>NC_072791.1:132561306-132864337 GCF_028583425.1 Eublepharis macularius | reverse complement strand
CTGCATATTCTCATCATACTGATACAGACAATATAGGACACTGAGCACAGTAGCTTGTGTTCCATTGTTTAAGATATAATCAAAAGCTCACCAAAGTGCACAAATAGTGACATGAAAGGTTGGCACATGAGTGTGCATTGTTTCTGTATTTGCCACAACTCTTGGCAAATGTAAGGATTCTTGTGAGTGGCATAGAAAGCTTGAGAGAGGTTGTTGTTGGGTCTTTCTTTCTTTCTTTCTTTCTTTCTTTCTTTCTTTCTTTCTTTCTTTCTTTCTTTCTTTCTTTCTTTCTTTCTTTCTTTCTTTCTTTCTTTCTTTCTTTCTTTCTTTCTTTCTTTCTTTCTTTCTCTCTCTTCAGCATTCATGCCTCGGCTATATAGCCTTGCCTATGTTGCAGCTTGCATGGTTTGCTATAGGTCTGTCTACAAGACTTTTTCCCCCATGGAACAAGGTGGCTATAGATCCACATTAAAATCTGATGGAATTTTTTTTTAAAGCAGTAAATCTCCCACATTATCAGGCTGGCTTAACATATATCTTAATTCCTGTACTCAAAATTAGAATCTTCATCAGTGGGATATAAAGCATGATCTTTGAAAATGTAGGGCATAACTTTCTAGTATAACCATGAACACATTAAAGCGCCTTATACTGAATCAGGCCATTGTTCCATCAAGGTCAGTATTGCCTACTCAAACTGGCAGCAGTTTTCCAGGGTCTCAGGCCTTTTAAGTCACGTACTACTGATCCTTTTAACTAGGACCTTCAGCATGTCAAGCAAAGGCTCGGACACTGAGCCATGACCATCCCCAAGATGTACCTTGTAGCTGGAGTCAGTCTTTAAGTTAATTTTAGCCCCCAGTCCCTGTGCAAAGACACTGGGAAATCCCCCAAATGATTTGTATTGATCCAGTTTCTCCTTCACAGTAGTCAGTGCTCCTTCATGAATATTACATCAAGAACATGACCTTCCTCTATTCCCATATAGGCTTGCACTGTATTTCAGCAATTTCACATGCAATGCTCCTTCACAATTAGTTCTTCAGATTTCCACAGCTATTCTGCAGTAGATAGTGTATGAACATTTTCAATAATCCGCGGAACTTCCAGTGAATACATGCAAAGTTACTGATACATAAGAGACCTCCCATTTGTTTATGTACTTAATTTCCAAGGGGGTATGTGAGAAAAAAGAGCCACACATAAGCCCTGGAGTACCACTGGCCCAGCTGAGCTTAAAAGCAGCTAGGTCGGGGGCAGGGCAGGGCTGCAGCAGATGGGGGCAGCTTCCTCTTCCCCAGGCTGGAACCTGATAAAAAGGCAGTCCCAGTTGGGAGAGAAGGGAGGATAGACTGCAAAGAAAGAAGATTACCAAGGGTAGGGAAAGGAAAGACTTCCTTGCAGGAAGCTTGCTCAAGGGAAGAGCAGAAAGAGCCCTCAAGTAAGGGAAGGGCACTGGGATTGGAGACAGAGAGGACCAGGCAACAGAGGACAATGCTAAGCAGAGCTGCTCTTAGGTGAGACAGAGCCAGCAAATAGGCTCCAAACCTATGGAAAGTACTGTGGACTCTATTTATAGGAACAGCAATCTTTAGTTCTGTGGAAGGGAATAAATATCAGACTCATGATAGCTAATGATGAGGATGAGTAAAGGGGGGGATAACTTTGTAATGAGTGCCCTTGCCCCCTGAGGCACCATTAAGCCCATGTGTAACATTGTAGTGGCCAGTACAGGGCCTTAGCCAGGAACGGGCATCAAACATGAGTGTACTAGAGGTACACCTGGCACCATGCAGTCTCCTCCAGCTTCTTTAGATTTAACCCAGTTTGTGGAATGACTGGCACAGTCTCAAGCAGAACTTTTTCAGGATGTAATGCAGTATAAAATGCAGGTCCAGGATCAGTGTATAGCAGAATTAGCCTGCAGTATTCCTTCCAGGCCCATGGGAGATGCCTTCACTGAAGCCTCAGTGGGATGGTCCCTCTTGCATGACCAAGATGGCACCATCAGATGACATAGAGTCCTATATTGTGGCTTTTGAGTGAGTAGCTACAGCAGCAAGACCCAATGGGCTACCATACTTGAGGCCTTTTTTTGACCAGTATCTAGGGTTGCCAGGTTCCCCGCCTTAAAACTGGGGGACAGGTTTGTGGGGAGGATGCACTCCCAGAGTCCTTAGCACGCTCTGGAATCTTCCTTGTCACACTGGGAATGATGTTGTTCCAGTGTGAGGCCTTCATTTCTTTTGTCATGCTAGGAATGACATTCCCGGCATGACAAGAAAGGCCGTACATGCCGGAACTCCTGGGCCCATTCCCAGTGCCTTTTCCCTCTGCTGGCGGAGGCTGGAAACGGGGTCCCCCATCAGGGGACTGACAGCCCTAGGTGTATTGCTCATTAAATTGAAAAATGTCTTGTTCCAAAAATTTCACGTCTGGAGACCTACCTACAGAGGTTCCACAATTACATGAGAGCAAAAAAGTGAGAGCCCTTCAAAATGTGTGTGTGTGTGGGGGGGATTTTATAAGTGCCTCTTCCCCCTGAGGCACATTAAGTCCAAGTGTGATGGGGAAAAGACTCGAAACCAAAGCACTCATGGCAGAATGCTGAGAGTAGGGACAAGGCAAGATTTTTTGGAATAACATTGAGTCAAGGGAAAGATATATTTTTTTAAAAAACTCCTTCATTCAAAAGAGATGTACTGAAAGAATGATACTGAGTGATCATATTTAACTGTTTAAATGTCCTCATTCCAAAGAGTTGTCTCTGTAGAAAAAGGTTTGGTCTGTAGAGCTAGTTGTTTTAACTTGCACTAATTCCACCATAGTAAAGATTGTGTAAATTAGTCATTTAGAGAGATCCCAAAAGCAGCTTACTGTTTACAGAAGGCCACATGAATTAATGGATTAATGTCTCTAAACCAAAACTTAATAAAAAATACTACAGCATTGTAGTAATGAAACTCTTCAGCCACTATGTAATTATTTTGGTTTTTCTCCCCCCCCCCCCTTTGGATCTTTAATTACAGCTCTTCCTTATGTTACCTTACACTTTTACTTCAGGAGGGCTCTGGTCACAACTAACACTCCTCTCCCACCCCCCGCTCAAACACTGGTTCACGTGTTCTCTACTTTACCAAGGCATATACTGTGTGAGAAGCTTCTCTTTGGGGTTTGAATCCCATTGCTAACACCACCTGTGTCATTTTGCCCGTTTGTGTGACCTATATATTGCTGCCTTCCTGACTCCCTCAAAAGGGTTTTGTTGCCAAAAAAGGCTTTTGCCTTAGACCTCCTCTGTTTAACTGGTACTGCAGGAAGGCTTTGTTATTCATGGGAGTATGAAGAATAGTCAGTACATGAGGGCAGTTGTAGTCCTCTTACCCTCTGGGCACCTGGCACTTACCTTAGAGTTGTCTCTGTGCACATGCTCCTCAGGGGGGGGGGGCACACAATGATGTCACTTCCAGGAGGTGACATCATTGTGCATGCCACATGCCACCCTGGGAGCGCAGGATTGCCCCCAGGGCAGTGTGATGAGCCCTGGAGTGCTCCTGCACTCTGCAGAGGGCCCATTTGGGGCTGAATTGGGCTTGATGCAGGCCGAATCGGGCCCATTTCAGGTTGAAGCTGGCCCACTGCAGCACGCAGAAGTGTGCTGTGCCACCCAGGAGTGTGCCCCTGGAGGCACATTCCCCTGCCTTTTCTCCCACCGGCCAAGTAAGTGGGGGCAGGGGAGGGTGGGAGCAGGGAATCCCCCACCCCCAGCGGGGGACTGGCAACCCTAGACAGTTGTGAGGTAAACATAGGATCCTTCCTTGCTTAACCAAAAGTAGAATGTATTTATAAGTACATAAGTGTGCTAGTTGCAGAGTACTGATAAGTGTATTGGTTTCAGAATAGTTCTTAAACTTGGTGGTTTCAAAAATAGTTATATATTCTTAAAGATATATTCACAGACCCAGTCACAAAGACTAATTTTTCACATATTTTCACTAAAATAATAAACACTTCTCTCATCCACAAAGACATAGATTCACTCAGACTGAACGTATTTTCCTCAGCAGACAAAACCACAGCTCACACTGCCTCCTCCCCTGCCCCTGGATGCAGCTACCATCCAATCAGCACACTGCATTCACCCATGTAGCCCCCCCCCCATTTCTTTCTCCGGAAGCCTACATTGAAACCCACAGTAATCAATCGTCAAAATTCCCATAGTAATGCACACAAACTTATCTACATGCAAAGCATTACACAGCATGATACATTACTGAGCAAGATAACAGTTGTTTGTCTTTTGTTGTCTTTTATCAGGATGGATTTGATTTTAACTAGGAAAAATTGGGCTCTTTTCTGTAGAAATTAAAGGTTGCTTTCTTTGCACATATAGAGAAATAACATCTAAGAATGCTACATCAGATTTTCTAAGCATCTATGGAAAATCCAAATTAATTTTCTTATAATTATGGTAAGTAAACTGATTCAGTAAAAACTATCCTTGAACTGTTTCCCTAAATCTAAGCAAAGGCAGGTTTGCAATCCCAAACATATTTATGTTGATATAGTGCTATTTGTTATTTGTTTAGTAATTGGGGTATTAGTGTACTGTAATGAGTCGTTGCATGCTTTAAAGATGCAAGGGCATTCTGTTCTTACTCTAGTTAATACATATTTATCCCCCTTTTCCTCTAAGAACTTCAAGATGCCATGCATGGTTCTGCCTTTCCTATTTTATCTTTACAACAACTGTGTGAGGTAGATTAGGGTGAAGAGAGAATGATGGTTCAAAGTCACCCAGCCCCAGTAACAACATGAATGTCAGGGAGGTGGCTGTTTCTTTCTTGGAAGTTGACTTGGAAAAGTGGATAAGAAAATTGATGTTTCTTGGACAGGGAGTTTTATGGTAACAGCTGAAACTGCCCACCCCCACCCCCCATCCTTCTTACCTGCTAACCTTCCCTCGGTTAATTCAGGCATGTAGAGCAGTGCTCCAGAAACTGATCTCAGAGTGCAGAAAGAGTCGTGTGGGTAGCGGTAGTCCTTCAGGTACATCCCACCTTAAGTCATTTAGACCTTTAAGAGTTAAAACCTGCATTTTGAAGTGTGTCCAGACTGGTGTCATAGAGTTCTTGTGGCAAGCTCCAGTTAAACCATCAGATGGTGTTGAGGACTGATTGAAGTCTTTAGACATTACTTAGAGTATCTCTACACAAGACATCTTACATGGGGATGCTCAAGTGAAAGATCTTGTTCTCCCAATGTGGATACACATGCGCTGCTAGCGAGACAGAGTACATTTAAATATAAGACCACACAGAAAGTAAGTCACGTGAGAGTCCCCATGTAAGATGTCTTCTGTAGAGAGACTCTCAGATGCATCTCCATGTAGAGCCTACTACAGTAATATGGGTGGGTGGTGGAACTGCTACTTTCACTAAATGATACCACACTGTTCTGATAACTGATTCCCCTGCTGGGGCAACTCTTAGTGCCTTGTAACCCAATTATTTTTTCTCCCATTGTTCCACAGTCTAGGGGAATTATTTCTTTGTTTTGCATGTGCACAAGAGAGAAAGAAACTAAGAGCTGTTGCTGTTCTCTCCTGGAAACAATAAATCTTTGGCTTAGGAAACAGGAAAAAAGCGATAAAGAAGGCATATGAGACACAGCTTCTGTCTTGCATACACAGGAACTCTCATGCAGCCAGGCATAGCTTGAGCTAAGTTTCCAAGGTCAAACCTTTCTTTACTTTGTCTCTGAGACTATGTCATCTATACATTGTAAACCCAGTTTCCTTCCTTTTATTAAAAAAAGGGCGCAGAGTTTTTCCCCTTCTGTGGTCTTTCAATATGATTTCTTCATGGAATTTAGTAAGAACTCCTGTCTCAATTTCTCCCTCTCCACTAAGGAAGACATTCTATACCTAAAGTATCCTTGATTGAGTAATGGAACAACTGACTAAAGCAGATTTTTATAAAATGGTACCCCCCCCCCCCCCGTTAAAGAGCTCTTACCGTTCTCTCTACCTCTGACAGCCACTTCTCTTACATCCTCAGTGGAATGAAGTTACCCTTGTTCTGGTGCCTTTTAAAATAGTACCAAGAGACTGCCTATTCTAAGCTAACATTGACTGTTTTCTCTTTCATGACATGTTGAATTCTTTTCACATTTAATTCTTCCTCTAGTCTAAATTCAGAGCCATTGGAGCCAGTGCAACATGTGGCTGACTATTTGGAAAAGGTTAAAGTTGGAAATAGTTCACAGGATTGCACTCAAGAAAACACAGGAAGTCATGTGTTCTTCCTCTACCACACTTCGTCTCTCACACAGTGAACATGCTTAGTCTGTATTGCATTTCATGTTGGATCTTTTAGGTCCTGCCTAAAAGAGAAAATTTGGTAGCCATATATTTGTTCTGGGTCCGTTCAAGGTCCTGCCAAATAAGATGTGCACTGGGAGTTCTGTGCTCAGAGCTCCCAGTAATTTTGCCGTACTAAAACACATGGAAGTTAAATTTGTCTTATTAGTACGTGCCGGTTTCCCCAAGAGAACAAAGAGCAGCTTCCCAAGGCAGTTTCAGGTTGGGAAAATGGTTCCTGGGTAGGTGCGTGGAAGCTTGAGCCTTCTCCCCATGTACTAAAGTCCCAGTTCAAATAAGGCACCATGTACTGAGAACAAGTTTCAAAAAATTGCTTAGATCTCCAGCATGGAACTCCCAGAACATTCCTGGTTTAACAAGACCCAGATGGACCTGAAAACAATGTAATGTATAGTTAGGCCCTTGGGGTGCAACTATCTTAATGAGAAGAGTGCTTAAAGAGTGCTAGGCTTGTTAGCCCCCCACTCCCACCTGCCAACCCCTGGCCCTGCTAACTTGGCCGGTAGGGGGAAGGCCGTCACAAGGGGGAGTGCGTATGTGCCTATGCTCCCCTTTTGCACCAGAAAATGACATCAGCACCTTGGGGGGATTTCCCAAGTCCTGAAGGGGGAATTGGTGGAAATCGGTGCAACCATATATATGAGTACTAACATCTTTTTTAAAAAATGAGCACTGTGAGACAGGTTGAATAAACAATATTAACTTAGAAGCTGGAAAGGTTAGGAAAGGATGCATGGGTATTTTTCCCTCACTCAAGAAAACATATTGTTGTTGAATAGCTGACAAATCTTTGGAGTAAAGGGATGGGCTTGTGATGAACCACAAGAAAAAGATAGTTCCGACCTGCTTGGCAAGAAAGGGTTGGCATAAGCCTGAGAAAACATGAGGGCAGAAATACAGAATTTGCATCTCGCTTCCTTTGTGTACCTGCATCCAGGCACCAGGATACATGAACATTCATACATGCCAGCAGATGGATTGTTTAAAATGGGAAAGGGGGGCTTAGAAAGCCACTTTGGACTGTGTTTGTCACATTCAGTCATTATAAACATTGGCTTTTTTACCCCCTCTTTTTAGATGTTCTTCTTTTTGGATGTTGTACACTCAGTCTGCAGTGCTCAAGCACATACTTCCTACAGTTTGAGAGGGGAGACTGATCCCATTCCATTACATGGAGGAGCAGGAGATATCACTTAATATGATTTGCTCTAGCAAAGCACTGGTAGAAAGTCATGCATTCTCTTTAAGAGGGAATCTTATAGCTGAACTTCATGTTATGTTTGACATGTAACCACCATGAAGACTTCCAGTCAAATGTCAGTTTCCTGTGGGAACTCAGTTGTCAAGCAGGAGATCCCTTGACTGGCAACAAAGAATGTAGGAGGAAGGAATTTCTCCCCCCTCACCCCCCCATTTTCCTAATCTGAAACGAAGGGGGAGGGTGCTATTCAGCCTGTTGGTAGCTGCATGTGTTGTCTGTCATTACTCTTACATCCACCAATATTGCCCCCCCAGTACCATTTTGAGTCCAGAAAATAGTATATAGGGGAAGGCTCATTCCCGCTGTGGTCCTGATCTGAACCAGAGCCCTGAATGCTTGAGAACTAAATTCCTATGGGGAATTTGTATGACAGCAATGCTTAATGGCAGTAATGTGTCAAATGTAACATGTAGTTCAGCCTTAAATAGACTCTAAAATGGTATCTCATGTGGGCTTCCTCCTAAAAAAAATATCTTCCCTTAATCGCACTTGGATATCATCATCTCCTTCATGTTGGGTAGAAGTATTCTCTTGCCAAAGCAGATATTATAAAGGAGGCTCATGGACAGTATCCCAGCTTCTATTTTTAATTAAAAGCAGCTGTGGGAGACTGCCAGTTTGAATGCAGGAGTGGCAAGAGGAAGAGCTCTGAAGAACCCTTTCCTGTGATTTCTTCAGTTAAAAGATACAGCTTAATAAAACACCTTGCTGATCAATTGTGGCACACACCCCACATACAAATGAATGAATATTGACGCAGTGAAATCCCAACATCATTTAAATTGCTTCATGTGGAGCTGCTTGCCAAAAGTTGGATCAGCTAATTTTTGGTTATGCTGCCACAAAACTTACTTAGCAGTGGGATGAAAATTGATGTGTCTGTGATGCACCACAGGAAGTCCTCACCATATAGCTGTTTATATTATGAAACAAGCTTTTATCTTCTTGTAATAGGATTTTTTGAGTGAGGGAAAAATACCCATGCATCCTTTCCTAACATTTCAATTGTGTAATGGAGCCTGGGCTTTCAATTATGAATTTCAAGTAAAAACTTGATTTAGCTTTTACAATAGATATTTAGCAGCATAACTTGGCACTTAAGTGATTGAAAACACACACATGCACACCTATAATTCAAAGATTGAATCTAAAATGCACTTAAAACTGGCACAAAATCCAAAATGCTAATGAGCACCACACTGTATACACTGTTATAAGAAATTACGTATATATCAAAGACAGAATATACAAAATGTAAATGGTATATGTAAACATTAAAACATATACATGTTGTATAATGTGATGCATATTCATAATCATAGCGTAACAGAGCACATAACACAGTACAATATATATTGTGTGACAAACTTGTGACAGGAATTGGGTATTGTATGCTGTTTAGGGTGTCTTCATCAGAAGACTACAAAATTGAAGTAAACAAAATTATTTGTGACATCTGAACATTTAAAAAAATAAAATTGATTTAACCTGTAAAGTACAGATATAATAAATTCAGATAAACAAACATAATATAGTCATTAATCCATATGATTATTAAAGCTAATAATTACCTATCAGATCATAAATATCTAAAACATCAATTAAAATGTGAACTACCCATCAATGAAGATAACATATAATACAATCACTTAACACAAATACAACAATCCATTAGCCAAATCAGAACAATAACCATTTTTGGTAAAAGGGATTGCTTGGAAAAACTTCATATTCCATCAAATATACAATACCATGTTTGCATAAACTTTTCTACTGTTATTATTATTATTATCTGAACATTTGTGACATTGGTTATTAGCTAGGATTGTAGTGGTTACAACATATTCCAGGGACAGTGAACAGTGCATATGTATGTTTTTGTCACTTAACATAGAATTTTGTCTGGATCCATTTTAAAACTTGTGAGGCAACTGTCCTTGAAGAGTTTCACTGTGAGGCAATTAGCTTTTAGCTTGAATTTAGCTTCTATATACAGCAAGTTTTAGGAACTATCAAGTCTATATTACCATTTCTGATTTAAGTGATCTCATCCAGACAGAAGTTTCTGTTAATGCAAAACAATATAATATACAGTACATTAACCTAGGATTGTATGACTTTTGAGAAATTTCCACTGGAAAATCGTATAAAACAGTATTGCCGATATTGGCAATGGTAGGTCATTCACCCATCCCGTTTGCCTGAACTAATCCTCTTGTCCCTAACTTGCCTGAAGCTACTTCCCCTAAGTCAGTGCCTTCTTGCACTGGTCATAAAGACTTTTTAAAAAAAGCCTAATACAGTAATTTTCTATAGTGTTGTGTGTGGATGCTCTGCAAGACTGACCTGGTCGTTCACTAGAAAGATGTTCAGGAGTGTTTTGCTACTGCACGTTGTCTCCTTTACTTATTGCTCTCAGTTTGAGAAGCAGAGACAAGAATGGTGATTTTATCTTTGTTTGGAACTGTCTTTCAACCACATCTCCTTGGCAGTTATGTACCTCTGAAAGATTGTTAACCCTACACCTGCTACCGGTACTCTCAAACTTCCCATGAGGCTCACTAGTTTGGACACAATGTTGAATTGTTCTTTCAACACTACTGAAGTAAAGCAACACAGAGACGTTAAGTGAAAAATGTTGCTAGGCAATTTCATGGCATCTTTCCTGTGTTCTGAAACTGTCAGTGGCCTTAAAGATCCAGATGCGTATATGGCTTTTGTATCCAGGTTTAGCTCTCAGCCATAAATTCTTTGTCTTCACTGTTGTTCAGCATGTGTTGTTGTTCTTACATTCCAGTCTGAAAGTTTTCCACTCCTATTGCAAAAGTTGATGTTTGGCATGGGTGGGTTAACATCTCTTGTGTGATTTACTAAAAAATCAAGAATTTCTTTATTAATTGAGTAGAGTCTTTAAAACAAGTAGTGTCTTGCTAAGCAAGTATACAGGATTTGATATGATTACTAAACAGCAATTAAAATTTGCAGATGCTGTTGAATTAAATGACTTGCTCAGGGTATGTCTGTGTAGGGCTGTTGCAGGAATCTAAAACACTCTGCTCATGGTCCATATTGAGAAAGCACAACTGCGTAGAAATGAAGCCCCAAATGATCCAATTTGGCACATTTTTTCAAGTAGACCTCTTTTTCTTTTGATGTGGTTCTGGTTAGGAAAGATGATTCAGGCCCTGTGTAGATAAATTATTTAGGCAGATGGATCTGGAATAAACCTATGGTGTTGGCTTTGGTGTGCTCACTGTCCTTTAACTTGGCTTCATCAAACAGCTAGTCCACTTAAAACAAGGCAAAATAAGGAGGTTTTGTAACTGCCTTTCCATCTGACTGCTGCTGTTGTCAATTTCTCCTTGCACCTGCTGAATTCCCTCTTCTTCTACACCACAGTATTAATGATACAAGAGCTCAGTGTTCCTTTTGCACATATTTATGTGTGCGTACACACATGCACATGTATAATAAGCTGCTGTGCTCTTGTTGCTGGCGTTTTCTGTTAAAACAGCTGGGACATATTTGAAAAGTTGGATTGTTTATTCACGCAAAACTTCTACAACAGGGAGATGTTGCATTGTACTGACGAATGCAGACAAGGGACAGTCTTCTCTCCATTAAGATTATAAGGTGTTCCAACATATAAGAAATATGTATTAGGGAGTTTCATCCATTTCGGGACCAAAATCATAGAGCAGTGAAAAATCAGAATGGGAAAATTATCCAAGGCCTTAAATTGAGCATTGTTTGACTTGTATTTAGTAAATATAAGAAGTTTCTCATGTTACTTTTCTGTCACAGTAGCAATAAAGTATTTTTTTGCATCAGTTAATTTCACCAGTTCATTCCCCAAACTGCATAAATTAATTTGAAGCGCCCTACACCCTATTTTGTGCCATTAGTAGCGAGTCAGGTTTTTTTGTGATTTTTCCTTGGGTGTTCTGGGAGTACTTTTTCCCTGACTTTTTTTTAAAAGCTGTTTTCCAGACTGTTCTCCCCCTTCCCCCTGCCCCACGCATAATCTTTATGCTGGTTTTTAGTGTTCATCCTTCTTCTGCCTCTTTTCTGCCCCCTCCAACCCACTTCTTTGTGATTGCTGCTCTCGTCTATACAGCCACTCTCTTCTCCTTTCCATCCGCAGAGGTTACTCGTTTACCTCAATTTCAGCCCTTGTTGGTTCATATCAGATTGGTGATTACATATCTCTTCTGCCATGTGAGAGGAGAGATATAAATAAGAATTTTAGATTGGCTAAGAAGAATGAATTGAGTGATTTCATGACTTTTTAAAAAAACGGAACGTTATATGAATTTGTGGTTTTATCTCCCCACCTCTAGTTTACAGATCTGCAATGGAAATCCCCCCCTAATTTATGCATAACAACTTTGTCTAAAGTATTGTAAAATAATAGAACATATACTACATAATAAAACATATTTGGATTTATTAAATTTATTGATGAATACATTATATTGATGAATGTAGCTGTCATAGTTGTATATATTTCTTCAAATATTTTTAAAATAGTCAAACTTTTAAAAAAGGCTTCTGGGGAAGTCTCTTTTTAAGATGCACAGGCACACCTTCCTCTTTTAGTGGCTGTGAAGTCTGTACAAGAGCTCCAGTCTGTACAAGAGCTCCATGTACAAACACCGCTCCCCACCCTCCCATGAGAAAATGAAAATAGCTAGCACAGCTGTTTAACCGTGTGTTGTGTGTAAATGCTGCTTGAACAGGCACTTGAATCTCTATCTTATTCTAGACCATAGAACTCTTAGATGGACCCCTGGAATGGCAACTGTAAAAACAGCATACTGGAGAGCAGAACCAATGCAGCGGGTTTTCAATTTGTCAACATTCTTGCAAACTCTGAGAGGAAAAATCAAAATTGTAGCCTGCGCCAGTGTTTAGCTTTCCTCTCAGGTTTTATGAGCAGCTCTGGGCTGTTTTCTTATTTGTCTAACACTAAAGTGGAAGCCAGAATTTGTGGACTGGCAATACCAGATGCTTACTTTAGGCTCCAAGAAGATTCTAATTCCTATCTCAGCGTTAACGTTTCTGATAATTTCATTATATTTTTGCAAAACAGGACAGAGCCCCCACAAAGAGGGATGGGTGGAATCTGACTTACCAGCTTGCACCTCCTCCCCAATTGCTGTAGGATCATACCCAGACCCTTTGGGAACCTGAAACTGAACTGCCTTGGGTGCTATGCCCCAGGGTCATCTTGGTTGTCTCTACCATTCACTAACTTTACCTTTGATGTAACAATGGCATGGGCAGCTTGCAGTCATATGATAAAGTGTTACATTATCTGACCAGTCTTTCTCAGACCTGTCTTATGGTCCAAACTTTCAGATTCCAAAGGGCATTTTTGACATAATTTCCTCCTGTTTTTATTGTAGAGTTGGTGTGGTGTGGGTTGGACCCAGTCTTACTATGCTATACCACTCAATCAGCTTAATGTGACTTCTTTCTTTCTTTGGAAGAAGATACTCAGCATAGCCAGATAGGATATCTCCAGCTAGACAACTTGACAAAGACCTTTCCCATATCTAGTGAAGCCCAGAGCATCCTTACCTCCCCCCCCCCCGAGAGTCTTGGTCCTTAATGTTCTGTTCAAAATAGGCCTGTAGATTCCTCTCTCATAAAACCCTCCATACCACAAAGTTTGCCAGGGAATTCTCTGTACAAGCTGTTGTCTGCTCAATTCCTATGAATACTAATGAGAAAGTAGTAGTAGGTTACATTGCCCAGATTTTGGAGTTGAGTAGGGTTTGCCTGAAGCCATTTCTTCCTAATGTTTCCCTGTTCTACTCTATCACTGAAAGTGTAATGTGCATATTATCATGTCCATCTTAATTTTATTCCATGTTTTCTTTCTTCATTAACATTATAAAGTCTCTGATGCTCAAACTGCATTTGAATTTTTAAAATTTTGCTACGGTTCCATTCCTGCAATAATGGCTGGTGGATGTTGCTTCCCAAGTAAGAGAGTTACTTTACTTAAGCATGTTCATAACTTGGTTCAGTATCACACCCTGAACTTTTATACAATACTGTATTTTTCAGAAATGTTCGCCACACCTTACCCCATCTATACTCTTTTCTATATTGTTTGTAGTCTCTCCCCAAGAAAGTTTTATTTATTTAAAGTCTTTCTAGGCCCACCTTTCTCCCAACATTATTGCTAAGAGGAACGGTGGAAGGAAAATATAAATAACTTCAGAATAATATACATTGATGTTTATGGTGCCTATCTCATGACAAGAACTCTAGGAGGGAGATGGGAGGGGGGCAAGGAGGCATGGTTGCCACAAGGAGAAGCTCAGATTAGATGTTCTGCTGCCCAGTTGGGCAGTTTGGGCAGCAACAGGAAAAAAGGCAATTTAGGGATTCGGTTTCGTTTTCTCCGCCGTGTCGGACGCTCCTCTTCGCTGGCTCGAGAGGAAGCGGCCGAGCACCCTGTCCGGGCGGCTGATCTGCGAAGATTAGCCCCCAAAACTCCCAGTGAGGGAGGCTGGGTCCGGGACGCTGCGGGAAGAGCCCCCCGGAACCAATGCGGGGGGTTAATTGCCCGTTTGTCCCTACGGAGGCCGGCGGACGTGCGTGGCGCCTCGAGTGCTGCCGGGCCATGAGAAACGGCAAAGAGCAGAACTAGGCGAGAGCCTACAAGTAAGCGAATTCCTTCTGTTATTACAAGCGTACGTGAAGGAGAGGTGAGATCTGAAGCTAAGAAGACTCACTCTTCCCCTTTGCTGAGTCTCAAAATTTGGTTGGCGCCCCCCCCCCCAAATGGCAACAAAAAAACAAAGTCCTGCCCTTGGCAAGTCAGTTTCGGCTGCCTTAAAGGGAGAATCGCTGGAGGAAATAGTACGGAGGGCGGTTGGTGAAGCTATAAAACCCTTTGTTGACAAGCTGAATGAAACAGATCAAAGGGTGGGCTTAATTGAGAGCGAAGTGAAAACCATCAAGGAAGCAGCGGGGGGGGGCAGAGAAGTCTGCTCGGGAAAGTGCGTCACTCGTGAAGGCTACGAATAAAGAGCTTAAACTGGTGGAGAATCAGTTGATCGGGCTACAAGTGGAACGAACACAGACAATTTTGCGCCTCCAGAATGTGAAAGAGGAGGAAAACGAGGATTTACGGGGTCTTGTCTTGGAACTATTGGCAACACCCGCGAGGGCAACTAAAGAAGAAGTAAAAAGCGCCATTTTGGAAGCCCGTCGGGCTACTTCAAAATATGCAATGAAGCGTCAGTTGCCGCGCGAGATCATCATCGATTTTTCATCTAAGAGGATCCGGGACACTATCCTATACAATTCATACAATGCGGATTTGGACTTCTTGGGCAACAAAATTAAGATATTGAAAGACGTCCCATTTCTAGTCCGGAAAAGACGTTTTAAGTATAAAAAGTTCGCAGCTCTTCTGAGAGAACGTGGAATAAAGTACAAATGGTTATTCCCGGAAGGAATCTGGTTCACCCATAAAGATCAAGCCTTTAAGATATTATCAGAAGATCAACTAAGGGATTTTGAGGACAGGAACCCAGAATTCCAGTGCACCAAGCAAGACGAAAAGGAGAAGTCTGAGGGGGAGGGGGAGGAAACGAGCACTGCGGCTGCAGCTGCTCAGAGAGAACTGCGTCCGGGACCCAGGAGGGGAAGAAAAATTTAACTTGAAATTAAATTGTAATTTGCATTTAGTAAGGTCAACCACTCCATCAATATAATATAAAGCTTTAACTTTTGAATAATGGCAGTATGAAGGGGAAACAGAAATGTAGTGTTTAGTGTTTAGTGTTTGTAGGGTACCTTCCCCTTTTTTCCACCCCTCCCTCCCTCTCTCTTTTTTCTCTCCTCTTTCCTATCCCTTGTGTTATTGTAGTCTTTTGTAGTTACTGTTTTGTAGGGTATGTATGTATGTAGTAGTTGTATGTTAGATATTGAAAAATAAAAAATATTTTAAAAAAAAAAGGAAAAAAAGGCAATTTAGGATTGCATCAAAGCCTCAGTGAAAGTATTGCCACTTTGTAGCTCCAGTCATGCCAGGCAAAGCATATTTTGTAAGTATGAACCTAGTTATTACTTTTGAACAGGAAGGTGACAGCAGCAGCAGGGAAAGCATGCAAACCCATCTCCATGTGGAAAACATCTCAGACATGTTAGAAACTGACTCTGAAATAAATAAAACTGAGCATGTAATATGTGTGTAATTAGATACTTCAAATACTGCCCTCACAGTAGGGAATACGTTGGAAATGTTGTGTTGCCTACTTTTAGGAAGCCAGTGTGGTATAGTAGTTAGAGTGTTAGACTAGGATCTGGAAGGCCCACGTTCGGATTATGGAAACTTGCTGGGTGACCTTAGGCCAGTCATTCTCTCTCAGCCTAACCTACATCATAGGGTAATCATGAAGATAAAATGGAAGGATGATGTAAGCTGCCTTGGGTCCTCATTGGGGACAGAGGTGGGGTATAAGTGAAATAAATATATAAAATACTTTGCAAATATTTGCTAATGTGGGTTCCAGCTGAGGAAACGGGCTTTGGTTCATTTCACCTGCTCAGCATCCTGCTTAGGTAAGTTTTCTCTCATCAGTTTGCCCTTCTAAAGGATACTGGCTGGGCATTTTTGGATGCCTAATGTGTATGACTGCCCTGACCTAGATAGCCCAGGCAACTCCAATCTCGGAAGCTAAGTAGGGTCAGCCTTGGTTAGTAATTAGATGGTAGACCTCCAAGGTAGACTAGGGTCACTATGCAGAGGCAGGCAATAGCAAACCACCTCTGTTAGTCTCTTGATTTGAAAACCTCAGCAGGAGTCGCCATAGGTCAGCTATGACTTGATGGCAGTCTCTGCTACCAATGTGTCTGACTAGAGGGCTTAGTAAAGTTGCTGGATGAACTTGTAAAGAGATGGGAGTTGTGTTAATCTGTTGTTTTTGCTTCTTTTCAGCTGGCAGGAGGAATCATTCTAGGTGTGGCATTGTGGCTTCGCCATGACACGCAGACCACAACTCTCTTGGGAGTATCACTAGATGGCCAGGAACCTCCCAATACATTCTATGTCGGTAAGCAAAGAGAGAACAGAGGGAAAGGATTTTGAAAGCGGGTGGAATTAAGGACTGGTTTGGGCACAACTTCTGTAAGTGGGACACCTCTACAGCTGATTCTCAACAGACGTTGAGGGGAATTAACTGTCCTTAGTAAAAGTAACACAAAGGAAGATGCATGTATAGAATATGCATTTGATGACATCGCTATCAGAATACATTATTAGTACACTTTCTGATAGACTTAAGCAGGATTTTTTTTCTGGGAAAAGAGGTGGCGGAAAAGAGGGAAATGAGGAAGAGAAACACAGGATTCTTTGAAATCATATTATTTTCAAGCACTATTGCCGAGTATTTTCAAGAGGTGCCGGAACTCCGTTCCCCCGCGTTCCCCCTGAAAAAAAGCCCTGGACTTAAGTAAATGGTGCATCTTACTGGCTCTCTCCCTATGTTTTGGGCACAGTCTATAGTCTGGATAACTTGAGCTGATTGGCAAATAATGTTTTGGAAATAAAAGATATTTTGCTAATGACTGTAGAGGATCTTCTGGTTCTTTTCAGATCAAGGATTCAATCACATTCCATGTATTAGGGCTGTGCAATACTCATTGCGTGAAATTTCCAAATCTCAGAACTTGGAAATTACAATAAAATGTATCTGTTGCTGATACTGTTTGAAGAGCTATAAACAAAATTTGAAATAGCTGTTTTACTAAAATCACCCTCCTCTCTGCAGTCAGTTTCTTGACACCTATTTGTCGTTTCTTTTCGTCTTCTGGGGGCCAGTTCATTCCTGCAGCAATCAAATCTTTAAGGCTAAAGATCTTACAGGTTTTATATGGGGCGGCTGTTTGGATTACCAGAGTTGATAACTCTATTGATCAACCCTTTGAAGCTTTCCTTTGGAAAATTAATGGAGTTCTCCATTGCATAACCTCTGTGTTCTTCCAACTGAAATTAAGTCTCGGATCAGTGGAATGCCAGGACTGGAAAATGACTTTCCACCTTGACCTGAAGGTTTTGTTTTCTAGTGAAGCTTCTTGTTTCTTTTTAAAAAATATTCTGATTGCTTCGTTTCAATGGAGACTCAGTCTTGAATCTAAACTCTATATTTGGGGCCTGTTCCCTGCATTTCTGTTAGCCTTGTGGCCTGAGGACCAATCGATATCTCGTGACAGAGCACTGGAGGCCGTCGATCATCAGTTGACCCTTGGTAGGGCTTATAGAGTGTATGCTACAGTTTTTTGTGCTTCGTTCTACTCTACCACTTTATTTTTATCGATTGACCATTCCTAAATATTGAAGGGCTTTTATTCTGGCTACGTTAAATTCTTTCCCTCCACTGTTTTGTTGAGCACATTTCAAAAAGTGGCCTGTTCAGATAGTCTGTGTCCTTGTGGATCTGATGCAATTGAAATGTTGGCATGTATCATCTTTATGTGCTGGTGGCTTCTTTGAGAGATCTTTGGATTCAGCCAGTGATTGGTTCTGGTGCTTTTGGGGGGGAGGGGAGACGGTACTTCACTTCCCCCTGTACCCCCTTCTTCACACAATTTCCTCTTTCCCTCCATCTGGCAGCCCCCATATGCTTACCTTTCCCTATGACTTTCCTTCATATCCATTAACTTGCCTTTTATTTATCCCCCACCTTCATCTATATTTACTAACTTACTTCATTTATATACTGCCTTTCTCCAAAGTGGGGACCCAAAGCAGCTTACATCATGCTTCTTGCCTCTCTGTTCCCACAACCCTGAGAGGTAGGTTAGGCTGAGTGTGTGTGACTGGATCAAAGTCACCCAGTGAGCTTCCAAAGCAGACTGGTGATTCAAACCTGGGTCTCCCAGATCCTACTCTGAAACTAACCACTATACTACACTGGCTTGGGGGGGGCGGGGACGGAGGGCTGCTGTTGAGCAGCAGCAAGCAGCCTGGCCTGGATGAGTCCTGCAAGTTATGTGGTATCAAGTCATCCAGTGTTTGTTTCTGGTTTGTTTCTGAGACCGCTTGCAAAGAGAGCAGAATATAAATAAATAAATAAGTCCTCCTTCAAAGGCCCAAATAGCCCTGGAAAGGACCCTGCCCCATTCCCCTGCCTTTTACTGACAGAAACTAAGCCTGGAATATGGACCTAATTGTTACTTGGTTGCCTAGAAACAGCCACTGTGGTCATCTGATTAAAGCTACAGGAGCCCCTTTAATCATTTGGGGGGGGGGTTAACCCCCTTTTTTTTTTAACTTTCAGGTTTTTCGGTAAAGCTGGGTTATTTTTCAGGTGTGTTGGAAGATCTGTCTTGTCTGTTCATGACTCCAGACCCTGGATTTAAAACATCCTCAGATCATGGCCACTTGGCTATTAGTATGTAAGACAAGTGGGGCCCCACAAAGACTTGCAGGTGGCATCTTATTTCCCACCCCCTCCCCCAGCATGTTTTCTCTCCTGCCCATCCTATACCCTCTCCCCTTTTCCTGTTTCCTTCTCTCCTTCCCACTAGGGTTGCCAGCTCCAAGTTGGGAAATTCCTGGAGATCTGGGGAGTGAAACCTGGAGAAAGTGGGGTTTGGGGAGGGAAAGGACCTTGGCCTGGCATAATTCCATAGAGTCCAGCTGCCAAAGTAGCCATTTTCTCCAGGTGAACTGATCTCTGTGGCCTGGAGACCAGTTGTAATTCCAGGAGATCTCCAGCCACTACCTGGAGGCTGGCAACCCTACCCACCCACCTTTGTCTGTCTCCCTATCTTCAGGTCTCCCCCCCCCCCCCGGCTTCTTCTCTATGGCCCAGTTGCATGGTGCCAGCTGAGCTGGGACCAGTTGTATCATGGGGAACCTGCAAGGACTTGCTGGAGGATGCTTCACTTCACCGGAATCCCCTTCCCCACACTATTTTCTTTTCCCTCCTCCTCGCAGACTCCATGTGCTTACTTTTCCCTACATCCTTCTCTCCTTCTGACCCACTAAACTACTTACCTGTTATCTGCCCCCTATCTTCACCTATACTTCTTAATTTACTTAATTTGGCTACAGCCTTTTCCCAAAACAAGGACTTTAAGCAGCTTACATCATTCTCCTCTCCTCCATTTATCCTCCTGACATTTTGGGGGGGGGGGTGTATTTGCTGCGGTTGAACAGTAGCAAGCAGCCAGGCCTGAGTGAGTCATGCAAGTCATGTGGTATCATGTTTCTCAGTGGTTGTTTCTGGGCCTGGCCTCAATGAGTCCTCCCTCAAAGGCCCAAACTGCCCTGGGGAAGGGCCCTGCCCTGCTTCTTCCCCCTGCCTTTTCCTGAAAAAAAACCCAAGCTTGGAATACTGTCTGAATTCTTATGGCTGCCTAGCAACAATCACTAAGGGCCATCTGGTTAAAGTTTCAGGCACTCCTTTTATGATTTTGGATTTTTTTAATCTCCCAATTTTTTTCTTAGATTTCAGATTTTTCTGCAAACCTGGGGCATTTTTCAGGTGTGTAGGAAGATCTTTCTTGTCTGTTCATGGCTCCAATCTCCTGATTTTAAGTATCCTCAAATCAGGGCCGCTTGGCTGTTAGTATGTAAGATATTAATGTGATTTTTTTGTTCAAGATAATTGGTCCATTGCTGATTATTTGAAATAAATTAAAAAGTCTTACTAAATAAAAATAACAACACTGCCATCAAACTTTGTATCTGAAAGTCTTGCTCTCTCCTTTTTTCCCTTTGATCTCCTAATTCTTACAGTCTGAATTCTCTGCCTTTCTCAGCCTGTTAATATTACAGGTTGATCTGCACTGATGTCGAGCCCGGGTTTATAGGCAGGGTATCCGCTCCTCTGACTGCCATTGGCTTAGCTCCATTTCTGCATTCTTGGTTAGATATTGGAGTTATTCATTTTTATGGTGCCATGGGCTTTCAAATGACCCGTTTCAAGGCGTTTCAGAGCTTGCACCCAGAAATTAACAGATAACATTTAGTGGTTTTGTATTTGACAACAGAGTAGAGAAGGGGTGGGTTGTGAGAAGGGTGGGTTCTCTATTGCAGTTTTCTCGAACTTGAACTAGGCAGGAAAAAAATTACATTACCATTTGAGGACCCTCAGCCTAGCACCAGTAAATCTGTTCTATAGGTCACTCTGCAAGGATGTTACTTGTAGCACAGCAGCACATTGGCATTAGAAGAATAATAAAGGCTATATACTCCCAAAGAAATGATAGGTTAGAATAGTACAGTTGCCCCCACAAATCCAGTACAGATCAGTGGGGTCTGCTGCATTTAATCCACCTGGTTTGGCTAGTAGAGAGGATACTACCTGCCTCAGAATCCTGTCTTTTCCTTATCATTTTGTGTGCCCATTCCCAGTGCGCCAAACCTCCCCTCTACATGAGACCACCCTATAGTTTTAGGACCATATCTTTCCTAAGAACAGTGTAAAGTAGCTGTCTTCCATTGAAAATAAATTATGATGATCATCATCATACTCTCCAGCACTCTGTGTGTGTGCACATGTGTATATGTGCGTGCATGTTTGTAATAAATGTATTGAGGCTTAATATGATCCTCTTTCTCTCACTTTAATTTTACAAGCAAATCATCCAGCTTGCTGACCTTCTTGAAAGCAGAGAGCCTTATTTGGTCATGTTTATCTACATCAGCAACAGTCCAAAACTATAGCACATCAAACTGCATTTCCTTCAGAGCCCCTGTTTCCCTCTGAGGCTTATAAGTGAGGCTTCTCGCACTTTGTTAGCAGCTACGTCCCTTTTTTGCATACACAACTCATGAGTTGCTGGTGGCGGAGTGTCTCGGTGCCCTTTTCCAGGGCCTTAATAGTTCTTGCCTTCTTACTGTTTCCCATTGAATGGGAGTGTTGTAGGTGTTGATTTGCAAAAAACTGAACCTTTCAAGTCTTTAAAATTTCCCACATAGAGCTGGGTATATAATAATGCTCAGAACCTCTCTGTGAAGGTTTTCAGAAGGCAGTCATGATTAGCTCCTGGTGGTCACCACTTCTGTTGTATATTGTGACTGAACAGCTTGGGCTGCCACTGATATTATTTGTGGCATAGCCTTGATGTGATGGGGGAAGGAAAAGGAGGGAGAGCGAGGGGGAGACTTCAGAAGTAAAAGGCTCTCTAGTCTGAATGCTGCCCTGTTACCCCACACCTTGACCTCTACTTTCCTTCCATTTAAACCCCAGCCAGCACAATATAAAAAAAGGGGGGGGAGGCACAAGCTTTTATTAAGTGGATGGTAAAGTGTAGCTTGGTGTTCCCTAAAGGGCTTTTATTTGTGACCCTTATAATGTGGTACTTGATAGTGAGGTGATTAGAAACCCCCTTTCTTGCAGCTGTTTTGATTGGACAGACAGCACACTGTTGGAACAGAACAACCAAAATTTATTTACAGAAAGTAAATTGTAGAAACTGTTAAAGATTTCGTGTGGAATGAATAGTAAGTACAAAGATACATTTGGCTTGCAACCCCACTCCCTAGAGGTTATGCTTGCACATGCGCTGAGGGGAGAAACTAATGCTTTCCTTCCAGTCAGGGCTCTTCAGTATTTAAGATTCATTTGCAACATCTTTACCACAGCTGACAGGATTCTACTCCAATACGAGGCCACTCTTTAAAACTTTCAGAGAACCTTGTGTCAGAATCAGTACCAGAAAAGCTAGATTTTGGACTGGCCGTTTACAGGGTGCTTGTTTACTTCCTTAAACAAGTTTCGTACAGAATCCTACCTAAAAAGCTAACTCAGCTTAAACTCTTATCCAACGCTGCAATGGTATATATGACTATCTCAGTTATATAGAGAGGTATATTACTATGTTAATATCCACATACAATTGCAATATTATGTCAATAAATGGTCATCAGCTTGCCACTTGGTTATTTCTGCTTTACCAAGTGAAGACAGTGGATACTACGCTTTGTTTCACTCACACAAGTAGCACTTTTGGTTTGTTGCACTTAGCTCAACTCTATTGAGTAGGTGCCCCTTCAGAACTCTAAGGAGAAGTATACCATCATCAAGTTAGATTTACTGTTTATTAAGCACAATAGTATACTATACTAGCAACAGCAAAAAATCAGGTAGTTAAAGCATACAGAACATGCAGTAATACCTCACCCATGGGAATAAAGGTATCAACTGAAGTTATAAGATTGCCAGCAAGTCACTTCAGAGGCTAAGAGTACATCTAGGCTTGGCAGGGATGGGAAGGAGAAAGCTAGTACTCATCGTTGTACTTAAATTTATTCCTGCTGTGGGTTGAGAACATAGAAATGACCCTGTTTTCTTGGGATGATTCCTTTGTCTTATTTCTCCCTGGATTGCTCTGAGCTCCCATTGGCTAGATTGTCTGTTTTTAAAGAGAAATGTTTCTACTGCTTTCAATGAGGGGGTCAGAAATTCAATTACACCAGGGATCCCTAGTGCCCAACTGTGCCCACTGACACTGTTTCTGGTGCCTGCCAAGAGTTTTGAGAAAGTGGGTGGGGCCAAGTGAGGCTTTTGCAAAGCATGGCTTCTGATTGGCCATTGAAGTATTGATTGGCTGTGCAGATTTTTAAAAATATCTGCTTTGGCAGAAACTGCTTCTACAGTACAAGGATCTTCACTGTGTGTCTGAAAGTAAGCTGCAGCAGCCATTTTGTGGCAGTCATATTGTTGCTGCGCCCACCACATTGTGTCAGAATTCCAAATGTGCTTGCAGGCACAGAAAGCTTGGGGACCCCTGAGTTACAACTTCCCCTTGCAAACTGTTCCTTGTCTGAGGCAAGCCTATGTTCACATGCACATGTACGTCACATGTGAAAAAAGGCTTAAGCAAAATTTAGAACTCCTAATCGTTTTTTTCCAGACTCTAGACTTCCTCTACTCATTGCATGTTGCTTTCAACAGCAGTTTCTATTCTGAAATCACTTTGCCTAAGCTGTTCCCCAGTTTTCTAGACATTCATGCTGGTGACTCTTCTAAACACTTTGGCCAGTTTAACCACAGCTTCTCTTCTGTCTTGCTTCCAGATAACTCGCCAGAGGGTTGTTCAGTGGGCACTGTCTCTTTCTTAACCACAGCTTAGCCACATCTCCTGTTTTGACACAAGCTCCTTTCTAGCTGGCATCTTCCTTTATCTCAGCTGCAGCCTCTGAGACTTTTTAAATTCCTTTGCCAGTGTTGTGAAAATTTATGGGGGGGGGCCTCCTCCTTTCTCCCTCTGTGGGTCCCTGTGGGCAGCCCCTCGGTTCTTTATTCTGGAGAGCCACTTACCAAGGCCTGTGTGTGAGTGCAACCCTTAACCTAAATTCACTTTCCCTATTGCTGGTCTGTGCTAGTGATGTAGACAAACACCTCTGTACAGAGAAGATCTGAACCAATATCAAAGGTTTATTTTAGAATTTAGAAGATACAATTCCAATGGTTAGTAAGACCGATAATGACACAGTCATACAAGCATGCAATTAGTAGTATTATAACCTATAATTCTTATAGAGACGTAAAGAGAATACTTAACCTTAAGCAAACCTTATAAGTTTGCAGTTCTAATAATAAAATCCTTATGACAACCTATAAGCATGTAATAAAAAACAGTTCTATAATATAAATCCTTATACCTAAAAGCAAGCAATGATAGAAACCCACTATAAAATAAATCCCAATTCCCAACAGAGCTCTTCCTACTCCCTGTTGGAAACCCCTGGACCAAAGGCAGGTCTCTCTGGGTTCCCAAGAGGGAGCACATTGAGTGCCAATGGTGGGCACAGTACCATGCAGGTATCAGTATCCCATCAAGAGGCAGCCATATGACCACTTGTTGGCAGACACAGGGTTTCCTTTGTCTCCCCAAGGAGCAGTGGAGAGCATTCCTGCGGCTGCTACTCTTATAGAGAAATCTCTGGCTCTCTGACATACATGGTCACATGGTTCTCTGCTGTACGTTTGCTCTCAGGTACTTCTTAAGACAAGGCTGTTGGATGGTCCCGGATGGGACCTTCACTTGTTCTAACATAGAACTGTTTTTAGAACACTCTCTTCTCACATGATACACAGTTTACTTGATATACGCTATAGCTGTAAATACATTGGAATGTAAAAGGAATGTGCACTATCACTGCCTATAAGCATTTATTCTGGAGCCTAATGAAATGTCCAGCTTTAGTGTGCTTGTAGAGGCCAGAGGGGTCTTTGGCCATTTGTCTTTGCCTGGGACCCTCACTGGCTTTTGTTGTTAAAGCCAAATACCTTTACTCAATGTAGTGCTCTTTATGGCCCCTCCTGGGTTTTGTCAGGGGAGAAATGCTGCAGACTTCTGCCGGCTCTCTCAAGAAACAGGCAATTCAAAGAGAGAAAGTGAGAGCCTTAGGAAGTTGCTCCTCAGGGCAGGACTGGTTCTATGCTATGGGTTTGGGTCCAGACTGATCCAAACTTCAAAATTCTGACCACAGCCAGGTTCACACTTTGGTGAGGGGAGGGTTTTTTTCAGAACATAAATTCAGGGATTCACCTATTACAGGGTGCTTGGAGTTTTCATTGATGCCTCCTGCAGGATCTCCCATGGTGTTCCTAGGGAGCCATCTCCCCAGGAGCAGGATTTTTGAGAGCAGCAAATTGCTATGGGAATGTGTGAGTGTGAAGAGAGAGAGACTCACCTAGCCACCACCACTAAATAATCATTAATGCCGAGAAGTGCTTTCATAACTGCATTATGTTTTGTGAATCATTAATCATAAGCTTTTAAATAGACCAGTTACTGTGCTGGGCCTTTGCTGGTGGGTATCCCTTTCATTGGTTTTTGTAGAGGGCATGCTGGGCATCCTTCTGGAGGCAGGACAGGGGGCACAGGTAATGAGAAGCACCTTGAACTTTCTCCTCACCCCAGATTGATAGCAAGTCAATGGTTTCCCCATCTCTCCAAGTCACCCCACATACGCCCATGTTTGCCTTTCTCTTTAGATTATACGTTGAAAAGGAACCCAGCACGCAGTGCACATAGAGCTTAAAAATGGCACCCAGGCATGATGCTTGGGTGTGCTCCTAGAAGGAATTTTCTAGGCAGCAGTGAAGAGAGGACTGACTGCTTGTTTTCAGCATTATGATGGGCCATTGCTGTTTCATTTAGCACATACATGGTATATTGCTGTTTGGATAGCAACATACAGCCCACTATGAACCAAAACAAAATGGCAAGGTGGGTGTAGCAATGAGAAATGGGACAGGCATTACAGAGACGTGAAAAAATGAAATCAAGGCATTTCAGAAGAACAGATCAGGGAAAACAGGTTTCAGGAGAAGTGGAGGAAAAAATGGAGAAAAGCAAGACGGCAAGGGATATGCAACAAAGCTGTAAGGAAATGATTTAAAAATGAAGGGAGCTGAAACCAGAGCAGTAAGGTTGTCTGGAAGACAAAAGACAATCCTTTTGAAATTAAGGATTTTCTACAAATTTAAGGAATCCTCCAAGTATGTAGAAATGTCTACTTTGCCTGTGGGTAGGTTCCTTTCACTGCCTTAATGGTAATCATGAATTTCTTTGTTAGAAAGACTTCCGGTTTGGGATTCATGAAGGTCTAACGCAGCTCGGGGAGCTGAGCTGTCTGTGTCGCTGTTTGTAAGGGCTGGAGGGGTGCAAACTGCCTGTAGCCCCCTGTTCTCAGGCGGAGAACAGGCAAGTACGCTCAAGACCTTGAGGGCGCGTTGATCTCGGGTGTGAGGGGGGTTCTACCCAACGAGCCCCCATCCACCCTTGAGGTCCCACCCGAAGAAAGGTTGCCAAGATCTCTGCAGCGGCTCTGGAGTCAATTTTTTTAGCATAAGACCTACATGCCCAAGCTTCAGCAAACTAAGAAGGGAACCTGAATCGATTGGATAATCGAAGCAGCGATTACAACCCAAGAGAAACATTTAAGAAGGTAAAGATTGCTATCTCTCAATACGGGACAGATTACAATAAGAAATAAAGTGACAAAGAGAATTAGAAAACTGCAAAAGATTTGATACATAACTGAGAAAACTCCGGTAAATAAATTACTAAAAAGTGACATTGTAAAGAAAAGTTAGCGCGGAAAAATGATTATTGTTTACATACCTGCGGCTAGGAAGAGATAGCGGACTGTGAGAAAGTTTAAATATCACGAGAACTGCTGTGAAACGGAGAGATAAGGCTGTTCCCGATTACAGTCACTAAATAAAGGTGGTCAAAAGACCATCGGGAAGGAAAATTCTACAATACTATAGTGCAACAGTTTATAAACCTTTTCAAGTGATTTTAACAATAATACATAATTACATCATATTACATATCATCATTTTTCAACATTTTTCAGCAATCTTATTCATAATACATAGAAACAAGAGTCCTCTGCAAGAGGACCTGAGGGTGTGACAGCAATGCAGCAGGAAAAGTCTTTAAAGACTCAAAATAACGTGTCTTCTTTAGCTTTTTTCTTTTTTTCTTTTTTCAAATTTTTCAAATGCCAAGATGGAAAAGTACGTGGCTGGTCCAAAGATGAAAGTTGGAAAGCCCAGCGGTGCCCGGAACTAAGACCGGCAGATTTTCCTATAGTTCTTCGTCCATAAGGACTTCCTCAGGGGCATCCAGCTATTTCTATATTTCAAAAAATAAATGCCATACAATATAAGCCACTCCTGGCTTTACGTGTATTTCTTTACAATGATAATAGCAAACATAATACATGAACATCCAGCTTACCCGTACACAGTTGCATCATATACGCGCCGAGAGAACACCCATGGACGTGGAGATAATCCTACGTACTATGAGTTTGGGCATTCTAGCTTTTGTACATTAGAACCATCCTGATTCTGAGAAAACTTACAGCATATTATCCCCAAATGGCAAGTATCCGACTATACCAAAAAACATTTCAAAGACAGTTCATTGTTCAAGCCCCGTGGGTGCATGGTATTTAAAGAATGAATCCATCTTGCCTCTTTCTGGAGGAGATGTAATTGCAAGTCAGATCCTCTAATGGTAGTATAGAGACCTGCCACTCTAATGTCTTCTGTGTTATGCTTCTTGTCCAAAAAATGTTGTGTGAGTGGCGCTTCTAATACTCCATTTTTAATTCTTGATATGTGTTCCAGGATCCGTACCCGTAATGGGGGTGGTCTATTTGATTATACGCCTGTGCCCTAAATTATATGTGGGTAGCACTACGCGTCCATTACGGGTGAAACGGAGAGAAACAGGAAGTGTGTCAGAACCATAAAGAGTCTAACGAGGAGTGGCTTGTAAACAACGGAAGTGGAATATCGCCATTTTGAAGCAGGGCAAAGCTGCGGCTTCAAGGAAAATGGAAGTAGGCCATCTTTGATAAGGGTAAGGGTGGCTGCCTCAAACAAAAACCATAGAGAAAAGACGCCCGACATTTTGGATTTCGTAAATATTAGTTTTCAGAAAAATAACCTAAATTTTGACTTTTAAAAACAAAAGTAAATAATAAAGTAGTGCCACGGAGTTAAGGAAAAGAGCAGACTCGTGGGAGCGAAGTAGAGCTAGCCCCACGATGTCGAAGAAGGAATGGCAAACGGCGCTGGAAAATTTAGACAAAAAAGTTTCGGAAGGAAACAAAGAGCTTAAAGATACGATGCAAGAGATGGCAAAAAATTTGAAAGACTTTAAAGAGGCACTTAAATCGGAGATGGCAGAACTTGCTAAGAATATGGATCAAGTTCAAAAAGATATGCAAGTCACACAGCAGAGAGTTAACGCAGTAGAAAATGTGGCTGACACCTTGGCAGATGTGCAGAGAATGGAGTTGAGAGGCATGAAGGGAAGAATGGCCGTAGCTGAATGTAAGCAAATGGAAAGACAAGTTAGATTTCGCAGAATCCCGGAAGTTTTGGAAAAAACAGCCCAAGGGCAGATTACTGAAATTTTGGCGGGATGCCTGGGAAAAGAAGAAGAGGAGATTGCAGCGCTTCTGGACGTGGCGTACAGAATTAATTCAAAATTTGCAGCTCGAAGTTACCAAGAGATATGATTGTGCAATTTACAACTAGAAATACAAGAGAGTCAATTGTGAGTAAACAATTCCAGGATCCATTAGAAGTTGATGGGAAAGTGGTGAGAATCATGAAAGAGTTGCCCAGATCGGTGTTGTTGGAGAGGAAAACGTATAGAGAGTTGGTCCAGATGTTAAAAGACTTGAAAATTAGATGCAGATGGGAAATACCTGAAGGACTGGCTTTCAAATTTGGTGGAGTAAGGAGAAACATCAGATCTGGACAGGAGATGGAAAAGTTTATTAAGAACAATGAAAAAGACTTACCAAAAGGAGCTAAAATTTGATCATGGAGTGTAAAATTATATCTTGGAATGTAAATGGACTAAACTCACCTTTTAAACGTAAGACTATTTTCCACTGGCTTTTAAAACAAAAATGTAATATAGTGTGTTTGCAAGAGACACATATTAAAAAGCAGGATGTAAAATATTTGAAACTTGCAAAACTTGGAAATGAATTTGCAGCAGCTTCCAAAAAGAAAAAGAGAGGAGTTGTATTGTATATAAAGGAGGAGCTGCAGCCAAAATTAGTTTTAAGCGATACAGAAGCCAGATATATAGCAGTGGAAATGATCTGGAATTCTAAGAAGATTTTGGTGATTGGAATTTATGCGCCTAATGGGGCAAAAGAAAACTTTTTCAAGGATTTACAGAAACAATTAGATGAACTGATCTATGATCAAATAATTTTGACAGGTGACTTCAATGGAGTTACAAACTTGGAAGAGGACAAGAAATCTAAAAGTGCACAGAAAAAAAGAGGACTTTTGCCAAAATCGTTTTTTGCGATTAAGGAACAAGAAAGTCTGGAAGATGTATGGAGGAGACAAAATCCTAAAAATAGACAATATACACTCTGCAAGACACTTTACGCTATCAGAAAATGGATGTGATCTGGGCCTCCAAAGAATTGGTGGTATGGACTAGAGATGTGGAGATAATGCCGAAGGTAGGCTCAGACCATAACCCAATTATGTGGAGATTTGGGAAAAATACTAAAAGAAGAGGATGGAGGATAAATGAAGATTTGCTGCAGACGGAAGAAAATATTGCATTGTTACGAAGAGAAACCAAATTCTTTATACAGTACAATTTGAACAAGGATGTACCAACTTACAAGGTATGGGACACATATAAAGCTGTGATTAGAGGAATACTAATGGATTTGAATGCAAGAGCTAGGAGGAGAAGGGAAGAAAAGAGACTTGAAATTATGGAAAAAATTAAGGCCAAAGAGATACAACTTAAAAAAAGACCAGGGAAAAAGAAAATATATCAGGACATGAAAATCCTGCAGGAACAATTGACGGCAATGGATAACAGAGAATTGGAGTGGAATTTTAAAAAAATGAAACAGAAGTCGTTTGAAGGTGCAAATAAACCTGGGAAATACCTAGCGTGGCAATTTTAAAAAAAAGTGGAGAAGAAAACCATAACTAAGATTCGAGAAGAAGATAAAACATTGATGGATCAATCAGCCTTTAGCAGAGCCTTTTTAAAATTTTATGCAAAACTGTATTAAAAAAAGGAGGTGAATAGAGATTCATTAGCGGAATATTTGGAGAAAGTGAAGCTTCCAGTAATTTCAGAGGAATGGAAAGAGAAGTTAAATAGGGAGGTGACAGAGGAAGAAATAAAAGAAGCCATACAATCAACAAAATTAGGGAAAGCGCCAGGACCGGATGGAATAACAACAAAGTTTTATAGAATGATGGCCAATGATCTGACACCGTTTCTAAGGGAGGTAATTAATGGAATATTACAAGGCCAAAAGATTCCTGATTCATGGAATGAAGCTAATATATCATTGATTCCAAAAGATGGACAGGACTTGACTAACGTTAAGAACTATCGGCCAATTTCGTTGCTGAACAATGATTATAAAATATTGGCGAAAATTATGGCGGAAAGATTAAAGGGATGGATGTCGGAATTTATTGCAGAAGAACAAGCTGGATTCCTACCTAATAGACAAATTAAGGACAATTTAAGGACAGTAATAAACGCTATTGAATACTACGACAAGCACTGTGATAGGGAAGTTGGTTTCTTTTTTGTGGACGCGGAAAAAGCTTTTGACAATTTGAATTGGGACTTTATGTTTGCCACTATGGAAAAGCTGCAAATGGGAGAAAAGTTCATACAAGCAGTTAAAGGAATTTATAAAGACCAGTGTGCAGCGATTGTAGTTAATGATGACTTGACTAAGAATTGAAAATAAGTAAAGGTACAAGACAAGGCTGCCCATTGTCTCCATTGTTGTTTATTTTGGTTTTGGAAATTTTGCTGATTCAAATTCGAGAGGACGACACAATCCGTGGCGTAAAAATAAAGGAATTTTCCTACAAAGTCAGGGCATTTGCGGATGATGTAATGTTGATAGTGGAAGATCCAATAGACAACATGCCAAAAATAATAGATAAAATAAAGGAATTAGGTGATTTGGCGGGATTTTATGTGAATAAAAAGAAGTCGAAGATATTGTGTAAGAATATGACGAAGCAAAAACAGCAAGAATTAATGGAGATAACAGACTGTGAGGTAACTAATAAAGCGAAATATTTAGGAATTGAGCTGACTGCGAAAGGTATAGACTTATTTAAGAATAACTATGAGGAACTATGGCAACAAATAGAAAGAGATTTGATAAAATGGAATAAATTAAATTTGTCATGGTTGGGAAGAATAGCAGCAGTGAAGATGAATGTGTTACCATGAGTGATGTTTTTGCTGCAAACAATTCCAATTATCTGAGACTTCAAACAATTTGACAAATGGCAAAGAAAAATTTCAGACTTTGTGTGGGCAGGCAGGAAACCCCGTGTGAAAATGAAAGTATTACAAGACTCGAAAGAAAGGGGAGGACTGCAATTGCCAAACATAAGATTATATTACGAAGCAATTTGTCTGGCCTGGTTAAAAGATTGGATAACGTTAAAAGACCGTAAATTGCTGGCCTTGGAGGGGCACAAAAAATTGTTTGGATGGCATGCCTACTTGTGGTACGATAAAGTTAAAGCGGACTCTACGTTTTTGCATCACTATATTAGAAGAAGCCTTTTCACAATCTGGAAGAAATATAAGAATTACATGGAAAGTGGTATCCCATCGTGGGTGGTACCATATGAAGTAATAGACCCGAGAGCTGTTTATAATGAACAACAATGTTTAACTTATAAAGAGATAACGTTGATGGAAAATAGAATATTAAAAATAAAGACACAAGAAGAGTTATCTCCTCAATATGGATGGTTTCAATATAGGCAAATTAGGGATCTTTACAACTCGGACTGTTCAAGAGGAGGAATAAGACTGAAAAATTTGGAGCTAGAAGAAGTGATTTTACAAGAAGGTAAAAAAGACATTTCGAAAATATATAAAATACTTCTAAAATGGCATACGGAAGATGAGACAGTCAAAGTCCAGATAGTGAAATGGGCAATAAATTTTCATAAAGAAATAACAATGGAATCATGGGAATATTTGTGGAAAAATACTTTGAAGACTTCAACTTGTACCAATATTAAAGAGAATGTTTATAAAATGATGTATAGGTGGTATTTAATGCCTAAGAAGATTGCGCTTGGAAATGCAAATATGTCAGATAAATGCTGGAAATGTAAAAAACACGAAGGATCATTGTATCATATGTGGTGGACTTGTGAGGTAGCTAAGCAATACTGGGGAGATATAATTAAAATAATAATAATAATAATAATAACATTCGATTTATATACCGCCCTTCAGGACAACTTAATGACCACTCAGAGCGGTTTACAAAGTGTTATTATTACCCCACAACAATCACCCTGTGAGGTGGGTGGGGCTAAGAGAGCTCAAGAGAACTGTGACTCGCCCAAGGTCACCCAGCTGGCTTTGTGGAGGAGTGGGGAATCAAACCCGGCTCTCCAGATTAGAGTCCCGTGCTCTTAACCACTACACCAAACTGGCTCTCAATAATTAATGAGGTGTTGCAAACCCAAATAAATAAGAACCCAGAATTGCTGTTACTGAACTTGGGAATGGAAGATGTTCCAAAGCAGCATAGAACATTGTTATTTTACATGATTACAGCAGCAAGACTTTTGTACGCGCAGAAATGGAAAGTGCAAGAAATACCAACTACAGAAGATTGGATTTACAAATTGTTGTACATGGCAGAAATGGACAAAATGACAAGAAAATTGAAAGATCTTGATCCAGGAGAATACATTGCAGATTGGGAGAAGCTGAAACAATACTTAGAAAAAAATGGGATGTGAAAGGAGAACTGTGGCAGTTTGAGAATTATTAATATGTGACTTTATAAAGGGGAGAGAGAAGTAACTTTACCATTAATGGGGAAATTTAGTTATTAATTAATCTAAGCTAATATTAGTAATAAAAATTGTATTAAAAATAGATAGTTTAAACAGTGAAATGTAGATTGATATATTAGAAAATTGGAGATATAGAAGAATTTGAATATGCTTAGAATAAGTGAGATAATATATATAAGATTTAGAAAAATTATAGTTAAGAGTAATTTAAATAATAAGATGGGTTAGGGGTTGGAAAGCTGTTGGAAGTCAATAAGGAGGGGGGAAGGGGGGGCTGATATAATTTAGATAAGATGGGGAATTTGTGTATTTAATAATACTTTATGTACTCACCAATAAAATTTTTTTTTAAAAAAAATGAATTTCATTGTTAGAGGACCTGTGAAGAATTAGAGGAGGGGAATCATTTAGAAATTTCACCCTACTCAGTTCAGATCTGCTTGTCCAGGATATTCTCTCTCTCAAAGGCTTGAGCATGCCAGTTTTTCCTGTGTTCTCCCCTTTAACAGTTCTCAGCATTTTGTGAGTCTGGGGTCACACTCACTAGGGCATTGGGAACAAACTTCTATGCAAATAAAAAACAATAATTTTATGGCATACCTGGAGACATGTAGCAATTCCTGCCTTGTAAGTGGGTGGCCCAGCTTTGCTGCTTTCATGATGGGCACAGGCCATCCACTTTACTATTAGATTTAGTAATTGATAATGAAAATGATATGGCAAAACTGTAGATACAGAGAGAGCTCAGTTCGTTTCCTAATCAAGATGTCAGATTCTTAATAACGTCTTGAAATGATTTATTATTTGAAATGAGCAATGTCGAAGCACAGACCTTGACATAGATTGACTTATTGTTGTCCAAAGCTTGACTCATCCTCTTATGGAGCTGCTTGTTTTTTATTATCTGAAGTACTTTCAGAAAAGGCTCTGCTTAGACTGAAATATTTGCAGTTTCCCTTTCAGTAATAATAATAGCCCATCATTTTCTTCAGCTGTCCCCAGCTCAAGTCTAGATCATCTGATGTCTCGTCATGATTGAGACTGAGATTCATTTCCAGACTCATCCCACCCTGCTTAGCTCTAGTGGTTCTTCCCTATACTTCCTGCTTCATGGAGAAAAGGGCTTCCTGATATCTTGAACTACATATTGCCTTTATAGTGTAGTTCTGCCTCCACATAACCCTTATGCCATTTGGGGCTTTCAAGAATATGCTAGAATATTTCAGCTATATTAAAACTGCGGCTGTGATAGGTAAGGGCTTTCATAAAGAATTCTCTGTTCTGCAAATGGAACCCATCTGAAGGATTTGCACAGGTTTTGCTTAACTATACCCTATATATCAATTTGTGTATGGGTAAAATTCGAATGAGAGGAGATTGCAGGGTGTAGAACATAGTGCTTAATTTTTCTGTTGAGGGTTTAAAAAGGAAATGTTTGGAACTCTTAGTGTGTTTCAGGCCAAGAGACGTAAACTGTTCCAGCTGTGGAAAGTAGCTAATACTGGTGTTAACTGAAGAAGTATATCTCCCTTTCACACACACATCTAGAATCTCCACTCAACTATAACTAATGCTGGGGGGGGGGGGGGCGTTATTTTGTGTGTTAGTTTGGCTACGATCCTAAAGAAGCTGTCCTGGGACCAAGCTCCATTTCATAATATGGTGATTTCTTCTGAGCAGACTTGCTTAGGCTTATGCCCTTGATTGTGAAAATGCAATCCTCTTTAATTCAGGCAAGGGAGAACAGGGAGACTAACAGAGCCATCCAAAGCAGAGTTAGTCTTCTAAGTCAGATGAAGTCAATTTAACTTAGGATGGCACAAGAAAAGAGCCTTGTTAGAGTTGTGCTGCTGTCCCAAGTGAGAGTTGGAATATCACCAATTAATTCCTGAACTCTTTGAGTGAGAGATCCAAACAAGCAACCAACCAAAATACGTTCAAAATTTCAATTACTGAACATAGTATCCCCCTCTCCTCTTTCTTATGCCCTCCTACCTGAAAATAATCTTTCTGTTGGTGATTTTATTTGTTCCTGCCTATATGGAAGAAAATCCATGCATGGGCATGTTTGTGGATGCACGCTGGAGAAATGCAAGATAGGCTGCTCACTATGCTGGATAGGTTGTTAAACATAGGAGCTCTGGGGGAAAGGAAATAGTGGCTAAGGACTGTTTTCCTCCAAAGCCCATCCTTCCCTTGTCCAAGGAACAAATCAGAGGTGGTGGTAATGAAAAGTGCTGTGTACTTGGCTGATTTTTTTTTCTCCTGATACTATACCTGCCTGAGCTGTGATCCTGCAATTGAAGCAGCTGAAACATCATGGGGCTGTTGCCTTTGAGGTTGGAGCCAAGGAGACATTAATGAGATGGCATTCAGGCAGCATTATAGACAAATGAGATAGCATAGGACGTCCCTTGATTACACCCTGTCAGGCTTTCTCCATTTAATTATTAGCAAAAACTGCCAACTCTCTAAAGTGACTTTCCCCCTCTGCAACCATCTGAAAGCTAAGATTTCCAGAATTTAGTCATGTTCCTTGGTTCTGTGTTAGAGGCCACCAGAGCTCCTAGTTACAGGGCAACAAAATTTCCCAGTAACCACAGCCTGTTCCCTGCCACCAAAACTGTGCTAAGAATATCCAATAACTGGTTTAACTACAAAGATGGAAGAGACCATTTCATGACAGCTGAGTTTGCAGTGTTCAGACTGACATACCAGGAAGGAAATAATAACTGGGTAGGAGCAGCAGCCCCCCTACAATTACTTTACCAAAGTAGTGATAAGAGCTTGAGCCTGTGACTAGAAATGTGAAGCACGATGAGTGGGAAGCAATAGGCAGCTGTGGGGATTAGGAGCAAAGGATGGGCAGCATTTCTGCCACACTTACTGGGTGTATTTATGTTGAATGGCTTCATCTCCCTCTCTAGCAATGAAGCTGCCTGCCTTGTTGCAGAGAACTCTTCTCCCTGCCTCCACCCTTGTGTTTATTCTCCTGCAATCTTAATTCTGTCTTGGCAGAGTGAGTGGAGCAGCTGGATTTCTTTTTTTCCCCAATGCTAGTTAAAAGAAAGGTTTTTTTCCCCTGGCTGTCGAGGTTTGGCCTTGCTGCCATGGCGCCTGCTTACTGTCAGCTAGAGACAGCACACTTCAGAAAGTAGGGAATGGAAACCATACAGTGATGTGAAATTGAGGGCAACGGGTGGGGGGTAGAAAAGAGAAAACATATCTTCCATCCAGAGGAGAAAACATATCTTCCATGATACATTCCTGAAGACTTTGCCATTGGTACCATCTGTGGCTACAAATCTGTAGCCAGAGAGGACAGCTGTTGCTATCCTAGTTTTCATTCCTTGCTCAGAAGAGCTTGCGGTCAGTTTTTTTCCACACAGAAGACCCTCACATGGAGGGGTTTTCCCCTCCAGTTTTGGCAGGGGCTGGCTGTTTGAACTGACATTGATACCTTTGCCTTTAATAATTATCCTGCACATCCATGCAGCTTGCTAGGACTGATTCAGACCAATACAAGCTATGCAGTCTGTAATGGTTGTCCCGCTTTAAAGAGAAGCATATTCTAGGATTGGTGTCTATTTTCTTCCCAAGGTTTTCAAGTGCCATCTGCAATATTATGGTAACATAACAGTTAGTATTTGACTATTTTAACTGGCATTTCTTCATTCCGTGGATCTCCAGACTGCGACAAGGGCCTGGACATGCTGGCCCATGAAAAAATGTGACAGAAAATACAAAAAATGTTTCAATGCCGCGTGCTTCAAGGAAAGGGGACAAATCATCACCGAGACAGGTGCAGTTATATTATGTCACTGTCATCCTCAAGAAGATGCTATTTCTTGTGTAGAAGATGAGGAGTGTTTCTAGAGTGCCATTCCTTCCCCATTTCATTTCTCTGCAAAAAAACTTCCCATCTAATAAACTTGTAAAACAGATCTTAAGGTGTGAAACCTGCAGAGGATAAAGTGTAAGAACAGCACACTTTCAGCCTGATTCTAAACATGCATAAAAGCAAATTGATAAACACTTCACGCTTTAGTCTTGGGTACAAATGTGCTGTCAAATCACAGCTGGGGTTTTCAGGGCAAGAGACTTAACAGAGGTGGCTTGCTATTGCCTACCTCTGCATAGCGGCCCTGGTCCTCCCTGGAGGTCTCCCATCCAATTACTATTCAAAGATGACCCTGCTTATTTTATGAGATCTGATGAGATTCGGCTTGCCTGAGCTATCCAAATCAGGACAGTTAAAATATAGTGATGATGGAAAGTGCCATCAAGTTAGCTGACTTATGGTTACCCCTGCTGGGGTTTTCAAGTCAAGAGACTAACAGAGGTTTGTTTGCCATTGCTTGCCTCTGCAACTCTAGTCTTCTTTGGAGATCTCCCATCCAATTACTATCCAAAGCTGACCCTGCTTAGTTTCCAAGTTCTGACAAGATCAGGCTCGCCTGGGCTATCTAAGTTAGGGCAGTTAAAATATAGAGGCAGTTAAATATAGTACAGTTTCATCAACATGATCTACAAAGTGGCTTACATTAATAAAGTGTAAAAACACAGCTGAAACACATTAAAACTAACTCCAAACAGAAAAGAATGACAATCCTCTTCAAAGTAAAAGCAGTAATTAAAAATTAGTAGAAGAGCAGGGAATAAAAAAAGATTTGGAACTTCTTAGGCTGTGCAAAATGTAAACTATTTTGACCCAATGTTTTTTTTTTTAATTAACAAGAAATGAGCCAGGCAAGATTTTTTTGTTCAATCTTAAATCCATTATCCATCAGAACGTACCATTTTAATTGGAAGTTAGGAATTCTTATAAGATTAAACACCACCAAATAGTGATCTACCCTTGACAAAGGAACAGTGACTAGACCTCTGTCCAGTGCAAACTGCAGAGAAGATAGACTCACAGCTCTTCCAGTTTGTAGGTTCATATGTGCATATCTGTTACCTAATGCCCAAATGATTGGCAAAACCAATGTGGTCCCACTTCACATAGAAACCAAAACATAAAACTACTCGAATGTGATGCCTCCTTGTTGTGCCCTTGTGAAATACAAGCATAGAGAGTGTCATGTTTTGTCGTATAAACAGCTTGTGTTTTGTTTCTACTAGTTAATTGAGGGGGGGGGCGGGGGTGAATGCATGTTTACCGTAGTGAAAAAATGCAGGCCTCTAAAGCAAGGAGTGTGGCTACATGGGTGAATGAAGTGTGTTGTGATGAGACGCCAGCTGTACCCAGTTTTTAACTCGGAGTGCTGAGGGAAAGTGTTCAATGTGTCTAGTTCCGGGAGTCAGTTTGGGTCAATCAATTTGTGTGGAAGTCTGTGTGCTGAGAGGCGAGAGTTACTGTGTTATTCAGTAAATAAAGTACTGTGGGAAATAAATCTTTTTAACTGAGTCTGTTTATTATTTCTACCCTAAGTGGCAACTTCGTAGAAAATTACTCTTTGTGGCTAGGTCTGTGAATAAACATTTAAGGATCTGTACCTGTTTTAAATTCACCAAGCTTATGAAGCTATTCTGAAACCAATACACTTAAAAATTCTCTGCATCCATTACCCATTTGTTCTTATAAATACATTTTATTTCTGTTTAAATAAAGCACCTTTTAAATTGGAATACAGCTACCCCCATACACTTGCCATTCTGTCATACTACCATCTATGACTAAGCCTTCCTATAATACAAGACAAACTGAAGAGATCTAAGGTGAAAGTCTTTAGTGGCTAAGAGAAACACAGTGATCTGAAGAACATGAGAACAAAGGGGAAGTGCAGGCTGACAAGAGACTTTCTGGTGCCTGTAACTATATATGAGAATAATGTCATGTATGGTTAGGCCGACAGTGCACACAAGTGCAGGGGGATTAGAAGAGGAATCACAAAGCTGCTAATTAGGTCCCTCAAGACACAAGTTGTTTGCCCTAACTTGGATGTTAATGGGAAGCAGATTTTTTTCCTGCTTCCTTACAGTATTGGAGTGCTTCCCTGCACCTTCCATATTTCTTGTAATCTTTACCAAACCTGCAGTGTTGCAAGATTTTGGGAAAGATTGCAGCAAGCCAGGGCAGCATCCATGTGCAAAGGAAAGTCTAGATCTTCCCAGCCATGTCCACTTCAGCATTTTCTGGTATCCTCCTTGCCACTGGAGGGCTTTTTAAAATAATTGGCAAGTGACTGTTGTTACAATGTTATAATAATGTGTCTGTTGGATTCTCTGAATTCCCAGCTTTCATTTTAAAAAAACGCCCTCCCTTTTATTTCTCCTTAACAAAAGGGCTAGAGGAGCAACTTTTTCTGAGGTTCATTGGGATCACCTGGGAAGTTTCTCAGGATGCTTTTGATAGGAATGTGAGGTGTGTGTGTGTTCTGTTTCCCATAGTGAAAAAAGGGGTGCTGTCATTGATTCACTAACTGGAGTATTTTTAGCCTGGATATTCCTGCTAGTAAAATGGGTAAACATGTTCTCTGCTGTACATGAATGACTTAACATGTGATCTGTGGCTTAACTCAAGGCATGAGCCATCTGTTCGGCATGCAGATTATTTCCTGCTCTCTGACAGAACAGTTGTCTAGATTGTGTTGTGATGTTATGCTTTCCCTAATTTTTTTAAATTTGAAAATAAAATAAAATAAGCTGCATACACAAAAGAAATAAACATATGACAATAATAGTGAGAAATCTACACATAAGCATCCATATAAGGTTTCTAAATATCTAAAAATAAGTCCACCTGCAGTTGTCATCTATATGCCATACTTTCAAATATAGATAATGTTTTAAGGCCCTCCATTCACTGAATTATGGGAGGTGGGCTTTTGTCTCTCCAATGTTGTAATGTCTGGAGCCAAGTTTCCCGCCCGGTCCGGACTTGGTGCAACCCTCCCTTGCCGCTGCTGACACCCACCTACAGCAGCCAAGGGGCAGCGGGGAGGTTCCAGCCAGCAGGGGTGGCAAGCAAGCTGCATCACACAGAGTCTTGCAGGTGGAAGAGCTGAGAGAGCTGCCACGACCCAAACAACAGTGCAGACGCTGCCCACAAGCTCAGATGGAGCTCCCTGCAGTGGGCAGCACAGCGTGGCTCAGAGGAGCATCTCCGCCAGCCAGAGCAGCAGCTTGGCAAGCAGCTACAGGCACCCGGGTCTGCTGCACAGTGGAGCCATGCCCCCCAACGGAGCCAGGGGACCAAAAATGGCCAGCAACCAATTGGCTAGCTGCTGAGCAGCCCGCAAGCAGATCTGCGAAGAGTTCAAATCTGTTTTTGATGGAGGCCTGGGCCTGTATACTGGGACCCCAATTTCGCTGGCCCTGGACCCCACGATGGCTCCTATCAGATTGAAACCCTGGCATGTCCCTTTTGCTCTGAAGCCTAAAATCAATGTTGAACTGGATCATTTGATTAACCAAGGAATTCTAGAGCCAGTTCCCCATGCTCGATGGGAAACCCCTATTGTGATTCCAATTAAGGCAAATGGAGACGTCTGCATTTGTACAGATTATAAGTGCACCATTAACAAGGCCCCACAACAACATGCATTTCCATTCCCCATAGTCAGCCACATCTTAGCGTTGCTGGGTGGGGGAAATGTTTTTACAAAGCTGGACCTGGCCCAGGCGTATCAACAGTTGCTGGTGGATGACGAAACGGCCAATGCCCAGACAATAGTGACACACTGGGGGGAGGCATTTAAGGTGAAATGCCTCCAGCTTGGAGTGAGCATAGTCCCTGGCATTTTCCAGAGTTTCATGGAAGATATTTTAAAGAATCTTGCAGGAGTTGTCCCTTATTTTGATGATGTACTCATTGTGGCTGAATCCAAGGTGGAACTGGAAGAGCAGCTACATGAGGTCCTCTGTCAGTTTGCTGTCTCAGGCCTGAAAGTCAAGCATGAGAAATGTGTTTTTGGGGCTCCTCAGATTGAGTACTTGGGGTACATGATTGAAGCAAGTGGACGTCATCCTACACCAGCTAAGGTTAATGCTATCCACAACACGCCGACACCACAGTCAAAGCAAGAACTACAGACATTCCTAGGCTTTTTGAATTTTAACCATTCCTTCCTAGCACACAAAGCTGCCATAGCAGAACCCTTACAATGTTTACTGGACAAGCAGGCTGTGTGGCACTGGGGCCATTGTCATGATCAGGCATTCCAAGCTATCAAATGACTACTGTCATGAGACAGTGTACTGGTGCACTTCAACGAATGGAAACCCTTAATCCTGGCATGCAACGCGTTGCCCTACAGCGTCACTGCAGTCTTGAGTCACCATCTACCAGATGGCCAGGAGGCCCCAATTGCTTTTTACTGAGAACCTTAACTTCTGCCAGACAGAACTATGTCCAGATCGGCAATGAGGCCCTGGTCATTGTGGCAGGGGTGAAGAAATTCCACAACTGTGTTTATGGGCACCATTTCATAATAGTCATGGATCAAAAGCCTCTACTGGGTATATTTGCGCCCAACTGCCAAACACCACAGATTTTCTCTCCCTGGGTGTCCCGTTTGGCGCTTTTCCTCAATGCGTATCGGCTAGGCAAGGGCCTTAGTCATGCAGATGCTTTGAGTCACCTCTCTCTCCCGTCCACTGAACTGTACCCCTCCCCAGCTGTTGGACATACATCGGACATCGCTGCTAAGTCTTCCAAGGACTCTGTCCTCACTCACGGGCTCAACTGGATGTGGAGGGGGTGGCCATCGAATCAGCTGGGTGGAGAATTAGTACTGTTCACATCCAGGCAATGTGAGATATCAGTACACAAAGGTCATTTGCTGTGGGGCACCAGGGTGGTAGTCCTGACAGCGTTGCGATTCCAAATCAGGGTGCTGGAAGCACTTCATGTCAGGCATCCCAGCATAGTGAGAATGAAGGCATTGGCATGACATGGAGCTACGTTTGGTGGCCGAGGATGGACAGTGCAGCGGAAGAATGGGTCCAGAGATGTGAAGTATGCCAGATGTCGAGACCGCTATTGCCTCAGGCCCCAGTACAGCAATAGGAGACAACGACGTCACCATGGTAAAGATTGTACATTGACTTTGCCAGTCCGTTCCAGGGTTACATCTTTCTGATCGTCATAGTAGACTCATATTCCAAATGGTTGGAGGTTATATCAGTCAGTTCCATAACCTCCTGCACTGTCATATGGGTGCTAAGGAGGTTGTTCGCCACACATGGAATATTGTCAGACAATGAAGCCCAATTCACATCAACAGAGTTCCAGTCGTTCCTGGTGAACGGATTGATACAGCATGTTACATCTGTCCCATAAATACAGCATGTTACATCTATCCTATTCCACTCATCGACAAATGGCCAAGCTGAACAGATGGTGAAAACAACCAAAGATACCCTTACTCGGATTATCGATAACAAGTGGAACCAACAGTTGGCAAATTTCCTCCTAATGCAACATATCACCTGTTGTACAACAACAGGAAGGAGCCCTGCTAAAGCTATTGATACATCGGAGGTTGACAGCGCTGTTGGACTGACTGCACCCCGACTTGACAGAGGAGCGGCCTATAACAGGATGGAGAAGCATGGGGGCACCTTGCTCATTCTCACCATCAGACCCAGTGTACAGCTGTAACAATGGGACTAGTCTAGCATGGATCCCCGCCAAGATCACATGGGCAACAGGGCCAGTATCGTACAGAGCAGAAACTCCTGATGGCCGGGAGTTACGCCGGCACATGGACCAAATGAGGCGATTGCCCAGACCAGTCCTTTCCAATACCTGTGCCAACAATGAGTGCTATTGCCTAGGGGCCACAGTAGAATCGAGGGACTCAGAAGGATCTGCACGAGTAGAGCAAGAACCAAGTGGGACCAGGCCAGAGTCAGGGGATGAACCAGAGGGTGTAGGTCCACATGAGCAAAACCTAGGGGCATCAGGACACCGTGGCCCAAGGACCACGTTGGTCACAGTGTATCAGATTCCGGTCGAGACACCTGTTGGACTGTTATGACTAAGGGGAAAGGGTTGTTTTGTATTTGGAGCCACTGTAGTTTTGGGGGCAGAGCCACAAGTTCTCAGAACAGAGAGAGCCGGTGGAGAGACAATTACAGCCAGTTAGGGACAGCTGCAGTCATTGTTCCTTGTTCCTGGTTATTTCTTAAATAAATGTTGATTGTTTGAAGCACTGCAGTTACCTTCCTGTCTCAATACATATTACTAGTCCTAGGCTAGGCTTTTATTTTCAGCTTTTTCCTAATAGCCTCACAATACTGAATCCCTTGGAGTCTCTCTCCTTGTGCTTCGTTAGTTGTTGCATCTGGAAGTCATCTGTGGTCACAAAGTAACAAAGGTCCTTGCAGGAAAGAGGGAAGAGGGATTTTCCAATTTTGTTTACCAAGGTCAGCCAAGGAAGAGGAGGAAAAGGGGGAAGGGAGATTTTATATGTTTTTACTACTAGCTGAGCCTCAAAGCATGTGTCTTAAAAATCATAGTATGAGTGCCTAGCTAGGTCAGCCCTTTGGTGAAATGACTTTCCCCCCTAAGTATCTGTGTAAAAAATTACAACTTTGCAAGGTAAATGTTGGATTTGCACCTTGTGAATGCTCAGAGGTTAACCAAAAATCTCCTATAGTGGTGAAAAGTATCATCAAGTTGCAGTTGACTTATGGCAGCCCTGTAGGGTTGAACATCACAGAGGAGAGGAGAGAAATCTGAGATTTTGTTTTATGGGAAGGGTGAGTCAAACTTCAAGGAAGGAAGGAAGCAAAATGGCCAAGAGGATTTGAACACAGCCTGAACAGAAATCTGGAATCTTTTAAGATTATTCGGCCTGCCTCTCAATTCACCGTCACAAAGAAGAAACTGCAAAGAGAGGATTTATGTATTATTTCATTTCCCTTTGCTCAGATTTGATTAGTCAATTTTTATTCTGCTCTATTATTTTGTAACAAATTACTGCTTATATAGGTAAAGTAAACATTTTCTTTTTCTGAAATTGGGGTTATGGTAGTCCCTTGTTTCCACATAAAAGCCTACTTGGTTTATTTTTACCAAGAAACAAAGAAAACAAAGGGAGATGGCTGCCCAGGTCTGAATTACTCTTAAGAAGCAAGTTTCAGCTGGGTAGCCATGTTGGTTTGCAGTAGATGAGCAAGGTTCGAGTTCAGTAGCTCCTTAAAGACCAACAAAAAGTTTCCAGGGTTAAGCATTTGAGAGTCAAGCTTCCTTCGTCAGATACTGGAAATTCTTTGTTGGTCTGTAAGGTGCTACTGGACTCAAATCTTGCTCATTTAAGAAGTAATATTTCCAAGCTTTCACTTACATCAATGGTAGTTTGGAGTAGAAAGGCAATTCTTCATTTGAAGAGAAGTCTTTGAAGAGACAGACATGTTTGTTTATCCATTTGTTTGTTTATTTTCTATGTCCTGGCTGCAGGACCTCTTTTACTACAATTTTGTACAAAGCCATGTACCTTTTTCTAGCACATTCACTCTCTTTGCAGTTTCCATCTCCTATTTGTACATTCATTTTTAGATTTTCTTTTATTAATATAGGCATATATTTATAAGCTGATCTCTATAAACTTTTGAGAGCAGAAACTTCTAATACTGGAAGTGCATTATGAATCTACAACACAAGGAAATCATGTGCATTTACCTAACTCAGAAATTAGCCTTATTTTATCATGAAGATATATGTATATGTGGGTAACTTATAAGAAGGATAAGATTCAAGATATGAGACTTTGCAGAGAACATCTGGAATGACTTCCTGTCAGATGCATTTTTCAGATACCAGTGACTCTCCTCACTGTATTAACCTTATGTCCTGTCAGCATTTGAACTTGGGATGATCTGCTTAAAATAGCTTCCATATAATGGTTGTGATGTGTAGAGGAATAAACTAAACACATCAGTCTTCGTGTAGAAGTTTTTGTGTAAAAAAATCCCCCCCCCCCCGATTGTACTACTCACAGGAAATGTTAAATAGAGGGAAATAAAGTATTTTGACATTTTTATCCTGCTTTTCTGTCAATGGGAACCTAAAGCAGCTTACAAAAACACTAACATATAGTTTAAATAAATGGACAACTTAAAGCAGGGGTCCACAACTTTTTTCAGCCTGTGGGCACATTTGGAAATCTGATACCTGATGACAAAATAGCTACTGCAGGAGGTGGAGCCAGCTGCAAAATGACTGCCTCAGAAGGTGAAGCCACACACACAAAGGGAGCTGAAGTACAAGGGAGAAGAGGAGTAATTTTTTAAAAAATGCTCTGGGAAAAAGGAGCAAGAGAGAATAAAACCAACAGTTGAAACATTATTTTAATTTGCAGAGCCAATCAGTAGCCAATCAGAAGTTCTGCTGGGCAGGAGCCCCATGTGGCCCAACCAGTTTTCTAAAAACTTTTGATCAGTGCCAGGAAAGGTGTCAGCTCCCATGCCACCATGTTGGGAATCGCTAATTTAAAGATAGAAATAAAATTTAAATAATAGAAAAAAGCAAAAAAAAGTACATCCTGGGCTGGTCCTGGATCACTTGGAATGGCTTACCCAGGGGCACCAGCTGCAAGCTCTGGGCGAAGAGCCATGAGCCTTACAGCTCTTACCCTTTAGCTTGTGCCTCTGCAGAACCATCAAGCTCAGATCTTTTTCAATTGTTGCTTGCCTAGGCTTGCCATTCCCCCACCCAGGGTGGGGATCCCCTGCTCCTACCTCCCACCCCTCCCCCACTTACTGAGCCAGTGGGGGTGGCGTGCTCACCCCAGCAGCACACAGCACTCCTGGGCAGAACGCTCCTGCGCCCTGCAGCGGGGCCCATTTCTGGATGAATTGGGCCTCGTGGGGGGGGGGATTCAGCCTTTTGGCGAGCGGGAGTGCTCCTAGTTGCCCTTTAACCCGCGTGATGACATCACTTCCCAGAAGTGACATCATCATGCCAGCTGGAAGCACACACATGCGAAAAGAAGAAGAGGGGAAGTAAGAGCCAGCATCCCAATCTCTCACCGGGCAACCCTATGCTGGCCCTTCTTGTTACATCATTTTTTCCTTCTTGCCCATTTGGAGTTTGAATCCTCTAAGAAGAATTAAACATTTTACTCTGTTATTGCTAAAGGAACCATTCCATTTATCGAAACAAAGCATAATCCTTTTTAGCCTAACTGGAGCACATAAGGGCATTGCAGGAGAATACGTACAAGAGAGTCCACCAACAAGAGGGGGCAGGGACATAACAGATCCTCAAGCAGACAGCCCAACAATACCATTGAAATAGGGCAGTTAAATTGTGTATGCATAAAGGTCCTACATAACTTTAGGCTAACCAAGGATTCTGAAAAGGAAGGGAGTTTACCCTTAGACAGAAGGCCCAAGGCAAGCAGAGAACATGTCTTCCTAGCATCAAAATGGATATAGTTCTTATCTCTAGCATAAATCAGTTTGGTCACCTGATTTCTACATTGTTTTACTGAGGAAGAAAAAAGATCCTCCACCTTAAGGTTTATAAGCGCTAACATATGTTCAAAAAGCTGGAGCAGGGGAGCCTTATAAGAGTCCCTGAGGGTTGGGCTTACCAAGCTACCTTCAGGGGCCTCAGAAATAGATGAAACCAAAAATTAAAGGCCCATAGAGAGGCACAGACTTCTTTATAGCTAATACCAAATTCATAACAAAAAGCCGATGATGAAATGCACCTAGGGAACCCTCCAATCGCCCAAAGGAATAAGCACTGTAATCTATTTATAGAGTTGTCTACAGCAGAAATCCATATAGGGACACTGTACAAAAGTTGAGAAATCACCACTGAGTTGAAAACTATAATAGCTGCTGGGATGTACTGTGCCACATTAGAAAAAAAGAAATCCAAAATTGTGTTCATAGTAACCATAGATTTCTGAGTGACTAGTTGTTTATGACATCTCCAGGGGCATGGCCCCTTTAATATCACACCATACTCCCTCTCAGAATTTCCATGTTTCAGCTTTTAAAAATCTCTAATCTTTTTGCTACAAAGCATGTAGGGAAAAGTGTGTTCTTGCTATAGTGATCCATGTTCTGATTACATCCAAGTTACATTGCCAGAATGCATTCTATATGGGCTCCCTTTAAAAACTGTTTGGAAACTTTAATTGGTCCAGAATATGGCAACCAGCTTATTATTAGGGGTTGGATTGTATCACCCCTGTGTTGAAATATCTACAGGAGCTGCCCATCAGTTCCTGTAGCACTATTCAAAATGCTGATTCTTGTAAGGCCCCAAATGGCTTAGGACTGGGGTGCTTGAAACACCACCTCATCCCTTATTGTCCTGCCTGCCTGTTAAGATCTGCTCACAAGCCCTGCTTGCTGTGGCTCCACCTGCAGAGGTAGGAAGGTAGCAACCAGACCAGGTGGTGGCACCTAGTCCTTTGAATTGACCCCCCAGTTGAGCCTGCCTGGCGCTTACTTTACTCTCTTTTTAGGTGCTAGGCCAAAACATTTCACTTAATCCTATGGGATTCCATCTTCTTTTTTAGCTGTTATATGGTCTGCTGCAAGCTTGAAGACTGTTTTATCAATATCATTCTAGATTGTTCCATTTATTTGCTTCTATAGTCCAATTTATTTTTATTGGCATTTTTTATTATTGACTTAGTTTTTTAATTTTTTTAGTGTTGTGATTATTTTTATTCCCTGCTTGGTTTTGCTTTATCGTTGTACGCTGATGAGCACAACAAGGGAAAATGCCCGGATAGTAGAAACTGTAAACAACGAGTCCGGGAATACACAATAAACCATCAGTTCTTTTTTTCTTTTTTCTTATAAACACTGTATTAGTGCAAAGGTGCAAAAGTGCAAAGTGCAAATGAATAAATAAAATATGCAATAAATACAATAAGCTCTCCTGTTTCTTCTGTCCAAGTCGTTATGGAATAATAACAATGTCCAAAGGGAATGCCGTGAAAACACACAATGGGGACTGAGCAATATAAAAACGGAGAGTCACAATATTAGAAGGGGGAGCAATATACAAACGGAGAGTCACAATATTAGAAGGGGGGGTGACCCCAGTCCAAGCTGAAGAGAAATCCAAATGTGCCGACGGGATTATGCATGCATGTTATACAATTCCCATTTCGTATAGATCATACTTCTTCCTGGGCACAATTAATCCTGGATGGTCACCAATTTGCTAATTACTCCGATGTGACTACTCATAGTATTCTTCCCAACTTCAGTGCATAACGAACATAAATTCAACAACTATAATAACACAGACCATGATTGGTCTGTGTTATTTTTGTAAGCTGTCTGTGTTATTGTTGTAAGCTGCCTGGAGCAGGTCTGGAGAGGCAGCATGCATTTTTTTATAAATAAATAAGTAAATAAAATTTAAGGGGAAATGTGCAAGCTGTTTTTGACATAATTGTCTGGGGAAGAAACAGGACCAAATAAACTGCAAGTTGGCTTTAAAGTTCGCATGTGTTCTGAGTTAGTGAACCCATTAGATATTAACTGAAATAATTACGTTATGATCTGTGGAATAACCTTTCCCTTTTTCTTTTTCCTCCTGGATTGCTTTCTCTACCCCATAGTATCTACAACAAGACAGAAAATTGACTTATGCTATTTGAGGGGTTACCACCTCAAAGCGGGGGATTTGCCACAAGAGTAATTTGGGCTGTGGAAGAAAAACAGGAGAGAAGAAGTACCCAGTCTGACCCAGCCTATGATTGGGTTTTTAATCATTCATCTGAGGCCATCTTGCTGCAATGTGCTTGCAAAAAAAATGTGTAGATGTGGGAACAAATCCTTTGGCTCATCACAAATAATTTTTGACGAGATTTCTATCACAAAATCTAGTAGCTGGAGCTAAAGGACCAAAGAGTATATAATGCTCCAGCAGACCGATACACCAAAACTTTTCACTACAGTACATGAAGTACTTTATTATACAGGGGCAATATATGTAAGTTTTCTTAAGTCCTTACTGTGTCTCATTACACAAAAAGAAGATCTTTGGAGTGGAAACAAACTAAGAAAATCTAAGCCAAAGTTAAGTTCTGGTCCCAGTGCCAAAATACAGGTTAAGAGCATTCACACACTTCCCAGGAACTGCACACACTTACCTAACTGAAATTAGGGAATGGAAGCCAGTGATGTGACATGGTTAGGATCAGGGAGAACTAGGTTCAATCTCCACTGAGAGTTCAATTGCACACAATACTGGAAGTTCAAAAGCGTCTAGTATTTTTTTTAATGCCAGGCACACAAGGGGCCAATTCTGATTGGAACCACAGTATGAGGGCGGGTTACCCTCCCCCATGTACCAGTTTCCCAACCTAAAATTTCCCCAGAGAGATACTGTTGAATATGGGTACTGATATGGGTATCTGTTTTCCACAAGGAGGCAAATTTAAGATTGCTGGGACCATTTCAAGTTGGGAAAATGGCAAGGAGGGAAGGCTTAAAGACCCTCTCCCCGCACATCAACGTCCCAATCAGAATTGGGGCCCATGTGCCAGATTTATAAAAATTACCAGTGTGTCATACAGTTTGAGCCTTAGTCATGAAGATTAAACATTGTCCTGGGTCTAGACAAACTCTCACAGCATTCTTCGGACAATGTACAGTTAACTTGAGCAGAGAGGGGAGGGACAGGAGGAGCCAGCTAAGTACACATACCTGGAAGCAACTGGGGTACTGGCTCAGACCCAGGCACTGATCCCAAAGACAGCCTGTCCACCCCCAACTCTCCTTTGCAGGCCTGCAGGCAGGCAAGAAGACCTGGAGGTGCCAGAGAACCCATACACATACTGCCTGACCCAGGCAGGCAAACAGGTGAGCAGGGAAGGGGAGTGGTGTGGAAGCTGCCACTGCCTCCCCCTCCCCCCACTGCTGAGGCAGCAACATTGTGGGCAAAGGAGGGAGAACAGGGGTCACTGACCCTCATCTCTTGAGTTAGGCAGGATCTTCCGCAGGCCCCTCCACTGTCGCCCCCACTACATCAGCCAAGAAGCTGGAGGTAACAGTGGTGGTGCAGCTGAGAGGGCTGGCAGGCAAGTGGCCAGCCCGCTGTGAGGGGGAGGATGGAATTCTCCTACCACTTGTGGCATAGGCTGGGCATAGTCGGGGAAAAGAAATAGAGAGCCAGAGACACTGCCGCAACCACATTGCTTGTGGCTCTGTGAGGAGAGGGGAACAAGCAGACGATGGGTCGGAGGGACAAAAAAGGATGAGATCCTCTCCGTGAATCATGTGTATCGATACTATTCCATTTATTGCATTAAATGATTTTAATCCTATTGGATTTGTGCTTAACTTTTGCTATTTATCTTCATTACCATAAAATTTCTGGTCAAGCCTCCATTTGTTACAGAAAGGTGGCTCTTCAGTAGGTGACTGGAAAAAGTTTAGAGGGGAGAGTTGGAATTAGAGATAGCCATCTCTGCTATAGAGCCAAGGGATACATAGTGACAATGATAAGAGGATTTCTAGGAAGGGGTGTGTTTGTTCACCTGTGTATTTTGGATATTCATGTTTCATCAATACCAGTTACCTTAGTATTTTTATAGTATTACAGTTCCATGTTATAGGAGATTTTTTTTTCCTTGCAAGAGTGCATTCACTTCCACTTGCTGTCTTACATGGACAATTTGCAGGCCAACAAAGGGGACTTACAGTTCATATTTGTGATAAGTCTTTGGTAGAAATTACTGACATTTCTTTTTTTCCTGTGTAATCAATTCAGATCTGAGAAGAAAATTTCTGGATCCCTTTCTGAATAAGAAGCCTGTTCGTTCTTTTAACTATCATTTAATAACTCTGTTAAGCGGTCCTGAATTTTAATATAACATTAGATGTATGCAAATATATAACTGCTGCAATTAAATGTTGCTTGTTTTTAATGAATATTAAGCAGCAATAATTTTTTAGTTACCTTGCTGTCTTTTTCTGGACGAACAACCTATTGGCTTTAAGAGCTAGATGGGATAAGGGATATGGGCTAAGGATCCCAGGTCCCCCAATGGGGGTGGAAGATCCCCCGCTCCCACCCTCACCTGGCTGGCAGGAGGGAAATGCGAGGGAACAGGCCTGCCAGGGGTACTCCCGGAAGTGTCGTCATCATGCCGCCCCAAGAGCGCTCACACACTTTGCAGCAGGCCAGTTTGGACCCCAAATAGACCAGATTGGCCCATTGCGAAGTGCAAGCATGTGAGGAGCAACAAAAAAGTGAGTGCTGCCCCCCCTCCTCCAACCAGGAGGGTAAGGAGACCTGGCAACCCTAGCGCCTGCCTGGCCCCTCAAGCCATTTTCCCAAAATGCAAGTGGGGCAGTGTGTCTGTTTTTGCTCTCCTGATGGAGTATTCTATGCACGTGGAGCAGTAACAACAGGGAAACACGCTCCTCCTGTGCTATTTTGACACGGGAAATGGCTTGAGGGGGAAGTAGGAGCCCTTCCTCCTCCCATAATGGAGTTCTGAGGCCTTTGGGGCGCTCCTTTATTTTTAAACAGCCATTCGCCACAGCTGCTGTATGGCTGCAGGAACCTGAGTTGAGTCTGGGTCAATTCTTTAAAAAACTTTAAAAAAAAATTCTTTAAAATTGATCCAAAGACAGTTCCTAACCGTGTGGCAGAGGGCTAATCCTAAGGAAAGGTGCTTCCCTAGTTTCTGAGGGTATGTGCACCATAAAATGCATAAAAAAAACTGAACAGTACATTGACTAATGCATGACTCATTTTCTTTTTTCTTTTTTTAAGAAAGGGAATTGCTAATTTGCTTAATGAAATGTTGTCAGACACAGAGGATCATTGTCTGCTTGGGCTTTATTTTCCATTTTAAAATAAACTGCGGAAAGGAGTCCCACTCTGTTTGCCTCCAGTTGTCTCTTTGGCTCGGGCTGTCAGGCAGGGACAAAGCGTAACTTCATAAAGCTGTCTGTTGTCTTAAAATGAATCTAGCTTTCCCCCAAAGGCTGCTTAGTCAGTTTCTGGCTGCAGTTCTGTTATCACACATCTTTCTCACTCTCCAGGGCACAAACACAATGCCCCTCCCACTTCTTTTGATGAATACCTTTTGCCCTTCTGAGTACTGGACAAGAAAATCAGCTTAAGATGTGGGGTTATTTGTACTGGAAAACCCCTCTAATCTGCTGCCTCGTTTCTTTTATTTTGTGAACTGGGCTGAACATTTGTGAGGAGCTGCATACTCTTTCCATATGTAAACTAGGTTTGCCAACTCTGATAGGGAAATTCCTGGACATTCAGGGTGGATCCTAGGAGGGGTGGGGATTGGAGAGCAGAGAGAACTGAACAGGATATAATGCTATAGCTTCCACTTTCCAAAGCAGCCATTTTCTCCATGTAGACGGATCTCTGGAGGCCAGTTGTAATTCTAGAAGAGCTACAGGCCACACCTGGAGGTACAGCAACCCTAGTGTAAACAATCCTCAAAAATCCTATTGAATACTTTTGGTCATCAAAATAAACAGCTGACAATGTATTGCTCATTTTTCCTCATGTACTTCCTGGTTCACATACCGTCTAAGCCTATGGAAGTACCAAAATATTTGCCCCTCTCTGCTGTGACCTCTTTGTTCAGCTCTTTGCAGATTAAAAACTGGCCAGATTATCTGGGATCCTTTTCAGTGTATTCAGTCTGAAGATGAGGACAGGATCCTTGGAAATTTGAGGCTATCACCTGTTTGAATGACCCTAGCATTTCCTGGCTACTTAAATCTGCAGGGGAGAGGGGTGCTAGCTGACTGGGTTGAAGAGGTAGTGAATGCCTCCTTGAGAGATGGGGCGGTCACCCCAGCCATAAAACAGCCTGTAGTGTCCACTATTAAAGAAACCTATTGTGAACCCAGGGGATTTTAAGAAGAGAACACATGATGGAGAGGTACCTGGCTGCACTGTATGAATACAAATCCCCTGGGCCGGATGGAGTGCACCCAAGAGTACTCAAAGAACTTTCTAGAGAGCTTGCAGAGCCTCTGTCCATCATCTTCAAGGCCTCTTGGAGGACTGGGGATGTGCTGCAAGATTGGAGAAGAGCAAATGTTATCCCAATTTTTAAGAAAGGGAAGAAGGATGACCCGGGAAACTACAGGCCAGTCATTCTGGCTTCTGTTACTAGGAAGATATTAGAGCAGATTTTAAGGGGCTCGATCTGTAAGCATCTGAAGGATCCAGGGAAGTCAACATGGTTTTGTCCTCAACAGATCTTGCCAGACCAACCTGGTTTCCTTCTTTGATCGAGTGATGAGCTTACTGAATCGTGGGAACTCTGTTGACGTGATTTACCTGGATTTCAGTAAAGCTTTTGATAAGGTTCCCCATGACATTCTAATGGGTAAACTGGAAGAGTGCAGACTGGATTATAGAACAGTTTAGTGGATAGGGAACTGGTTAGAGGACCACACCCAAAGAGTGGTGGTCAGTGGCGTTTCATCAGATTGGAGGGAGTGTCCAGTGGGGTGCCGCAGGGTTCAGTTTTAGGCCTGGTACTTTTCAATATTTTTATCAATGATCTGGATTAAGGGGTAAACGGGCTACTCATTAAATTTGCTGATGATACCAAATTGGGAGAAGTGGCAAACACCCAAGAAGATAGAGTTAAAATTCAACAAGACCTGTATACTCTGGAGAAGTGGGCGGTTGTGAACAGGATGCAGTTCAACATAGATAAGTGCACAATATTACATCTGGGCCACAAAAATGTGAAGCACAAATACAAGATGGGGGATACGCTTCTGGGTAGTAGTGTATGAGAAAGAGTTCGTGGGGTAAGAGTGGACTGTAAACTAAGTATGAGCAGTCAGTGTGATGCAGCAGCAAAAAAGGCAAACACAGCCTTCGGTTGTATCAAAGGGGCCATAGTGTCGAAGTCACAGGAGGTCATAATCCCTCTTTATACTGCCTTGGTCAGGCCACAGCTGGAGTACTGTGTGCAGTTCTGGAGGCCTCACTTCAAAAAGGATGTGGACAAAATTGAGAGGGTGCAGAAGAGAGCAACGAGAATGATCAGGGGTCTGGAGACTGAGCTCTACGAGGAAAGGCTGAGGGCCTTGGGAATATTTAGTTTGGTGAAGAGGAGATTGAGGGGGAACATGATTGCTCTCTTTAAATATTTGAAAGGCTGTCATTTGGAGGAGAGCAAGGAGCTGTTCCAGTTGGCAGCAGAGGATAGGACCTGAAGCAACGGGCTTAAATTTCATGCAGAAAGGTACCGGCTAGATATTAGGAAAAACTGTTTCATGGTCAGAGTAGTTCAAAGGTGGAATCGGTTGCCTAGGGAGGTAGTGAGCTCCCCTTCACTGGCAGTTTTCAAGAAGAGGCTAAATGAATATTGGTCAGCTTTAGGCTCATCTTGCATTGGGCAGGGGGTTGGACTAGAAGGTATGGCCCCTTCCAACTCTGTGATTCTGTGATGAGGGAAAGGAGTTGCAACATAGGAGAGGCATAGGGGTGGTACATTAATCCCTAGCTTCTTTAAATGAAACCAAGTCCTCAGAGCCAGATTGCATCCTAAGGTACAAAAGGAACTTGCTGATATAATTTCAGAGCCTCTGTCTATAACATCTGAGAATTCTTGGAGAACAGGCAATGTGGCAACAGGCAATGTGCCAAAAGGCAAGCAAATGTCCCCAACTTCAAGAAGGGGGGGAAAAGGATCCAGGTAACTACTGACATGTCAGCTTGGCATCTATACCTGGAAAGCTTCTAGAACTAATCATCAAGCAGTCAGTCTTTGAGCATTTAGAAAAGAAGTCTGTGATTGCTAAGTACCAGCATAGGTTCCTCAAGAACATGTCAGACTAACCATCTCTCTTTTTTATTAATTACTACTCTGGTGGATCAGGGGAATGATCTGGTCATAGTTTATCTTTATTTCAGTAAGTATCTAGGTACCCCTTGGCAAAAAGCAGTATTCAAATTAAAAAGAATTGGTTTGGACATTGTGGATGAGAGAGAAGAGTTGCCTACAAAACAGAAACTGGATGGGGAATTCAGTAATTCTGCTGATCTGTAAAACTTCTTCACCGATCACTGTTCTCATCTTCCAGTATTTTTTTCTTTTATGCCCAAATGATAATCATAATAATATTTAGCATTTGTATAGCCCTTTCAAGGATTCAAAGTACTTGTATTGAGGACTGAATTAGAGGCAGATGGCCTTGTGGTTTTGTGACATTAGGTGGTACCCACATATAGCTCCAGCATCCTAATTAGTAACAAGTGAACTCACCACTAAGTTCTGTATTCAAAATTGGCTTAACTATTTTTCAAATGTATCTTTTGATCCCAGCATGTTCTCAGTGTCAGGAATGTGAATTCTTCAACAACAGTCCCCAAACATCCTTATCTTATGGCTGTAGCCAGAGGATATGCCTACTTATAAGCCTAACTTAAAAGCCCCTCAAAATTATTTTGCAATCACCTCCTTGTCTCCTGAGATATGAACTTCTTGTTACAGGGTTCTTTCTTAAAAAAAAAAAAAAAAGGATCTCCGCCCTTCTAAATGGTGATTAGATAGCCTCTGAGAACATTCATACCCATTTGGCTTCCTGCCGGTCTACCTGACAGAATGTATTTGCACCATTCCTATCAAATCTTTCTCCTCAATGTATCTTTGGTTCCTGCGGTTCTGATTGGCCAGGTATTTTTTTTCCCAATTCCCCTCTAGATTTAAAGTAGAGTTCTTTTCCCTCTGGAAAAAGTTACCTCACAACAATCTTACAGAAAACTATCTCTGTCCTATAACAAGTCACCAGGTTTATAGTACTGTAACAGTCTGTTGGCTTCCTCTGTTTTATGGTAACCACCACCAATGCCCCTTCCAACTTTTCAACATTCATATTAGGTGCATAGTCAGTGTGTCAGTTTTGGCATCTTGTGCCATTGTTAACAATTGACAATGCATAAGTAGGTCTGAGAGTTTCTTTTCAAAACTTTGCTACCTAATAAACTTTGATTTCAACCAATAGTACATCATCAAAATATATTAAAGTATGTTAATACTTCCTTCCATTGCTATCTATAACCAACCAATGAATATATCTAATTCTCATTGTCAAGGCCTCTTGTATGACAAGAAAGCCAGACTGGAGGTCAAGAGCAAAACACACTATGGGGAGATGAATCCTCACCTCTCAGGATAAGGGGAGCCACCACAAAGCCTCTGGTCCTACTGAATGTAAATCAAGATGTCAGGCTGAGTTCCACAAAAACTCTTACTTAGTTGCTGTAGGCAAATAGGCCAAAGTAGTGGGTTTAGCCCCCAAACCCAAATAGCACTACAGAAGTATAATTAATAAAACTTATTAAGAAGTGTGCAAAATATTACAATTATAGAAACTGCAAGATTAGAAACAAAATAAAACTAAATAACTACTCTACAATACTGTACAGACTTTGGTCCCCTTACACAATGCTACCTTGTCAGATTAGAAGCTCAGAAGTCCAGCTAGAACTCTGTAGTCCCAAATCCAGAGACAAGCATCCTAGACTGACACCTTTATTAAGAAGTGTGCAAAATATTACAATTATAGACTGGTAGTCAAGTCCAGAACTCAGAATAGCATGTAATGGCAGGAATTCCACCAGCAGTCACAACAGCACCCAACCAGAGCATGACAATGCACAAAGTAGAATGAAGAGCATTGCTTTATGCCAGGCTGCCCATAGCATGGCCTAATTTTGCGTGACCACTCATAAGGTATTGCTGGGACATGTGACCATGTTCCTCTGTAGCTGGAGCTACAATCACAATCAAAACTGCTTACTCTCCCCCAGGGTTCCTCATGCTAATGAGGTGGAATGCGAGTGCAAAACGTCCTCCTGGTCTCTGGCCTTGAAGTTCTCTGATCCCATGATGTCATCTGCACCTCTGCTTCAATTCCAAACTATCCCGTAACTTCTCTGGGAACTACAAAGTCATAGTGACTGTAATTTTCCATAGATTGGCCTTCTCTAGCTTAACCAAGCCCAAAAACCTGAATCAAAGATTTGAAAAGCCAAAAAATGGACTGAGAGAGGCCAGTTTCTTGACACTCAATATGGCCAAATCTAGATATTTAAATCCAGAGACTAGAACCATGAACAGATAAGATGGATCTTTCTACAAACCCAAGATCTGCAGAAAAATCTGAAAGCTAAAAGTAAAATGAAATTAAATAAAATTTGGTTTAAAGAAACAAAATAATATAAGATTATAGCTTAAAAAAAATTTCTCAGTAGCCACCACTAGGCCTCCATACATTATAGCCAGTCTTCAAGCCTTGGTTTCTGTCAGTAAAAAGAATGGGGAGGTGGCAGAATCCTTTCCAGGGCCGTTTTGGTCTTTGAGGGACGATTTGGAGGGGCGGTACCTGGACTGTTTGCTATTGTTCAATAGCAGCCACCCCTTGAAAACCAGTGTGGTGTAGTGGTGGGAGTTTCTGGGAGACTCGGGTTCAAATTCATACTCTGGAAGCTCACTGAATGACTGAGTCATTCACATACGCTCATTCTAACTTCTGTCATAGGGACATTGTGAGGTAGAATGGAGGAGAATGTTGTGTCAGGCTACGGATGACAGGCTATGGTAGATAGACCCCTGTACCATTACAGCAAGAATCCAGGCTCTTGGTTAAAATGTTTTATTCAGGAATCAGATCATTTCCACAGATATGTCCATAGGATTGCTAAGAAGCAAGGTAAGCAACCAAGCCGTAAAAACAGGTTGACAGGAATGGCAACATATGGGAAAACCATTCCTCTTAAAGAACACAATTACTCCTTTCCCCCCTCCCATCAGTAAAACATAACTTTTGGCGTGAACCCATCCTGAGAACTTCTCACATATTTTAACTATCAAGTCTAGACACTGAGAAAGCAGGAGATTAAAGTTACAACATAGTAATTCATGGGAGCGAGCAGTGTACAAGGTCAGAAGCACGGAAAGCTCCCAAAGCCGTTAGATAAGACACCTGCAGCTTCAGTAAGCCTGTGAAAGCAAAGCAGATATGGCATTGGCAATATGACAGTAAGGTACATTAAACACTGGTTCAGAATAACAAGTCAGCATCAAGCAATGGTATGGATGGGGCACAGACATGACAGTAAGCTGCTTTGCATCCCCATTGAGGGGCAAAAGGGGGTATAAATGAAGTCAATAAATAATAAATATAGCTGCAAACAGAGGCAGATAAAAGGTGCATTGTTGGGTGGGTGGGAAGGAAACATGGAAGCACGGAAAGGTGAGGTTATGGGAACTGCCAGAAGGCTGGAAAAAGCTAATAGGCTGGGGATGGGATATAGGCAACCTTAAAGGTTGCCAATCTCTAGGTGAAGTCTGGTGATCTCCCAGAATTCATTTGATCTCCAGGTTACAGAGATCAGTTTTGAAGGATAACCTCTATGGCATTATATCCTGATGAGGTCCCTCTCCAGCCCCCCAGGCTCTTGAGAAACAGCTGATGAATATCAAAGGAACACAATTTCTCAGAACACAATTTAAAAACTTCTGGTGTGTATAGATAAATATGACAGACCATTCCTATGTGAATGCCTGGGTCAGTTTGAAGACTACAGCAACATCCAGTCAGCTTTCAGAAAGCTGAGGGAATGTTGGGAGAAGTGCAGGTACTTTACAGTGGAGGTCTGGCACTTGGAAAGAGTGTATGTGTTAATTTGGTGTCTGCTTGTTGATGAGAGAAGATGAATTATAAAAAGAGTCTGTCTCAAGGATGGAGCAGAATGGGCAGCTTAGAAACCCTGGGTTATCAATGGGTCTAACCTGGTTCAAGTCAGTCCTTCAGAAAGAGGGAGAGTAACTGGAAACTGTCAAGGCTGTGCGAGTCTGACAGAAATTCAGTGACTCAAGAAGTCCCCGAATAATTTCTCACTGAAAAGTTATCATTCAATGCTGAAATATGACTTAAAGTCCCTTTGGGCTGTCAGATTAAATTGTATATAAAGCTTTCTGACACTATAACCTGTGAATAAAGAAAATATTTACCACAGCCAAGGCTGCATCATTACTTCGTTTTGTAACCTGTTCACTGTGTTTGTGACTACTTAAATGTTTCCAGAAGAAAGATAAAACACCATTGCTGTTCTTTTTTAAAAAATCTGCTTCAAGAGACTCAGTGTCCTGAAAGAAAAATAAAATTTACCCCACAATTGGGAATCCACTATTCTACAGCCATGAAAATAAAGCCTTAAATACACTACCATAGAATACTACCCTTGAAGGGAAGGCTTATAATAACATACCTAAATTCCTGTGAAACTGCAGGAGGTCAGTGCAGTGAACTTCCCCATTTAGACCTGCTTCAACTCTTATTTGATTCAACCCATTGTGAGCAGTTTTCTGATCAAGAAAGAAAATATATCAAGTGTTTTTTAAAATGCTCATAAAATTTTGTCATCCTCAAATACAACTTAGAGCTGACTTGCACAATTCAGTGCAAATCCTTAAACTTAAATGGCTTTAAATGAGGGTTTAACAAATTCATGGAAAATAAGTCCGTCAATGCCATAATAGCTAAATGGACCCTCCAGGTATAAAGACACCATCTTCCTGAAAGCCAGGTGCAGGAGATGAACCACAAGGGAGAACTGTTGCCATTACACTGTGTTGTTGGAAATATTTGGTCAACTACTTTTGGAAATAATGTTATAATGAGATAGATGGGCATTGGATGTGATTTAGCAGGGGTCTTATTTATGCACTGAGTTTAAAGTCAGGTTCCCCACCCACCCACCAAGTATTTATTATCAGATCCAATAAACTGGCTTTCACAGGGAGCCCAGACCATTTGGTCACATGACAAGATGATCCTTTTTTAAAAAAAATAAAAATTTTATTGGGTAGAGTGAAATAGGTATTACAAATTTCATAAAAAACATTCATTTAGTTTCCCCTCTTACAGATTAATTATCTTACATTTCTCCAATCATCATTTCCCACCCTCTTCCCCCTTACCCTTGACCCCCCACAGCACTAAAACCTGTTAAAGTCTTAATATATTGCTCTGTTCCGGTATCTCTAATTTTTCTAATTCTTCAAGGTAAAGTTCTTTTTTTTCACCCACTCTAATCTCTATCCTAAAGACATCAATAGTTATCCATCGACCATAATTGTCCTTTTACATCCCATTCATTTTCCAAATATTCATTAAATTTTTCCCAATCCTTTAAACATTCATTTGCATTTTGTTCTTTCAGCTTTCTAGTTAGTTTGTTCATCTCCACCATGTGTAGCATTTTACGTATCCAATCTTCAGTCTTTGGTATTTCCTCTTGCTTCCAATATTGTGCATAAAGTAATCTTGCTGCCTCCGTCATATACCAAATTAGTATCCTATCTGTTAGTCTCATTTTCTTCATTTTAAGTCCAGGTAGAAATAATTCAGGGCTTTTTGGTAAATTGCCTTTTATAATTTTCAACATTTCTGCATGTATTTTGGACCAATATTGTTTAGCTTTATCACAAGTCCACCACATATGGTAAAAAGAGCCTTCATGTTGTTTACATTTTCAACATTTATTTGACATAGCGTTACTCATATTTGCTAATTTTTTCGGTGTTAAGTACCATCTGTACATCATCTTATATCCATTCTCTTTTAAATTAATACATGTAGATATTTTCATGGTATTTTTCCACAAAAATTCCCATTCATCCATTGTGATCTCTTTGTTGAAATTCAAAGCCCACTTCACCATTTGTGTCTTAACCACTTCATCTTCTGTGTACCATTTCAACAACAATTTATAAAGTTTAGCAATTATCTTTGTTCCTTCCCCTAGTAAAAGTTCTTCTAGCTCTGAATTTCTACTTCTAAAGCCTGCTTTCCTTTTATCTACTTCAAATAAGTCTTTAATTTGTCGATATTGTAGCCATCCATATTTAAAAGGTAGGTCTTCCTCTGTCTTCATTTTAACAGTATCCCTCTCAATCAACAATAAGTCCTTATATGTTATCCAATCATCCCCTTGATAGTCTGTATGTGGTTTTATCACTTCTGCTGGTACAATCCACAGTGGTCTTTTCTCCTCAATGTATTTTTTGTATTTTTGCCGAACTAAAAAAATATTTCTCCTTACATAATGGTATTGAAACATTCCATCCATTTTATATTTCTCATAACATAAATATGCATGCCAACCAAACAAATTATTATGACCCTCCAACGTTAACAGCTTGTAATTAGATAAATTAACCCAATCTCTTAATCATGTTAAACATATCGCTTCATGATATAATCTCAAATTTGGTAGTTGCAGCCCACCTCTTTCTTTTGCATCACATAGTACTTTCATCTTGACTCTTGGCTTTTTCCCGGCCCTCACAAATTCTGATAATTTCCTTTGCCATTTATCAAAGTACTTTTTGTCTTTTACAATTGGGATAGTTTGTAACAAGAACATCACTCTTGGTAATACATTCATTTTTACAACTGCTATGCGCCCCAACAATGATAAGTTCAATTTGTTCCACTTTATCTAATTGCAACCACAATTTTTCATAATTGTTTTTAAATCTATATTTTTCATTGTTAATTCAATTCCCAAATATTTTGTTTTTGAGACCACTTCACACTCTATAATGTTCATTAACTCAACCTGCTTCCTTTTCGTCATATTTTTACAGAGCACTTTAGATTTTGCTTTGTTAATGTAGAAACCGGCCAGATCTCCAAATTCCTTAATCTTATTTAACAATAACGGTAACGTCTGGACCGGATCTTCCATGATGAACAGCATGTCATCTGCAAATGCTCTGAATTTGTAAGAGAAACCTTTAAGTCTTACGCCTTTAATAGTATGATCTTCTCTTATCTGCCTCAACAGTACTTCCAGAACCACAACAAACAGTAAAGGTGAAAGTGGACATCCTTGTCATGACAAGATGATCCTGATCAAACCGTTGTTAATATATGTGGTCTTCTTTTGTCCTTCTCTGCAGGAATCTACATCCTGATTGCTGTTGGAGCAGTGATGATGTTCGTGGGTTTCCTGGGATGTTATGGTGCCATCCAGGAGTCACAGTGCCTTCTAGGAACAGTAAGAAAATGACATTGTCTTCTTACTTTTTCTGAGCATTAACAAATCCTCTAACAATCCTTGAGAGCAGAAGTCATAGTTCATCTGTTTGGCTTCTGTGCAGGTGCACGGAGAAGATTTCCAGAGCTTTCTAGAATACTAGGAGAGCCTCTCCTCCTTTTGGCACTTTCCCACCAAAAACATCACATGACCAGGAGAAGGGGCACTATTCCCACAGTTCTGTTTTTGCTGCTGCAGAGAGAGGATCTCCATTGCTGTTCTCTGCTTTCCCCTCACCTCATCCTTGTAGCTGAGGAGAATTATTTCTTTTTTTAACCGTCAGTAGACATCTTGTGAAGAATACAGCAACATTTAAAGAAGAAAAGTTTCTGTCTTTCCCTTCATCATTATGGCTCAAGAAAGGCTTCTTCAAGATGCTGGAGGGCTGCCAGGGAGGGACGCCTCTCGGTTCCAAGAGGCTTTGCCTGCATGGCTGTCTGGATAAAAGCCCCTCCCCTCCTTGGCTGGGTCAGCTCTGAGGGGAGACACCTGGAGGTGTAGCAAAACCGATCTCTCTGGAGGCTTTTTTTCTAAAGGTGTTGGCTGCCTGCCATCCTGAAAAGGCCCCTCTTCTCCCTTGGCTGTCTAGGCTTTGAGGGGAGACACCTGGAGGTGTTAACTTAAAAAGCCAAGGATCTGAGGCTGGGAGTCTTTTCCTCAAGGCCTTTGGAGATGTGCCTGCTTGACTCAAAGAATCCATCCTCCTCCCAGGCTGACCTTGGTTCCAAGCTGCAGTCCCTGGAGATAGAAGTTAATACAGCTAACACAGTGACATAGCAGCCTGAAACCTTCAATTTAATTATTGGGGTAGAGGTGCACCCGAAAAATATTCAGGTTTCCTGCTTCGAGTACCCAAAGTGGGGAAACAATTGGGGTGTTTAAATGCTTTGGTATGCTCCGTAAAGATTTGGGAATCTTTACAGAGCACACCAAAGCTCAAAACAGCACTTTTCCTGCCGTTTGCAAACGGCAAGAAAAGTGTTGCTTTCAAACGCCAGCCGCTTTACAACTGAAGGGAGGGGAATCCCTCTCCTGTCAGCTGAAAAAAGCTGCTGGAGATTGAAAACAGCAACACTTTTCTTGCGTGGCAAGAAAAGTGTTGCTGCTTTCAAACGCCCCGCTTTTTTCAACTGAGGGGAGGGAGAGAAGAGACCCCCTCCCCGCTACCCTCAGCTGAAAAAAGCAGAGTATTTGAAAGCAACAACACTTTTCTTGCTGCGTAAGAAAAGTGTCGCTGCTTTCAAATGCCAATAGCTTTTTTCAGCAGATTGAGGATCCCCCCCCCCATCAGCTGTAAAGCTAATGGGGAAGTTTTTGCCCAAAACTTCCCAAAGCAATATGAATCACTTTGGGAAGCTTTGCTTCAGGATTCCCAAATCAGCTCAGCAATGCTGGGGCCAATTCGGGAACCCTGAATCTTTCCAAATCTGGCCTGATTTGGGTTAAAACCCCAAATTGGAAATCCAAAGCGCACACCTCTAGCTTGGGGTTCCCCAGCTGCTTCTGTTTTAACAGAGATTATAAACCTGCAGCTCTAAGCCCAGTGCTTTTTGAAGGCAGTTTTTTCCTGTTATTTGCAAGTAAGTCCACATTCCCCTTTTCCTACCAGAGAATGGTGCTGGCTCTTCCCACAGTTCTCAGTCTCATTACTGTATGATTCAGCAGTCATTTAGGAATGTACAGAGGGTCTCTTTTAGTCAACACAGAGTAAGTTTATTCAGCAGAAACAAAGAAAAGAACACTAGGCCTAGCTCAGGCCTTTCCTCGCAGGCCTTTAGCCACTTTATACAGACATGAGTAAAACGTGGACTGGCACTGCTCCAGATTTTAGTATCCTGGGACTAACATAAAACATGAAAGAGACTCCATAGCATTACAATTGCCACTGCTAGGAGAGAGTTCTTGTTACAATTGTGTTCATTCTGTCTCTGGGGTCATTCCTGTATGACACCATTTCCTAAGGTTGCCTATAAAAATATTTTTAATGTTGGTAACCACTATACTATAGAACTATTTTTTAGAAAAATACTAAATCAATTTTACCTCTTATATTTAACCATATCCTGGGGCATAAAGGGTATTGGCCAAAGAGTTATAAATTGAGCCTGTTGAACATCTCCAGTAGCAGATTGCATCTTTGTAGAATAAAATAAAAGCACAGTTGCTCTATCAGGGCTTTTTTTCTGGGAAAAGAGTTGGTGGAACTCAGGACTGCACAATGTGGTCACTTTGGGTCAGTTGGAACAAGGGGGGAGTTTTTAAAAGTTTAAATCACCCTCAGTGAAAATGGTCACATGGTCAGTGTCCCCACCCCCTGATCTCCAGACAGAGGGGAGTTTAGATTGCCATTTAGATTGTTGATTGCTGAGCGGCGCAGAGGGCAATCTAAACTCCCCTCTGTCTGGAGATCAGGGGGCAGGGACACTGACCATGTGACCATTTTCAAGAGGTGCCAGAACTCCATTCCACCGCGTTCCAGCAGAAAAAAAGCCCTGGGCACTCTAAGGACTAACATTTATTTGCTATGAGCTTTTGTGAGTTCACTTTACTCCTTCAGATGTATGGGTGTTTCATAGTCTATAACTGCAGTATATGTGACGAACCTGTTCTTTTATTCAAGAGCTGGATTGCCCTAGTCCATGCTTGGACTTAAAAAAAATAATGGCTGTTACTGTGACTTCACACAGAGACTGAATTCTTCAATCCCAGATAGACAACATGCTATGGGGAGGAACAGACTTTCTGTTGAATGCTTTATATTCATTTGTCTATCCTTATTGATGATACATACATGAGGGAGTAAACATTTGGTGGTCTGCTGCCATGTCCACCACTCACAGGTTTCCTACCAACTTTTTCACATTTGTGTTGCTTCGTGGGCTCAAAAGACCCAAGGTCTTCCCCACCTCTCCTCTTAGGGAAGGTCGCCTGTCCTCCCAACTATTCAGTTTAGTATTTCCCCTGAGACTGAGAAAGGGTGTTATTTTTGAGTGCTCCTTATTTGTTAAGGAGGACAGATGGAAAAGCCTATTTTAGGTCCAGGTCATCCAATTTTGTGTATTGTAGTCTTTACAGTTGTGCTTGGATATCATATTCACACCTATCTCTCCTCTTCCTGCAAAGAGTCTCTCGGCTGTTGAAGGTGCAGACTGCTAGTGGCAGAATTCCAATACCTTGGATGTTTATAAAATGCATGACAACAAGGGTATCCCACTTGAGGCTGCAATATAGTTTCCCCCTCTGTCCTACTAGTTGAAAAAGAGTTTCCTTTGCCTTTTCAGTTTTAGTTGATCCACATTTTACTAAGATTGTTCAGTGTTTGCACTTTCACAGTGCAGTTCTGTGTTCTTATTTACCTGTATGTGTCACCTTAGCAGAATGTGGTCTTCAGTTTAAGTTTCACACTTCAAGGGATACCCAAATTTGATTTCTTCTTTCCTAGACAGAGCATATGTGCACCATTCTCATGCTTTCAGTGCTCTGTTCTTCCCAGGGCACTCTCGTGATGCTGTGAATCTGAGATTTAGTACCATCTCAGGGGCTGTCCTGCAGTGTGGGGGCCCTACTATGCCTGTGGCTCCTGGTCTGCAAAATGATTTTGTCATGCTACTACTACTTTTACTTAGAGTATTGGACGTACCTTACCTTTCTTTGACTTTTGTTTTGCTGCAAATGCTCCATGTCATTGCAGTGCATTGCAATAATGTTTCCTCAACTAACTGGCACCAACTCCTAGCGATTTGGCCTTGCAACACACTGTGATGGTCCCTGGCCTGCCATTTTGTTTGCTCTTTTGCTGCCAGGGACCCCCAACACTGGGGAATGCCCTTGCTAATCCACTAGCAAGGTAATTTCTTTTTATGTTTTATCCCCTGGCTGTTTTTGCTGTGCAGGTTGTCCTGCTAGCAGCACAAGGTTCATTGATGGCACATACTGTCTGTCCTTTCTTTGGCCCCATTACTCCTACCTTATTATTCTGGTGTGGCTCTGCTATGTTTTCTGTCCCACTGATTACTTTGGCAATTTTGTTCAGCTTCTTTTCCAGCACTATAGCAGTAGTCTCATTTTTTTCTGAGTGGCAACTACTGCTCCTTGATTACCATATCTTGTACTTCTAAGTGGGCAAGAGTCTCTACTGTGGCTATAGCCTGGCCTGGACCCTGCTTTTTGTGATACTGATTATGTTTGGGACTCAAATACTCTAAATTTTCCTCTTCCTTATCAGATCTCCAAAGACATTCAACATAGGGGGTGTACCCCCTTGCTAACTTTTTGCATGTCCCTATTTCTTCATTTTTAGTGTACAGCACTTCCACCTGTGGAATGAGGACATTGTATGTTCTAACCTATGTCCCCCCCATTCATAGTAGTTCACAATGTTAATGTGTCCAATGCCTTAGCCAGGATTCCCTACCTGGAGTTGGTTTTCAGCTCTAATGTTGTGCAACACTGTCGTATTAGTCATTCAGGCTCCAAGAGAGACCTGGCAGTATCCTCATACAATCTTTCCTTTGTGGATTGGTAGAGACTATCACACTATCAATTCAATTCATTACGGTCATAGGACCAGCAATTACAAATTAACCACCGAAGGTTGAAGTTTAAAATACATTTTAAAAAAATAACAGTTACAAGTTATAAAATCAAACTATACATCTGAAATCTTTAAAAGGCACACTAATTCAAAATTCCATCAATGAAGGATTTTCGTTTCCGAATTGCTAATGAACAGAATTTAGCTACCGTATATAAGAGCCCTGTGGTAAGCGGCAGTACTGCAGCCCAAGCTCTGCTCACTGAGTTTGATCTTGGCAGAAGCTGGGTTCAGGTAGCCAGCTCAAGGGTGACTCAGCCTTCCATCCTTCTGAGGATGGTAAAATGAATACCTAGTTTCCTGGGGATAAAGTATAAATGACTGGGGAAGGCAATGGCAAACCACCCCGTAAAAAGTCTGCCAAGAAAACGTCGTGATGCGATGTTCCCCCCATGGGTCAGTAATGACTCAGTGCTTGCACAAGGGAGTACTTTTACCTTTTACCTATGAGACAGATTTATGAGTGTCTTCTAAGAGATATTCCCACAGAGTTTCGGTCTTAACATTCATAAAATATTGCAAAGGCTTAAACCTAGTGAGAAGTGGAATAATCAGTTCTTTCTTCTTGGTAAAACTCACAATGCAACAGGATATGTACAACTGACTCAACCACATTTTCAGAGCAGGGACAACAACGCTGCTGTAATGGTAGATGACAGAACCTGCCATGTAAAACTGCAGAGGGAAGTGCATCAGAAAGGCCCATCTGTTCCCCTCATATGTGATATCCAACAGGTATGATGGCACTGAGAGGTATGGCTGCCTTTTTAGGATACGATACTTTATAGGAATCATTGCTTCATTATTTTGGAACTCTGTATCAGTCAGTCTTTTAGAGATTAAGACTTTTGCCTTGCTCAATCCCACAACAAAGAGCTCTTCTGGGTTTAAACCACTAGTTCTGATTTTATCTATTATCATCGTAGACCAAGACGGGTAGGGCTCAGCAGCGAAGAGAAGGGGAATTAAGCCCTTCGGATTAAAATGGATCTTTAGCCAGTACCAAATTGCATGTTCCCAGATTATTAGCTCTGCGATAGGTAAGCCTGCTTCCTGCCTAAGTACAGCATTTGAAGTGCATCTTGGTGCATTAAACAGGGCTCTCAGAAATTTAGACTGAACCCTTTCAAGGATCTTAATATTAAAAACTAAGCTAATTTGTGCCCCGTACAGGAGTTGAGCTAGAGATTTTGCTTGAAAGAGTTTTAGGGCTGCCGGTATAAAACCTGAGCCCTCTTTCTGGTAAAATCTGAGAATAGCATTAGCACTCTTTTCTGCGGCATTAGCTGATGCGACTGCATGTGCTGTGTACTTGGCATTGTGAATGAAAGCAACTCCTAGGAGTTACAATGTTTTTACCTGGTCAATGGCATTCCCATTGATTTTCCAGTTAACCCTTTTATAATGACTGCTGAAATGTAAGATTTTGGTTTTCGATTGTGAGTAGTTCCATATCGCATAGGTCACTAAATTTTTTGAGAGCACGCTTTAGGCCAGTTCTGGTTTGTGACAGAAGTACACCATCATCTGCGTACATCAGAACTGGTACCTTTTTCCCCTCCAGAAAGGCTAGGCGCATGAACATCCACCGCATGAAGGACCTGAATTAAATTATTAATATAGATATTAAATAGGAAGGGGGCAAGCAGACATCATTGTCTGACTCCTTTCTGCACCGGGATTCTTTTGATAACTTGCTATCTTGCATGTATCTTATCTGAAAGGAGTTATTCTCATGAAGTTTAATCATTAGATATAACAACATTTTATCAACGTGTCAGGCTATGGATGACAGGATACAGCAGACAGATCTCTGGACCATTGCAGCAAGACACAAGGGCTTGGTCAAATGGCTTTTATTCAGAAATCAGATCGTTTCCATATACAGGTCCATAGGACTACTTAGAAGCAAGGTAGACATCTAAGCAGCAAGACTAGAAGTTGACAGGAATGACATCATGTGAGAGAAACTTCTCTTTTAACATTCTAGTTTACTCCTTTCTCCCCCCTCCTAACCATAAACAATACTTTAGCGCTCTCTTGGTGTGAAAATGTTTCACATATTTGTGATATCACATTGAGTTACTAGGAAGCGAGGCACAGCACTGTCTGGGAATACGTACAAGGTCATAAACACTGGAAGCTGTTACAGTCCAACAGATAAACACATGTGAAAGCCTGAGAAAGGAATAGTTATGACACTAGCAAAGTGATATTAAGCTACAGCAAGATACCTTCTGTTCAGCAGAACAGAATCAAAATTGGCATGGATGGGGCTCAGGCATGACACAATGGATGTACCTCCCAACTTTGCCCGTAATCTTCCACGTGAGATAGTATCAAAAGCTGCCCTGAGGCTGCATATGTTACCCCTGGGAGATTTTGTGTGCTTATGGATAAGATAATCCAGGACTACAAAATGATCTAACGTTGAGTGGCCTTGAGTAAAACCTGCTTGCTCAGTTTTCAAAAGGTTCTCTTGATCTAACCATTTGCACAGCTTCAAGCATAAATGCTTGGTGTATATTTTACAAATAATGTTTAGGAAGCTAATAGGTCTATAACTGCTTGGATCTAATTTATTCCCTTTCTTATATATGGGCACTATAATAGCTAAGCCCCAGTCCTTCGGTATTTGCACTGTTGCATCTATGTACATAAAAAGGTTGGCCAGTATCGGAGCCCACCACTCTATCTGTATCACACTCTTATCAAGTGTATGATTGTTCAATGCCCTTTACCTAGTACAGCTCTCCTCACCCAGAGTGCTGTTTTTTCCTTGCTGCATTCCTGCTTGTTCTTTGGCAGGGACACTTTTAGAGTGCTCCCAGCTTCTTTAGAAGCACCTCTGGGTGAATGTCAAGTCAAGTCACGTTTATTATTACAGTCTGCGACCAGCACATATAAAACCATTTGCAAATCAGTTTAAAAACAGTTGAGACTGGATACAGGGGAAGAACGATGAATAAATATAAGAGTACAAAAATAAGATCATCATAAATTAGTTGTTTAAGAGGTTAAAATACATTCAGTCTGAATATGCGATTTATGTTGCTTGTAAACCTGGGCATAGAATCTTGCTACTTGACGTGTTGTCTGGTGATTCCAATCAGACAAAAGATAATCAAGTTTGATTTTATTTGAACTTCCAGGGAATCTTTCTACTAATGGACTGATGGTTTCCGCTCTAATTTTACTGTGACTTGGGCAGTTAAAGAAGATGTGCTCCATTGAGTCAGTTTCTCTTAGGGAACAGGAGCAAAGCCTAAGAGAGTAAGGGACTGCTTTGAACTTTCCTTCCAGAACAGCAGAGGGTAGAGTCGAACTTCTAGCTAAAGTAAATGCCCTTCTGGAGTTACTGGATTCAAGAAAGTAAAAATAGGCTGCAGGAGCGGCAATATATTTGTGAGTGAATGTCAATGAGACTCTAAGTATTTGCTGGGAAAGTGGTCCTCCATTGTCTCTTACTTTGAGAGCTTCACATCCACCTCCTTCAGTAATTGAGCTTGCTACTCTCCCAGTGTGGGACTGCACAAAAGCCACAAAGATGAAATCAGAGTTGCACTTACCTGTAACTGTTGTTCATTGAGTGGTCTTCTGTGCAGGCACACATTCCTCCCTCCTGCCCTGTAGTGAACTCTCTGGAACCTTAGTTTCTGGGGGTCTCTGGCAGCAGCATGGAGAGAACGAAGGGAATAGGGCCTTCCTCCTGGTCATATGATGTTTTTGGCAGGAAAGTGCCAATGGGAGGAGTAGGCACTCCTAGTCTAGAAAGCTCTGAGAATCTTCTCAGTGGCCAGCCTGTGAATGCACAGTCCCATTGTGTGCCTGCACATAAGACCACTCCGTGAACAACAGTTACAGGTAAGTGCAACCCTGTTTTCTCTTTCTTACGTTATCATGACTGGCTGTATCCCACACAACCTCTTGTCTGCTCCTCCCAAGTGTTTTACCATGCAGCTTCACAGATCTGGAATAAGTTCCCCTGCTTTACTTAAAGAAACTAATCCAGTGTTTACAGAAATATGATTTTACTATGCCATAAGATTCCTAACCTATACCTCTTCTTGCAGTAGCTATCATTCTCTTTTCAAATACCCCATCCTAATCCTCAAAATGCTGTCCTTCCCAATTTTATATATGAACCAGATATTGAGATGAATGAAACCTTGTGGGAATATCACATCAAGATCATAACTTTATTTATTTGTTGAAATTTTTATCCCACCTTGCCTTGTGGTTCAAGGGTACATTGGTATTTGCATTCCCTGGTCCTCTAGTCCTGGTCCTCTACCGTTCCATTTCCACTATTTTATATGTGAGTTCGTAACTTCTGTCCAATTCTTGCCCTGCTTGTCTGTTTTAAATTGTAAATCCCCTAGGATGGACTCTCTTTCCTTTATACTTGTGCATTACGTAAAATTCCATTGGCACTAACCAAATAGCACAATTCATTGTAATTAATTCCTGAACATTTCAGACAAGTGTGTAAGGCTGTTTCAGAACACCTTCAGAGAGGGAAGGAATGAATACCTGGGGAACATCTCCACACAGAGCACCATATGGTCTTTTAGCCTTAAGGTTCTTCAGCCACATTTGATTGTTGGAATAAGAATTGAATGCTGTTTTGATTGAACTGCAAGAGTTGCTATAGTGCTTCTGTTTCCTCATGGCTTCCTGCTCTCTGTGGATGCAAGGGGAGGGACAGAGATAGTTTAATGGTAGATGGAGATGCAGGACATAGTCTTTTTGAATTATACACACTGGGAATGGGTAATTCATATTGATTTGTGTGCTTTTCATACACGTTGTTATAAAATTCTTGTTGACACTTTTTAATGCCATGTTATTTGTCTACCATACTGTAATACAGGTTTTCAAGACACACTGGCAGTACTGCTACCTTCTCTTATCTGATCTATATTTTGTCCACAGTTCTTCACTTGCCTTGTTATCTTGTTTGCTTGTGAAGTGGCTGCTGGAATCTGGGGATTTGTTCACAAAGATCAGGTAAGGAATTTGTTGCTCATTAGTTTACAATTATATGGAATTTTAGGTTTACAAAACAGCTGGGTCCTCTGGCACCTTAAAGACCAACTTTTGTGGCGTGTTTCAGAAGACAGAGATTACTAGAAAAATTAAACAGACGTCCAGGGGCACTTCAAAGACTGAAAGCTTTTGCTTGTACATCCATAGTAGATATTTGCTATACATATGTGCTGTATGGTGGTGGTGGAAACTAGGGGTGTGCACCAAGAAAAAATCCGAGAAATACAGGTCTCAGGGATCCTCAAAAAAGTCTGGGATTCCTGAAATCCTGGAAAAATTCTCTGATCCAGTTATGACAGATATCTGGGGGCTCTCTGGGGTGACATTTTTCAAGCAAACTCTGCCAAATTTTCTGGGAACCTATTCCTGGCTATCCTCTAAATATCTGTCAAGTTTCAGGAAGATTTGACCCTGGGGTCCAGTTCTTTGGGCCCCTGAAGAAAAGGCCCTTAGCTACTCTCCATTGTTTCCTATGGAGGAAACATTTCCAAGCAGGCTCTCAGGCAGAAACACACAGGGGAAAGGCTGCCAGTAGCCAAGGCACACTCCCAAATGCAAGAGGAAGCCCAACAGAACCAAACTGAATTAAAGGAATGGATGGATTCCCTCCAGAACCAAAATGAATCAAGGGGACCAATATCAAATCAGAATCATGTCAAAACCCAGAATTTCATCCAAGCCGAACTGAAGGGACACTGTTGCAACTTAGCCGAGCTGAACCAGTGTCACTCACAGAAGCAGGCAGACAAGAGCTCCAGCACTGATTGGCCACTCACTCCCCCCTCCCTGCCTCACTCCCCTCCTGCCTCTTGACTCACTTCCCCGTCCGTCCTCCCCATCCGCTCTTGGAGAAAAAGCAGGAGAAGCTCAGAGAAGGAGCGAGCCAGATGCTGAAGCCGTGTTTCTTGTATTTACCGAGATTTACCCAAGGGTCTGGATCCAGATCTGGGATCCTCAGGTTTGGCTCGGGAAAGCTGAATTTAGCTGGATCGGCAAAAATCTGGTTTTTAGCTAGATCTGCATTGCACACTCCCAGTGGAAAATATGAAGTTGTAGCTGACTTATGGTGAGCTCCTACTGGGTTTTTTAAAGCAAGAGATTAACAGAGGTGGTTTGACATTGCTTGCCTCTGTATAATGACCCACCTACCTCAAGCTGTGCTTAATAGTTGAGACTCCTTCACTTGTATATAACAAAGGTGCTTATGTATGTATGTATGTATGTATGTATGTATGTATGTATGTATGTATGTATGTATGTATGTATGTATGTATGTATGTCTTCTATAGTCCACCTTTCTCACTGAGACTCAAGGCAGATTACATAGTGTGATGTGTTTTAATCATAATTTTATTGTTTATTCATCTTTTACTTACTTGTTTTATTTGCTCAATTGTGAAGGCCTTTGGCTGCATGCAGTAAACATTATTCTGGTTCTGACTAACCAATGCCAATCCTGCTTAGCTTCTGAGATCAGGCTTGCCTTGGGCTATCCGGGTCAGGGTGTCTATTAAATACAGACAGATATACAAGACACCTGCAATAGATTAATATCTGCTATGGATGTACACTTCTTGCATCTGGTGAAGAGAGCTCTGACTCACAGAAGTTTATGCTTGAATAAATTTTGGTAGTCTTTAACGTGCCACAGGACTCCTGTTTAATTTTGCTGCAAGAAGAACATGATAACCCTTCCGGAGCCTGCTAGGTTTGCAAAGTGGTTTATAACTCTTATTTTTCCTCATGAAAGCTCTGTGAAAGTAGAGTAAGCTGAGAGTCAAGCTAGACAGCATAAGAGATATGGTGGTGCTGCTCTGTCTGTTTACTCTCTTTTTGGGATCACATCTCAGGCACACCACACGCAACATGTTCTCTCCCTGCCTCCCATCATTGCTGCAGAGATGGAACAGTAGAATCTCAGTCTCTTACAATGTCTCATGTGACGTGATTAACAGTGATGTTCCAAAGACTTTCCAGTGAGCTTTATGGCTGAGTAGGAATTAAATTTTTTCTATATCCTAAAAATCTTTAAAAAATAGTTTAAAAGTACATTATTATCCTCAAAAATAAATGACTATTCTAATATAAAATTAATATGAATAATTACTTCCTTCCAAAAGGGCCAAATAACTGGACATGTCCAAATCATATGCTTAAGAGACACATCTTGTAAGTTACACCGCCAGCAATTAGACAGTGTACTTAATCCTTTAGTAAAAATGTGCTGTGGTGTCCAGTATACCCTAAACATAATTTTTTGCTGAATGTTCCAACTTAATGTTGCTGAATGTTCCAACTTAAGATCCATAGGAGCAACATGTATAAGGCTTAAAGCCTTATCCCATTGCTTTGGGATAAGCTCTAGCACATTATTCTATTCATCTCTGAGACAATGTGTATCATATTTATATCAAATATTTATATACATACATATATAAATACATATATAAATATGTATACATTTATATACATATTTATATCAAATATTTATATACAAATATTGTAGGTTTTATTTTTTGTGTTGATTCAATAAAAGTTTCCAAAAGTGGGGTTGATTCTGAAGTACTCTAAAGCAGTCTGCAGGGCCATATTTGCACACCAACAAATATTGCAATTGTAGATAATGCCTTTCTGCAGAAGTTGGCAAATCATATCTAGACCTCAGCTGAGAAAATGACAAATACTCATTATCATGGCCTATCAATTGATATAAGGTAAAAATTATTTGTTCAATCCTTTCATAAAAAGATTTCCTCCCATTTTTAAAATCTAGATTGGACCATAATGTTAGTTTAACATGTGAGACAGGTCAGACTGATATAGTTGCGATATTGTGCGCTATCCTTCTCCCTCTGAGGAAAGGAGGACATCTTGGGTGATTCCCACCATCCAATCAGGGAGGCAGGAACTAATTTTCTTCTTCTTCCTGTCTGGCATGTGGGACACCCTCTCTCTTCAGTTCAGGTGACTCCACAAAGTAGTAACATTGAATTTATCATTCGGCAACTGTCAATACTGAGAGAAAAAACACCTGTTGTGTTAACATGTACTGTAAATAAAGCATAACCCAGAGGAGGTAGAAGAATGAGGCAGCAAGGTAGAGGAAGATGAAGACCCAGGGAGGGCAAGATGTCCTCCTTTCCTCAGAGGAGAAGCACCCTTCACGGTACGTGTCCAAAGGTCCGTTCTCCCTCTGAGGCGGAGGACATCTTGGGTGCTTCCAAAGCAGTTTCTGCTTTCTGGGTGGGATGTGGTCTTCGTCTGAGATAATGCGCTGCAGTACTTTTCTACCGCAGGTGGTGTCCGCAGAATAATATAGATTCAATTTCTAGTGTCTCACCAAGGTCAAGATCGACGACCATGTTGCTGCCTTGCAGACTTCTTCTACAGAAGTGTTCCTCTGTTATGCTGCATTGGTAGCAGCGCTCCTCACAGAGTGAGCTGTTATTCCATTAGGAACCTCTACGATGAGAGCTTTGTGAGCTTTGATAGTGTATGTTTTGTTATTGGCACCTATGGCTGCTGAAGGCATTTTCTTCCCCAAATTGAAGGGAGATATACTGATGAACAGTAAGTCTGACTTTCTGATTTGTACTGTTTGGGACAGACAGGCCTTGAGCTTCCTTCTGATGTCTGGGTTGTGTCAGAGCCTCTCCCTAATATATTTAGGGTACAGGTAGAAATATGGTAGCCTTATCTCTTGCAACCTATGGAATTTGGAATAGACTTTTGGAAGAAAAGTGGGGACAGTATGAAGTATCACCTTATCGTTGTGAAAGATACAGAGTTCAGATCTGACTGATGGTGCGCTTAGGTCTGAGATTCTTCTGGCAAATGTGACCACAATAAGGAAGATGGTCTTCATTCTCAGCCCTCTCAGGGGAACATCCTTGACCAGTCCAAATGGATGTTTGGTCAGGGCTGTGTAAAATGTCCAGTGCTTTCCTCCTGCCCCACTGAGTGAGGGCTTTCCAAGAGGAATTGAAAATTCTGACCGTGAACTGTTTTCTGGATGCTAGGAGAGTGTCTGCCAAAGGTCCATTCTCTAGCTGCAGAAATTGTAGGAGGAACAAAATCCATTTTAACACAAGTAGACCCATTTTAAAAGTGGCTCCAAAAAAGAAGCCCCGAAGAGAGCCCAAGATGGATAATCTGACTGAGAAGAGCGATCCCAGTAATTTGTACACAATAACAAATAAGCCTGATGATAAGCACTAAGGTCCGTAAAACCAAATCCTCTTTCATTAATTGAAAGTTGCATCCTCATTAAAGAAATCTGAGGTGGTGCTGAACCCCACATTAATTTCCAAAATAAAGTATTAATTTAATGAATATATCTACAAGGTATATGAAAAGGGATTGCATGCAAAAGTATATACTTCAACGTACAATAGGAATGTTGATGTATTTACTTTACCCTCTAGTCAAGAATTTAGAGTCACCCATCTGTCCAGATCTAAGGATATAGCCAAAATCAACATTAAAAAACAAAGAAATCATGTACATAATATTTATTGGAATCAGTATTTCAGGATAAGTAATAACATCTGGACACCATCAAAAATGTCCATCAGCAATTATACTTTGTGATATATTGGTCGTTTCCACACTATTCACCTTCATCTGGAATGCTGTGGAACATCGCACAACTCGTGCAAGAAGACTCTATCTTCCGCGGGTTTTTTGCGACGTTCTGCAGCGTTCCGGATGAAGGTGAGTAGTGTGGAAATGGCCATTGTCTCCCAAAGGCATCAGTTCTGATTTTGTCCAATTAATTGAATAACCAGACAAATCACCAAAATTATTAATCTAGCTCATTAGTTCTGGAATGGAAGACGGATGTTCTGAAATAAATAGTAAAAGATCGTTTGCATATAAAATAATTTTGCATTCTAAAGAGTTATATGTAAAGCCATGTACATTATTATTTTGTTTAGAAGAAGCTAGAGGTTCCAAACATAGATCAAAAATAAGAGGAGAAAGAGGACAACTTTCTCTAGTACCCCTTTCAAGAGGAAATGGTGCAGAAAAGATACCATTGGTCTGTACTCTAGAGCTAAAGGATGAATAACAAATTCTAATCCATTTCAAAAATTCATGAAGGAAGCCAAATATAGTCAGTGTTTTTCAAAAATAAATTTCCAGTATACTTTGTCAAAAGTTTTTCCAGCATCAGGTGAAAGAACAGCAACTTTATCAGATCTCTTTCTATTTAATGCAATCACATTAGCAACCTTTAAGGCCTTGCATGGCTTGGGGCTGGTGTACTTGGAGGACCGCCTTGTCCCATACTGTCCAGCCCATCACAAAACGTCCTCCTTACAAGCCTTGCTCTCTCTGGGTGGTAACTGATGAGGTGGGTGGTGACTAGGGGTGTGCAGGAGGGGGTTGATTGGGGTTTCCTGCAATTGGGGTTTCCCGCACTAGCGCCGCAGCGGCCATTTGAGGGGCGGGGGGGCTTTCTCCGCCTCCTCCGGCCCTTCCTGCCCCTCAAATGGCCGGTGCGCCGCCAGTGCGCCGCAGCCATTTGAGGGGCAGGAAGGACCGGAGGAGGCAGCTCCCCAACGCCCCACAGGCTCAGGTGGCGGCGGCTGCTGCCAACAAGGTAGGTGAGGGTGGGGGTGAGATGTTGTTTAAAGGGCCCCGCCGCTGCTTGCAAGCAGCAGCGGGGCCCTTTAAACTCAGCCCCAAAGCTTTCAGAAAGCTTCAGAAAGCTTTGATTCGGGATTTCCTAATCTGGCCCCGATTCGGATATCCAGAATCTTTCCGGATCGGCTTCACTTCAGGTATTTTTACCCAAAGCAAATACCAAAGCACACAGCCCTAGAGGTGACTAGAGGGACAGAGCTTTTTCAGCACTGGTTCTTTGACTGTGGAATGTACTCCCCTTGAGGCTTGCCTGGTGCCTTCCCTACTCTCTTTTAAGTACCAGGCCCAAACATTTATTTTTACCCAGGATTTCAACTGAGGGTGTGGTCTTCTAAAATTGTTGTTACAATTTGCTTCTAGCTTTAGCACTATTATAAGGACCATTATAGGACGATAAATGTTGTATGTTGTTTTTATAGTCGAGCAAGGTTTTTATTGATTTTTAATTGCATGCTGCATGATTGCCTGCTGTTTTTATTATTTTATCATGTGAAACACCTCAAGCAGGACTTTGGAGTGGTGCATTTACATTTTCTAAATAAATTAATAATGTGGTTTCTTGAAGATGGTGACTGTTTCTGAATCAAGAGTTGGGAACCCAGCTGTAAAAATGCTCTATCTTGAACAATGTGGGCTGCTAGATTTAAAGTGTTTTACAGTGAAATCCTAAGAAGAGTTACTCCAGACTAAGTCCATGGGAGTAACTCTGCTTAGGAGTATGGGAGATAGGAAATTGTTTTGTTAAAGTGTACAGTTCTTACATATAGTTGAAGTCCATTTTTAAGGATTCTGATCTTACCAAATTGCAGCTTTGAAAATATTCAGCCAGTGAATCACAGGCACAGTTTTACTTAATAAATGCTAGCCCTCTCAGTAGCTGGTTATGTGGAGGAAGGATGCTGTTACTTAGAAGCCAGTGGGAGTGAATGGTTCCTTTCTGAGGCTGCATACATACTACAGTTTTCCCAAAGACTTGAATGCTGCATGATAGTATTGCTGGCTGAAGGTACGTGAGTTCATTTTTTTCCCATCTCCCTCTGGTATCTGAGCAAACCAGGTTGCATGTTCTTTTGTAATTCTTTGACAATGGGTCTGTTCCAAGACCACAGAAGATAGAAAAGACGAACATCTGTATCCATTGGCATAAATCCTGTGTCATACCTTCTTGATTGTCTATTCACCACTGTATGCAAGACACAAAAATTTTATTAGGCTTTCTGAGTAAACAACGTTGTAACTTAATACTATTCCTTGGGAGAATTAACATAGGATGCAAAATATGGGAATGTGTACAGTGTACTAATGCATAGATTTGAAAAGATTGTGGAACACATTGGGGGGGCGGGGGTAGAAAGCCTGTAATATAATGCTGTTTCTGCTGCATTATTATAAAGTAGCTTAATTAGTGGTCTTAATGGCAATAAAGAAATCCCCTGACAGGCAGAAAGTAGTAGGTAATACAAAGGGTTATTACAGCAATGCATGGCTAAAAATAAAGAACACTGGGATTATTTTAATTGTGAGGGTAGTGATTTTTTAAAGAGACTTCTAATATAATGGTGGAGTCTCCTTGGCAGATTGTGTATAATGTGTTCTAAACCATGATTTAGATACAAGCCTGTTACATTGACTACTGTAGCAAAATGTACATGGGGCTGCTTTTGAAGACTATGGAGAGTTCAGCTGGTTCAGAACTGACATTCATATTGTAAACTGGGACTCACCAGTCTGAACATCTTTTGCTTGTGGGGACAGGATTGAGGTGGAGCGGTACAGTTTAGAGGCAGAAGCCTAACCTCATCTAAATGGCAACAGGCATAGGACTTACTTTGTGGTGGCAGTGTCCTGCTTGGGGTGTACCTTCCATAAACGGTCTCTTAGCACTGACCTTGCTGTCTTTTAGTCATCCCCAAAAGGCACTAGCCCTATATATACAACATACTTCTGTACAGAACCACTGCACATGGAAGGGAAGCAAAAGCTAATGCACAGACCCACCCCCTGCTATGTGTGTTCACCTCACACTGGCACGGTGCCCCATGTGCATGTACACATGTAGGCTTCATTCCTGTGATCAGAAGTACTGTATTTTAATGTTCCTAACTGCAAGGATGGAGCCTTAGCATATACAGTTTGCATGTACGTAAGTACTGTACCTAGATGAGGAAAGCACAAACCCTAACCCTCTACAAGCATTGGCTCTGTGCATAGGTATGTCATGTGTATAAAACTGGTGCTCTTTTTCTGCATACTTTGATTTCCTTCTTATGTCTGCCACTTTCCAGCTCTCTCTTCCTCCTTGCACTTAAAGCTAACTATACTTGTTAAGAGATCCAACATTATAAATGTGATTTCAATTGAATGATATAGACATCTTTCAGATTTTCATTCATCCTGCCAGTCGGAGGTGTTATTTCCTGGCAGCTGTGAAGGCCACTACTTGTACACTAGATTTAATATGCAGATGATACCTAGCTCTGTATCTCTCTATACAAATATTTGTATAGAGAGATACAATACTGGATTTGTATAGAGAGATACAAGGGCAGGCAGCATTGCTACCTGACAGTTGTGGTCAGTTGGCTAAAAGCAAACAAATTGGGGTCTTTTCTGTACTAGGCTTTTTTGTTGGTTCTCGCCCCATACAGCATCGATTTCTCTCCAGAGTTCTGCACCCATGGTCAAAGTACCCCAGTTCAGTCTCCAAACTGCTTCCCAGGCATGGTTGAGTTCTGCACAGTAAAAGGCTGCATCAGCTGCAGAAACAATTTTTCACCTAGGTTTTCTGTGGTTTTTCTCCCTGCACATGTACCTTGATGCTTTTTTCCCAGCAAAGTCAAACCATGGCTTTTTTGAAGTGCAGAATGTTTTCTTCAGTGTGAGGCCTGGCCCTGCCTTTCGCCATCCCCTTTGTCCCCCTGCATCCTGACTGGTTGAACAGCAACCAATCCAGGTTTTTTTAAAAAAAAAATTCAAACAACAGTGTTAAAACATTGCAATGTTGCAACATTGGTGCATTTTTTTTAAAAAAACTTGAACGTTTTCTCAGATGATCAATTGAGGGAATTAACTTAATTAATCCAGTCCTGTCCTCAACCTATCAACTGATGAAACAGAAAGCCTACAGAAGAAACAGGACATTTTTCTAGTGCAGAAAAAGATAGGTGGTTTGATTCTTTCAAGTGCAGAATTAGAGAGACCCAAAGAGGATCTGGTATAAGTGTACGTGTGGAAAACATCTGAAAACTAAACACAGAAAAGATTGAAGTGATGCTGGTTGAGAAGTCAGAAATATTGGAGGATATTGTGCTCTCCACTTTTGATAAGGTTCAGCTGACCCTCTGTAGACTCTTTCAAGAGTCTAGGGGTTATACTGGATCTAGCACTGCTGTTAAAAAAGCAAGTTAATACAGCTGCAAAAAATGCCTTCTACAAACTCAGTCTAGCCCAGAAGATGGTTCCCTACCTGGCCACCTGGATCCATGCCATGGTAACATCAAGACTAGACTGCTGTAATGCACTCTCCATAGGTCTCCCCTCAGAATCAACTCAAAGACTCCAGTTGGTGCAGAATTTCCCATGGCTCAATTATTATCAGGAGCTAGGTGAAGCATGCATGTTACTCCTATTCTGCACTCACTCCATTGGCTACTCATCAGTTACTGGGCTCAGTTCAAGGTTTTAGCTATCATATAGGCCCTTCATGGCCTTGGCCCCTCATATCTGCAGAAGTCCTTCTGTGCTCCACCACAGCAGCTTTGTTCATCTGAACAGGGCTGTCCCATTTACAGACTCACACAGGCAGCAGTCGGGGGGGGGGGAAAGTTCTCAAGTTGTCATAGCAGGACAAATCACAGTTCCAAGGTTCAGGCATAGGTTAGACAACATTCACAGCTTGGAGTCCAAAGGGGATATTCCAGAATCAAGTCCACAATAACAGACCAAGGTCAGAGACACCGGAACCAGTTCCAAACACAAGCAGCCAAGTCAGTAGTAAGCAGGCACATTGCTTCCACACAGCCACTCCCTTCTCTGCTGCTTTTAAGCCTCACGCTGCTCAGTCGCTTGTGCTGCATCATGCACCTGCCAGCTGTCTCAGTCCTGCTCCTGCAAGCACTCATCATAACTCTTGATGCTGGGCTAGTGCTGTGCTGCTAGCCTGGCACTGCGCCTTCTGGCTTGGAGGGCTCTCCTTGCCCTCCTCTGATGGCACTCCCAAGGCTATGGTGATGAGGGAGGAGAGCTGGCTGGTGCCTGGTTCTCTGTTGCTAGCCCAGGGCTGGGAAGCTGAGGGACCGATGTGCTGGGACCTGGCTATGGGTCTATGTTTGATCCTTCAGAGACTGCCTCCTCCTGCAGTGCCTCTGCCACTGGCTGTGGATGCGGGTCAGGTTCGCCAGATGCCTCTTCCTCAGAAGAGTCCTCTGTGTCTCTCTGCTCTGCTGGGCTGGTCTGGTCCACGACAAGGGCCTGCTGCAGGTGCCACTATACACAGGGGCAAACTCAATAGTTGCCCATATATGCTCATTCTCTGTAGTGGCCCCTACATTATGGAATAGCCTGCCTGAAGATATTTAGGAAAACTTCCATTCTCCTGGCTTTCCACAAACTGGAAAGAGATGCTTTGATAAAGGGTTAGGGACAGTAGACTATACTACTGTATACAGTCTGTTGCTGCAAGTATGAGCTTGCTAGGTAGTTGTGTTGTTTAATATGTCATGTTCAGTTGCTTATGTCCTGTTTCAGCATTGTTTCAACTCTATCAGATTAGTGCTTGCTCTCAAATTTCTGCAACCCATACATAACCTGTTGTATTATTCAGTGAATGTCCCAGCCATTGATCACGTTGACTTACACTGTGTAATCCTCCTTGAGTCTCAGTGAGAAAGGTGGACTATAAGTAACATAAATATAAAATAAAATTTCTGATAGCTTTGCTTGAACAGAAAAAAAAGAAGCCAAGCACCAGTATCAAACTGCCCCAGTGTAGGAACCTCAGCATCAAGTGACCACTTATTGTCATTAGCACCAGTGTCATTTGAGCCCTTGTATATGCTGTAGACAGTGTGAGAAAATTCTATTACTGGTATTTTATCCACTAGTCAATTCCAGGTGGCAATGAAGAAATGGAATAGGGGCATTATGTTTGTAGCCTTTAATCATCTTCCCTCAGGGACAATTATCCCCTAATAAAAAAGCTTCCCATTCTTGCTTTTTCAAATGAAATCTGACATGCTGTTTTTCAACTTCTCATTTCCCAAGGGTGGCTTAGTTTGGAATGAGAAGTACACATTTCCCTCTCTATGCTAGCAAGTTGCTGGCCCAGACTTCAAATTGATCTTTCAGGGAAGAGCAGCACACAGAACAAGATTTTTAATCCACAACCCAATTGCTCCTCAGCAGCCCCAGGATTACAGTAAAGTTGCTTTGGTGGTGTATAGTATTCATTGTGCTTTATTTAGTACTTTAAAGACAAAACAAAACCTGCACCAAGAGTATTATTGATATCTTCCTTCTGCTTCTGAGCCAGGAGTCAGACCAGTCTCTCAAGTGCAAGAAGAACCCTCTCTCCCAGTTCATGATTTTATTTGTTTTCCGTCTGTCTTATTACTTTGTCAGTATGACTAGTTCTTAAGACCTACATATACTGAAGAATGCCTCTTTTGTGCTATCATCGTTTCAGTAATAGATAGACACATGGGTCTGGAACCCAGGCAAGGGGTAAAGTTGCAATGACAAAGTGCATGTGTATGTTTGTACACTGATATTTGAACACAGATCTCAAAGCATGTCACAGTATGAAGCAGTTTAAATTTGAATTCTTAACAACATTTAAGTTTTAGCATCAATATAAAAGAGAATGCAACATTTAAACCACAGTTCCAGCTATGTACAGGCCAAAGTCTGTCTTTTAATAGTTGTTTTTACAGCCCTTCTAAAGTGGCCAGCTAAGTTGTTCTAACCTGATCATCAGAAGGGGAAGTTGCATATTTGGCAGTGGGACTGCCACCAAAAAATTTTTGAATTTCAGTAGGGCAAATCTCACCTATTGATGGTAGTGGCACCTTCAAGAAGGCCTCGTTGCCAGATCTCAAAATACAGGGAAGAACTCCCTCACATATTGCAGGCCCAACCTCTAAAGAATTTTTCTGAACTGAAGCCAGCATCTTGAATTCAGCCTCAAAATGCTGATGGGTAATCAGTGGAACTGCATTAGCACGATATGTGCTGTTTGGCTTACCATGGAGAGCCAGTGTGGTACAGTGGCTAGAGTGACACACTAGGATCTGAATGACACAGGTTCAATTACTCACTGTGCCATGAAATCTTACTGGATGATCTTGGGCCAATCACATACTCTCAACCTAACCTACCTCACAGGGTTGTTGTGAGGGAAAATGTAAGAAAGGATAATGATATAAGCTGCTTTGGGTCTCTGTTGAGGAGAAAGTTTGGGTATAAATGAAGTAAAGTTGAAAATAAAATAAATAAATGGCTCCATGATTATGTGCTATATTTTGAACCAGCAGACATTTCTGAATTACCTCCAAGGGCAAGACTACACAAAGTGCTTTACAGTAGTCAAGAAGAAGTTACCAGGATACGCACAAGTAGAACAATTGTAGTTTCCTGGAAGGGGCACTTGAAGTGTCAAACAAAGCTGACAATGGGGAATCCAGGTGTACTCCCAAGCTGAGAACCTGTTCCCTTAGCAGAGAATAATGCCATGTGTGTCAGGTATCCACTTTGCTAATATATACCCCACCTTTCTACCCAATGGGGACCAAAGCAGTTTACATCATTTTTCTCTGCTCCATTTTTTTCTCACACCCTCCCTCTCTCACCCTACCTCCCTGTAAGATAGGTTAGGCTAGGAGCATGTGACTAGCCCAAAGTCACCCAGCAAGCTTACACGACATTGTGGGAATTCAAACCTGGGTCTCCTAGATCCTAGTCTGATACTCAAATCACTACACTGTAGTAGTTCTCTCTATATATACATGTGTTGGCGGGTGTAGAATTAAGAAGGGATAAATTAGGTAGCAGAGTTTGGTAATAGCACAGTGGAAATAAGTAGACAGACTTCTGTGGTTCTAGCTCTATAAAAATACTTTACTACATAACAGTACATTTGGTAGGAAAACAATAAACAACTGATTGACTACATCTTGATGGATAGACTAGGAGCTTAGAGAGAGAAAAACTTAAGAGACTGAGACTGAATTTAAGACAGCATGAGAAGACATACTGGACTGAAACAAGGAGCAATAAAACCTTAGTATATGTTGCCAGATAATTCCCCCCCCCCCCCAATAAACTGGCTCATCCAATAGACATTCCTAGATTCCTTCATTAAGACTAAAGACTCCCATTTTCTCTGGCGGGAAGCCTAAGTGGCCCTATGCTAACTAGCTATCTGACTAAACAAACAAAATAACAATTTAACTCTTTCATGACTGAACGTAAGACACTTGCAAAAGAAACCCAACAACATATTTATATTGAGCTTCAGTTAAAGCACATCTCTTGTCTGTTTGCTGTTTCTCCCCTATAAATAACTCTCTCCCCAAATCATTTTGTAGTAGAATACAACAACTGAACTTTTAGAAACATGGAGTAGCTAATAACATGTATTTCCCAACTCATTAATTCTTAATAGCATGCTCTGTACATCAAGAATAAGTGCTTAGAATGCAGATCACATGCGCACACACACACACACACTGTCATTAATGTTTTCTCCAAATTAGGATTTACAAGACTTATTTATTAGGATATTCTTTTTTCCTGATAATTGTGTCATTTTCCTTTGTCTTTCCCCCTCTCCTTTTGCAGATTGCCAAAGATGTCAAACTTTTCTATGATGGAGCATTCACCCAAGCACAAGGACAAGGTGACAAAGCACAGATGGCAAAAACTGTTGTGAAAACCTTCCATGATACGGTAAGCTGCTCAGAGCCCTTTGTAGGAAATCTATCATAACTGAAATGTAACTTTTCAGTAATATATCTGTTGATTGCTTTGACTTTTTATTCAAGAAAGGCCTCTCCAGCCCCCATAAAGTGTATACTGTATTTTCAGAATGTGTTTGTGCTGTACTGTAAAATGAGCCTTCAAGGGGATTTTCCCCATTAGTACTCAAGAACTAGTGGTTTCTCTAAGAAGAATCACTGTGAAGTAGTCAGTCGAGATCAGTGGACAGGATGCAAGAGAGACAAGAAATGGAAGCTGAGAGGAGAGGATATCGGACCATTATTGGGCCAGGTTTTCCATCTTCCAAAAAATCTTCACTTGAAAAGAAATGGGTGGGTAGAAGAGAAATAGCACAAGAGGAGGTTTACAGAAAAATCCTGTTTTGTTTCTCCTTGAAATGGACTGATGAGAAGGTGTTTGGGATATAACACTTCTGAATCCATTTCTGCTGATCTTTTTAAAAGCTCTTAAATATGACATAGAAGGACTCTTGCTAAAGCTTTATGCTTAAGATCGTCTTCCAGAATAGGGTTGCAACCACTAACCCAACCTCAGAACGTTTTAAGACTTCCACTTCAGCAAAGAACTGGAAAGCATCTCTCCTTCCCTCGATTACCCAGTCTGAAGGAACTTTCTGTTGGGATGCTTCCCCAGAGCCACTTCAGAAAATAGATAAGATGAGAGAAGAGAGGTTCAGGCATTTTGATTGCCATAGCTTATCCCATCAGCAATAGACAAACGTGGTTGATCTTCATCCTTACAACTTCCAGGTCAGGAAAGAAAGTCTTGTCTGGATTGCTTTTACAACTTGGTCATCTTTAGTAATTGTTAAGGAACCAACTTCTCCAGTAATTACTGTAAGGATGAAACAAGACATCGTGCTTGAAATCCATGATCTGATTTTAAAATGCAATTAAAAGCTTGGGGGGGGGGGGAGGACTTGAATTGAGAGGAAAAGGGGGTATTAACTTCCCTCCTCCTCCTCCATTAGTTCTCAGAGGAAAAAAAGATGAGCAGCCCATCTCCCCCCCCCCCCCCTCTGATAGCAAATAGGAGCTCAAGGGATTGGCAAAACTACACTTGATGGGGAACAGGTAATCCTACTCACATGCATACACATTCCCACTTCAGATTGGGTCTCTGCACAACTTCTACTGGTACAATAGTTTTAAAGTACTGAGAGGATCCTATCATGGAATTCCCAGCATCTCATCTCTTTTGACCGTAAACGTCCACTTTGCTGCATTTATGTCAGAATCAGCATTTAGGAAGTTCTAGGTGGATTGTCAAAAGAATGCAAACTAAAATCTTTAGAACAGAATGTCTGTAAGTCTGTTAACTTCTCTACTTTTTTATTTGCTTATAGTTACAATGCTGTGGCACAAATGCCTTTTCAGCTGCAACTGATTTCCTGAGAGGTGATAACTTGTGCCCGGATAACATCAAAAACATTATTTCTGTAAGAAAACCTCTGTATTGCACATCCACTGTCTACTCTGCATGCACTTTTTCTAGCCAACAAGATTCTAGAGAACTGGAGATACTCAGACTGTGTGTTTAATTGTATAAAGTAGTAACTCTAGTGAAGAAACTTCTTGAAAAAAATGTTTCTCTGCAGCATTCCCAACCCTTCTGGAAATAAACTGCAGACATAATATTGAAAGAAAGGTTGTGCCCATGATATGAATGTAGCTTTTCCTCCTTGCTTCACAATTTGCATGACTTGACGCCAAACTGATGGTAGGAGATCTATAACCTGATCTCCTGGGAGGGACAGATAAGTTGAAAGGATCTGTCAAGGGGGAGGCTGTCAGGGTGAACTAGTTATTTTCAGAGCTGGAAAGACAACGTTACATTGAAATGAATGCAGCGACTGTTTTGATCAAGCCATCGGTCTTCACCTAACGGTGTGATTGGATATCCTTTTTTTTTTTTTTTTTTTTTGAAAAAGCACAAAGGTATTAGGAAACCTGCACAAGAAGAGTGAAATACCTTTCCTTTTTCCCACAGCAGCCTAGCTCTGATCTGTTGGGGGGGGGGTCTATGATAGCCATTATTTTGTTTTAGATCCCGTATAGGACAGTGATTGGTATGTTTGACCCTAATAACCTGCCTCACCAGATTGTTATGAAGATAAAATAAAGGAGAGGAGAATGATAAACGAATGCAGTCAAAATGGACATTGAAGAATTGATAGATCAGCTGTGTTTCTCTAGTGGTTTGGAGGGGCCTCCTTTCCTCATCTTTCTGAAGAGCTGTGCAGGTCCTCACTTGTTCTCATTCTAATGTAGAAAATCTGTTCTGACCCTAAACATTTTACTGAATAAAAGCATACTTGGGGTTGAGATAGATATTGAAGGAGTGAGATTCGTGATTAACTCTACTAGATTTTATTAAATTCTATTCAAATACATTTTTATCATACTGTTCTTCAGGGAACTCAGGGAAGCATATATGATTCCGTCAGCTGCTGTGTACAAGTAGCCTGACTGACTGAGTAACCCTCAATCTTTGTGATGTTTATATCTATAGTGAAATAAGTAAGTGTTCTCATATAGGGTGTTGACTTGCTACATACATTTTGTTCACCTCAGGGACAAGACTGTCACTCTAAAATTGATGAGCTGTTCTCTGGAAAGCTGTACCTGATTGGTATTGCTGCCATTGTGGTGGCTGTGATCATGGTGAGTTTCTATTTTTTGGCTGAGGACAAGGAAAAACTTATAGTACAGTAGGCTGTGGGGCTCTCCCAACAGCCTGGATCAATAAATCTACTGCATGTTTGTGGGGTTCATGGATGAAGCATCTGTTGGCAATTTCAGAGGTGGTGATTGAAAGAATGCCTTGCTAAGGACCAAATTAGATGTTCGCTTTTTAAAGAGTTGGATCCAGGCTCCACATAGCAACTGAGGATAACAGCTATTAAAAAATAAAGCAAATCCCATTTCGGCTCAAAATGGTGCTGCAGGGAGAGGAATGGCTCCTGCCTCCTCCCCCAGCTGTTGTCAGTGCCAAAAAAGTGCTGGGAGGAGTTATTTCTGCTTTTGCTGTTCCACTTGGAGTATTCTGTGCATATGGAGTAGCAAAAACGGAACCATTCCTCAGCACAGTTTCAGCACAGAAAATGGCTGGTGGGAGACTCGAGCTCTTCTTCCCCATGCAGCAGCATTTCAAGTCCAAACAGGCTCTTCTTTATATTTTAATAGTTATTACCCACAGCTGCTATGTGGCTATGGAGAACCCAGATCCAAACCTTTAAAAAAGTGAACATCTAGTTTGGCCCTGAGTCTCTGTAGTCTTGTACATAAGGCCTCAAATGGGTTAGAGAGCGCTTGGCCAGTGGAATGTTTGAAGTCCTGGGATAACCAAAGTGGAATTCTTGCCCAACTTGGTGAACAGCATAAAGGGGTTGGAGAAAAGGGGGGGCAACACTAGTGTGCCTCCCTTTCTTTCTCCTAGTTTCTATGCAAGAAGACTCCGCCTTAATTTAATTTATTATATTTATATTCCGCCCTCCCCGCTTTCGCAGGCTCAGGGCCTTCCATACCACCCTGATGTTCCTGGAAGGGGAGATTTTGGACCCCCTAGGGAAGCCATTGTTCATTGTCAGTCTTCTGTGCAGTCCCACATGGAACTCCTCATGTGCAGGCCTGCTGACTGGAGAAGTCTATTGCTTTGAACCTGCAGAGGAGATGTCCCCTCCTCCCAGAACACATACACAGCTGTTTCCCACCCAAAGAGTGTGTGCTGTGGGTGAGGAGACGCCCCCAGAGGAGTCCCCAGAGGGCACTCTCTTCGACTTCAACACCAGGTGGACTTCACTCAGATCTGCAGCCAGAGAGAGCTGGATCCCCTGAAACCTGTGGGCAAGCACAGAGCACCTCAGAGCCCCCTTCAAAGAAATGGACAAAATCTAAATTCTTTTCCAAGCGTAAAACAGCTCATCATTTGAGGGCCACTGAACTGGAGCCCACTTCAGAGGAAGTGGAGATTGTTGAGATCCCACACACACCTTGAGCCTGTTCCATGTCTCCCTCTTTATATTCCTTGGAGAAGGAAAGCGAGCTGGTCCACCTGAGACCAAAGTCAACTCAGGAGAGAGCACATAAGATTAATATACTAGTGTCCTCTCTATCTCAGAAAAAGTTGCAGTCAACATTAAAGATACAAACATAGCTAGACCTTATGGCTTCAACCATGATAGTTATACCATTTTCTAGATTAAATATAAGATGGTTGCAAATTTTCCTTATTGCGTTACAATCTCGCCATGCACTCTCAGTTTAGAGAATATTCTATCTGGGGATCCCTGTGGTGATAGCCAAATGTTACACACCTGTTAGGTGAAATAGAATTTAGTTCCCTGAGCACTGATGTAACATTACCACAGATGCATCACTAGAGAGATGGGGTGTGTGTGTCATTTTCAGCAGATGTCCACCCATAGTACCTGGCTGAGGAGAGAAAAGGGTTTGCACATCAGCATACTTGAACTGAGAACCATACATTATGCCCTTATCTCCTTGACAGATCTTGTAAGCAAAAAGATGGTCCAAGTGCTCACAACTTGGAGCTGTACAGCCATGTTTTACTAAACAAACAGAGGAGCACAGTGTCACCAACACTGTGCAGAGAATATAAGCTGATATGGGACTGGGCTGTCCAACAAGGAGTATCTCTACAAACAGTTCACATTGCTGCAATATCATTGTGGACAGACTGAGCAGACTGGGGTATAAAAACCACTAGTGATCCCTGGGAGCCTGTTTTATCCTACCTATATTCAGACAGTAGGGATATCCAGAGGTGGACCTCTTTGCTACAATCAAAAAACATGAAAACACCTGTGTTCTGCTCCCCAGGAGGCATGGACTGAAGGTCTGTGAGAGATACGTTCCAAACTAGATGTTCAGAGGTTCTGTTTTATGCCTTCCCACCCCTACACCTGATCCCTCAAGTGTTTGGCAAATTGCAGAGAGAATTAACCACATGCCTAGTAATAGTAGCCTTTTGACCCTGCCAGCCATGGTTCCACCGTGTTGGCCAAAGGTCGGTATATTCACTTATCTGTAGCTCCAGATCTTTTAATCTGTGGGCAGGCAAGACATCCCAATATACCCAAACTGAGTCTCTCTTTACATGAAACATCTTACATGAGGATGCTCAAGGGTAGGGAGACGCAATGTTAACCAGGAAATGTAGTTTAAAAAAACAGAGCTGAAGGCTATGTCAATTTCTTCTCTCTACACAGCTGGTGGAGATCCCTTCTCAAAAGGTTTGTTAATGGAAGCAGAGGTGAAATTGACAGAGCATTGGGAGAGGTGAAGATTTAATTAACAAACCCTCTGAGGAGAAATCCAGCTATGTGTAGAGAGATGAAATTGACAGAGCCTTCAGCCCTGTCTTTTTAAACTATGCTTCCTGGCTAACATTGCATCTTCCTACACTTGAGCGTTCTCGTATAAGATGTCTCGTGTAGAGAGGCTTTGAGACTCACAGCTTGGTTAGTCTCTTGTTAGAATTGGGTTTTTCAGATGGGGTGGCTAAAGTCATCCTAAATGTGATAAAACCCACCACTAGAGCAACTTATATGAGAAAATGGAGCAGATTCAAGAAATGGGCATGATCAAGAGACATTATACCACATTCCTGTCCCTTGGCTGTGGTGTTAGAATACTCAGACAGGAAGGATTATCTACATTATCTGTCAAGGTTCACTTGGCAGCTTTTTCAGCATTTCATGTCCCTATCAATAGAAAAATGCAGTTTTCTCACTATACCTCCAAATTATTCATGAAGGGCCTCTACAGTATGTTCCCTTCCAACATCACCAGTAGTACCACAGTGGTCGCTGTCAGTAGTACTCTCCAGACTAATGTCAAAACCCTTCAAGGCCTTCGCTACCTGTCCTCTAAAACTTCTGTCTTTAAAAATAGCCTTCTTAGTAGCCAACATTTTGGAAAACTAGCAGTGAGAGAATAGCCAACTATTTTTACCCAAGGTGGTATATAAGTTCCACACATATCCAGGGGTGGTGCTACCTGTGTTTTTTTCCCTCACCTTCTTCAGAAAAAGTTCTCCTTAAATGTGTGAAGAGCAATGCTATTCTACTAAGATCTCATACAGGGCAGTTTAGGTCAGAGGCCCAACTGTTCATAAGATTTGCTGGAAAAAAGAACTGATTAAGAACGTCATCACAGATTATTTCCCATTGGGTGGTTTAAACAATTAAGCTGTCCTACAAACTAGCAAACTTACCTTGTATGTGGGGAGTGCACACACCCACTCAACCAGGTCCCAGAAATCCTCAACAGCCTTCATCAGGGGAGTCCCCTTGCAAGACATTTGCAGGGCTGTGACTAGGTTTTCTGCAGATACATTTATAAAGCACTGGATGTCAACACTAGGAAAAATGCTGTTGTGGGTCAAGCTGTTTGACCGTCCCTATTTATGGGAAGAGCATCTCCCACCTCCTTTGGTAAGTGGCTTGCTAAACTCCCTCGTGGGACTGCACAGAAGATCAACAATGAAAATATGGTTGCATTTACCTGTAATTTGTTCATTGAGGTCTTCTTTGCAGGCACACTTATCCTCCCTCACCATCAATATTTACCTAAGACGATGCAGCAGCTTAGGAGAAACTGAAGGTAGGGGCATCTCCTCTCCCAGAGTGAGGTCTGTTTGAGTAGGAAACAGCTGTGCAAATGCTCTGGGAGGAGGAGATGCTATCCAGATTTAAAGCTATAGAATCCTCTGGTTGGCAGGCCTGTGCATGCGCAGTCCGTATGTGCCTACACAGAAGATCTCAATGAACAACAGTTACAGGTAAGGGCAGCCCTGTTTTCATGGGCTGTAACCATCCCGGGCTCCAACCAGCTTTTCTTAGCCATACCTTTTCCAGGCTGGAGCTGCTTTGTCCTTTTCCTCTGCTGAGCTTCTGAACAGCAAAGGAGAAAGCAAGGAAGCTTCTGAGTGAGCCTGTGCCTCGGCCTCAGGCAGAGGATATTCCTTGTCTCTCTGCCTTTCTAAAGAAGGTGAAGGATCACTTGATTTTTGTAAAAAATATATATATATTCGATACTATCCTACTGATGCAAAAAATTGGCAGAATTCCAATTTCATAATATTAATTCTTCTGGCTAACATGGTTAGATTACATTTTCTTGACAATATCATTTAGCATGAACATTAAATGCCTGCAGAATTCCATCTAAAAGTGGTACATTTAGTGTTTGTTGGAATTCTTTATTATTTACTCCTGCAAATAATGAAAATACGGATTGAGGTTGTTTAAAGTTGCAATAGTTAAAAAGTGAACAATTTATCTTTATTCCCAGCCTTGTTTGTTTCTCAGGGTTTTGGGGGTTTAAATTGGAATGAATGGATGGGTAGTGATGATGAGTGTAGATGGAACTCCATAGAGATGCAGCTTAAAACTGTGTGGGGTCTCCCTGATATATCCCTATGTTCCCTCTTCCCTGCAGATCTTTGAAATGATCCTGAGCATGGTATTGTGCTGTGGCATCAGAAGCTCTGTCTATTGAGAAGTGGAAGGGCAGGGGCAAAGCGATGGTGCCGAAGGGACTCCAAAGTGCCACTGTCTGACCAGGCGATGCTTCCAATGAAAGACAAAGAAAATTATGTATATAAACATTTCAGATATTACCACACAGTACTTATCATTCTTACTTGGAAGTCTTTTTTAAAGTGTGTGTGTGGGGAGTTTTCTGTGTGTTTGTGGTGGAGTTAGTTTCACATCAGTTTGTGTTGTTGGAAAGCTGCCACACCAGTAGTTTCAGACCTTTGGCCATTCTCTTCCTTTCGCCACTGTTCCTTTGCTGCCAGCAAAGAACTAGAGGGTGCCATTCACAGGCTTCACCCTCTTAGAAAGAATATGGATTTTTGTGTCTTTATTCCCCTCAGTAGTTTTTTTAAAAAATCTTTGTAAACTGAAGCAGTCGCTGTTATGAAGAGAAGCCAGCATTTCCTTTCCCACCATTTGGTTTCAAGCTGTTTGTGGTCTATATCTGTAAGTCTGGAAGGGTACAACAAACCCTTGGCATAAGGTGCTGCTTCCAGTCATGCTGTTTTGTTATTATATATGCAACTTGCCAGTATTTTTACCCCTAAATAAGTGAAGAGAGTTATTTCATAAACTGTATAAACGTATTAGTCGTGGTCAGTACAATCCCAAGAACACTTTCTTGGGAGTAAGACTCATTGACTATACTTGTATAGGATTCTTATTCAGTTGAAGTCAGTGGGCTTCAAAGGATATAGTTCTGTTGAGGATTGCACTGTTAGTCTCCTGAGGCCATATAGATGTGAATGAAGACCAAATTGCAGTTCTTAAAATATCAGTTAATACCCAGCGATGCCTTTTTTCATAACATGTTAATTTAGCTCCTAATCTGATCTTTATTTTTTCCCTTTTAATCTAAATTGTTCAGAAGAGAAAAAAATTAACAGGTCTGATACTGGAATGTTAAAGCTTTCTGTATGCACTCCTAAAACTAAACTCCAATGTATGCTTATGAAATTGGTTCTGAAATACAAGTACTGTCTGATGTCATTTACCTGGTAACTGTGTAGTATTCTAATGATGCCAAAAATATAGAGTTAAATCAGTTAAATAGTTATAATGGCTGGAAAATTATCATTAAATATGCATTTTTTAAGGATGCACCTATTCTTGTGCTTTTTTTAAAAACTTGGGGCAATAGAGTTGGATAATGAGCAATCACATATATAGGGGTATGATACTGTATACAGAATTGGGAAGATGTCCTCAAAGAATCAGAAGTATAACTAGAATGCTGTATACTTTTTTATGCAAAGCCATTTTCCCAAAACCTTACCCTTGCTTACCAGTACTAGACGTACAAATAGTGTAGCATTTTTGATGTTTAGCTTTAAGTGACCATTCAAGGACTTTTTCCTCTGACATAGCTGAGATGTTAACAGCAGTTCTCCCACCTGTAAAAAAGGTTATAAAACATGTTAGGAGAAAAAGTCTTGTTGTCCTGTCCAGGTCCCACTAACCTCTTCTCTGTTGTTCAGTGGCCATATTCACAGGACAGTTTGATATTTTCTTTTGATTTTGTAACACAGGGTTAACTGCCACTCAGACTAGTCCTGTAAAAGCAATCCCACTAAGTAGTTCAGTTTCTTTGTTTGCATTTTTGCAGTAGTATTTATTCCTGGTTTTGCTTTGCTGTCCCTTGTACTGTACTGGATTCCAGCAAGAAAGAGGGAGATTGCATAGACAAGGGAATAGACGCAAACAATGCTGAAATATTCCAGCACTATTTGGAATGTTTTTAGCACTCATTTAGAACCAGACTCATATGGACTTTCTAGCATTACTTGCACTCTTCTAAATACACCAGTCAGAGCAAACTACAAATTCAGTGCAAATATATCTTTAAGGTACTGAAAATACTTCAAAACACTGAATGAAAGGAATAAATTGATTAGGTTTTCCTCATTTGGGCTTAACTTGCACAGATTGTTCTACATCCTTATAAAGCAACCCCAGATCAAATCATGGCGTCCCCCCCAAAAGCAGTATCTCAGTCTTGCTGGTTTGGGGGAGAGGGAAAGATGTTTGTAGCCTTAGGAAAAGCCTTAAAGCAACACCAGCCTGAATATTGGACTTTGCATGCACTGGGAACAGGAACTTATTTTTTCAATCCATCCACCCTTCAAGGATTTGGGATCACATGCTCAATAGTAATAGGCTATGTGTTCAATTTTAAAATATCAATAGTGCATACACATTCATTTACATATATGTATGCGCACTGGAGTTCCCAGCAAAAAGAATGGATATGTAATTTGCTGCCTTGTTCCAAAAGTGACTGAAAAGTATATGTACAGTATTCAGCATGGGGGGGGGGATTCCCAGTTCTATATGTTTACTATTGTTCAGTATTCACCTGATGATTTGTAAACAACCAGAGCTCTGTTTCATTGATCTATCCTTCATAAACGTAATGCATACTATTAAGGATAATGGTACATTAAGGAAGGGGAGGAAGAAGCCTTAGACCCAAGGTCTCTGCAGTTTTTTTTAACAAGACTATACACAGTTACACATAAATGCATTCAGTGAAACCTTGACTCTTCTTTAAAAAATAATGAAATGGGGTCTGGGGAATGGTGCAATTTTAAGTGGGAAAGCAATGCCAAGTGTGGGGTGTGGGGCATGGTGTTTAATACTTTATCCACTGGACATTTTTAGGGTTGACAGCTGGCCTGGAAAAAAATGTCTTGCTTCTTTAACAGAGACTTACTGTGTGGAAATGGGCAGTTGAAGTTTTTCAAAGCATGCAGATAAAGAACATAACCTGGTAAATAACATCCCATTAAGTCTGAGTCTCTACACAAGACATCTTACATGGGGACGCTCAAGTGTAGGGAGACACAATGTTAGCCGGGAAGCGTAGTTTTAAAAGACAGAGTGGACTGAGATCACTCCTTAGAGGGTTTATTAATTTCATCTTCGTCTCCCTAATGGCTCTGTCAATTTCACCTCCCCTTTGGGGAGGCAAAGATGAAATTAACAAATGCTCTGAGAAGCAATCTCAGCCTGCTCTGTCTTTTTATACTACTTCTGTAGGGAGGTGAAATTGACAGAGCTTTTGGCTCTTGTCTTTTTAAACTACACTTCCCAGCTAATATTGCATCTCTCTACTCTTGAGTGTCCCCATGTAAGATGTCTTGTGTAGAGAGACTCCATGTTAAAGGGATGGGATTTTTTCTCCAGGTCACTTGACAACCCTAATCTTTCTGCTCAGTGTTGCCCTCAGCTATTCCCCACGTAGTGTTTTGGATGCATATTTAGATATGGGGAAGGTTTTGAGAAACAATAGGGACATTGGGAAAAGCTTATGCAGTCTTCTCCTCTTTGTGCTCTTGCATTCTTTTACTGCACCTGCTCTTCCTCCCCAGGCTGTGTTTCATTTTCAAAAAAGAAAAATAGACATGCATTTGCATGCAATATTTAGTTAGGTAAAAAAAATACTCAGAGTGATCCATAAGTTGTGACTCTTGCCATTCCAAGAAGACTAAGTAGTGTTAATGCAGTCAAAGCACTGAAGGCCAGGAACATCCAGTGACGGCACTTGTCGATATAGTGGAAATCTAGAGGAGGGGAAAAAATGCTTTTTTTTAAGAGCAGAGAGGGTTAGCTGAAGTAGATTACAATGTAATGAATTGTCTTCAGAAAAAGTAGATTGCAAAACTACCTGCAGATACAGAAGTTGCATGACAATATTCTCTCTAATTTAAAAATATATATTCTGCACACAAGTATCTAGCTATCAGCAAGGATACGATCTTTTCCTTGGTCCAATTGTTTTTCTGTGTGTAGGATCCGCCCCACCCCCTCCATGGCAGAGTACACAGGTTTACCATATAAAAAGTTTACAGAAATTGGGCATAAGGCTTCTTTCAGTGCCAGTTCGGATAGTCTGTCCCTATCTTTCTCTGCTTACTGGAAGAGTGTCAAGGAGCTAGAAAGAAGTTGGCAGATGTTCTGGGATGCGCTTAATATGGTGACATCTGCCATTAATATTTTCTTTTAAAAATTCCTAAGTGGGGTTGATGATTTGGAGAATCTGTACTTCAACTTGGCTCATAGGACTTGTGGAGGCCCATTCCTAAAGCTATGTGAAGAGGGAAGAAAATGCAGAACTCATACAAATGTTCAGTGTGAAGCATAGGATCAGTATCAGTTTTATTGGTACATCCAGTAGGTTATCTAATAACATATTGAATCAGTATTCTGTGAAGCATGACTGCCACAAAGGTATGTGACTGGATCCAAGAAACGTTTTTTCGAGACAGCTCCAAAAGAATGCCAATTGGCAGAGATGAGGAATGAGTGTGCACAAAGGTTGAACTTGTGAAGTTTCGGCGGGGTGGTGGTGTGGGAATGATTGTAAACCAAGGGATGAGCAGCGTTTCTCCTTTCTTTGAGATTCTGTACTAGGCTGAACAGCAAATTACATAAGACTGGTATGAAGGAGATCTTAGGGTAAGGCCGAACAGAGCCGCAGGTCACATTGTGCTTAACACATAAGATTGTTTTATACTGTGGAGCATGCCACAAGCTATATGTGTGTGTGTGTGTGCTAACTACTATTTCTTCTCTGCCTTTTTGTCGCTTTCTATATTTTTAATAAACATTTCTATTAGTGTATTGTGTGATGAAGCTGTTTCTTACAATGATAACATCTGAATGCTTTACCCATTAAGTCTCCATAGCATAGGCAAAGCCAGCCTTAGAAATGGAAAATAAATTGAGCATAGCTTCAAAGTCAAAGTGAGAGGTCCCAGTACCTTGCCAAGTTGATGTAATTGACCAGTTGCATCTTGCTCTGGGAAGATCAATGGTTCCAAAACAGTACAGATGGGTCTTAGATTAGGAGGGAAATGCAATCAACAAGCCTAACAAGTGGGGGTCCTGCAAGGGCTTGTGGGGGCCATCTCATTTCTCCCTATATCCTCTTCCCCACTATTTCCTCTTCCCTACTTCTGGCAGCCCCCATATCTCTCCCCCCTTTCCCTTTACTCCTTCCCACTCACCAGCAAACTTACCTTTTATTTGCTCCCCACCTTAAGCTGTATTACTAATTTATTTCATTTATTTCCTTCATTTATACTCTAACCACTACACAACACTGGCATTCATGCAATGGCTGTTGTTAAATAGTAGCAAGCAGCCAGCACTTCCAGTGGTTGCTGCAATGCCTGGCCCCATTGAGTCCTCTCTCAAAGGCCAAAACAGTCTTGGAAAGAGCTCTCCTCCCTTCTCCTGCCATTTACTTACTTAATTTTATTTATTAGAACACTTTTACTGAACCTATCCTTGTGGTTTAAGGCAGATGACAAGGTTTACCGACAGAAACCAAGACTAAAAGGTTGGCACAATTGTGGTTGCCCTGACAACTGCAGAAGGTATTTGTTTCTTAAAAGTGTAGGAGCTGCTTCTATTATTTGGGAGGGTTAACTCATCTAGCTAGCTAGCGATCCATCCATCCAAAATATATATAGATTTCAGATTTTTTTCTGCAAACCTGGGGCTTTTCTCAGGTTTGTAAAAAGATCAGTCTTGTCTCTTCATGTCTCCAATCTCTGAATTTAAGTATCCACATATGAAGCCATGTTGGTAATAAAAATCTACTGATAAGTTTTTTAGCAAACCCACTATTATGAGCAAGAGCAGACATACTGGGTTGTGATCCCACAACAGCTTCATCTTTCTCTCATTGATTTACAGCCAACTATCTGGCCTTGCAAATTACTCCTATGGTTGTCTCCAGAACTGGGAAGAGAATTATACACTGGCTGAGGAGAATTATACAGTACTGTTGTCTCCCCTCACCTTCTTCCCTTTGGTTGCACTTATGCTCAGAAATCATGTCCTCTTGGTTGCTTGTTTATCTAATGTTAAGGGAAACTGTCAAAATATTTTTTTAAAATGATATATGAAAACAATTAAACAGCCAAAAAACTAGTGGTGTGCTTTTAGATTTATTCCTTCCCCAGTATTATGGAAGTGTGTGCTCTTCGTGAACTATTTTCTTAATAACGCTGGTGGGTTTTTTCCCACTTCCTGTGTAAAAGAAATGGTCTCTTCCTGTTCCCAAAATACCTATGAAAGATGCCACTGTTGAGGCTGCTAAACTCCATCCTGTTATTGTGTGACAAAACCCCTGCATCTCCTGTGGCAAAAAGCAGTTGTAGTATGTGTTGCTCAAGAAGTCTTTGAAAGCAAAACTAAAAGTCCAGATAAGTGGGAGCGTTTACTGAGAGCTTTGTGATAGTCATTGTAAAAAGTCTGAGAAACCTGAAATCTAGAAGCCTGAAATTTATTGCTGTGCAGAGCTGCTAATGATAAGAGACTAGTATATAGAAATGTCATTCTTATAATACCCTAGGTACAGACTGATATTGCAAATGTGGCAAATTTTTCCAGATGTTCTCCTAGTACTATCCTTGCTGAGCTGTAACTGCATTGGTTAATTACATTCCAGGGGTACAGAGCATTTTTCTCACACACACATTCTGTCCTCATCCCTCTCCCTCTGTTTATGCACTGTCCTGCCAGTGGATCCACAGAGTTCTTTAAAAAAAATGTAAGCAGCTATTTTGGAGGAAGAGAATTGGGCTTGAATTAGTTCCCCTTCCCCACTAATTCTCAGAATGTTAAAAAAATTAAAAGGGCTCCACACTGTTTCTGATTCAAGCAGCGAGTATGAGATATCCTGTGATGTTCAAAGAGGGAGGAAAAAGCAGAAACTGACAAAGCATTATGACATTGACAAGAATCAAGTTTTGTGTTGCTAGGGTCTGAGGGATATATGGGCAGGTAGGCCGGCAAAGCTGAGAGGCCACTGTTGCCATGACCATTCACCATCCATTTTTCTGGCATTAGTCTCCACCCCATGGCCTATCACTAGCATACAAGTTCTGCTTAATTCAAAAAGGTCTGGCAAGCCTATGACTAAGAGCCAAACTAGACATTACCGTGTCCTGATGTCTGCCACCATGCTACCACTGCCATTATAAAGTGATTTTAAAATGCTGTGAGGTCGTCTTGATCCTCACTGGATCTGCATCATAGTGGGCTAGGGCACTCTTACGCTCGCACACATACCTTTTCAAGCACCAAAATAGCTGCAGGAAGGGGGCAGCTGTTTTATTTAAAATTTATTATTTATTTTATTTAACAAGATTTCTATCCCACCTTTCTGCCCTTATAAGGGCCACCAAGGCAGCTAACAAGTTAAAATATATATATTAAAAATCACAACTTAAAACCATTAAAGCCAACCAAAACAACAATAATACATCATTAAACATTAAACCAGTGCTAAAAACATACAAAAACATAAAAATAATTTTAACATTTTTTAAAAAAAACAGCTAAAAGCATTGGGCACAAAAGAGGGTTCACTGAACGCATGCCAAATGCAACAAAATTCTTCAATCACTGGCAAAAAATGGCAACAGAAGGCAAATCTCCCTGGGGAGAGAGTTCCAGAGTTTTGGAAATGGTAGCACAGTTCCCATGGCAGACATAAGGATGCCGTCATGTCTAGTTGGCACTAAGACCCATTTACCTAGAGATCCTGTGAATCTGGGTCAAACCATATTTTCAGGACAAAGATGATGAAGAGAAGGCAGAAGCAGCCCATTTTAAATGATTTAATTCTAGCATTTGTAGACAATGGCTAACGTAGAGTCAAAGTAGACATTCATTTTTTAGAGTTGAGTCTGGGTTCCCTGGACCCAACTCAGGTTCCACATGGAGCAGCAAAACCAGGGAAATAGTCCCGTCCCATCCCCACCCCCCGCAGTGTTGTTTCAATGTGGAAAATGACTGGTGAGAGACAGGAGCCCTTCCTCCTACCATAGTGGTGTTCTAAGCTCAAACATGCTCTGCTTTATTTTTCTATAGGTATTCCTTGCAACTGCTGTGTGCTTGTGAGGAACCTGGACCCAACTCTTAAAAACGGAATGTCTAGTGTGGCCCTTACAAACCAAGAAAGGTGATCGGGCAGAATGGAAAAAAACAGAAAGTGTGTGACTCAGTCAATCTGATAAGGTGCTTCTTGGCACAAGGCTCTGTTGTTTTGTACAGACTGATTTCAGCCTGTCACTTGAACACATGAAGCTGCCTGACACTGAATCAGACCATGGGTCTATTATATACTCAGAGTGGCAGTGGCTGTCCATGGAGTCAGGCAGAGATCTGTCGTATCAGCTATTCCCCAATCTTTTTTATTTGGAGGTGTCAAGGATTGAACCTGTGACCATTTGAGTGCCAAGTTGATGCTCTACCAAATCTAAGGTAACAAAAGAGCTGTCCCAAGGGCACCAAACAAGCAGAAAATACAAAGAGCCCTTAGGAAAATGCAATCAACAATTATCCCAAATTCACATATTTAAGGTGTTAAAAGTGCTCAGTGTAAATAAGTCCATCATATGAATTGTTCCATCATACCAATTGTCATATATAACAAATATCAGCGATGGTATGAGATCACAAATTTCCTTTAGACATCAATGGTGGTATACAAGTCACAAAATTTCTACAAGCAGTACATGTAAACAATACATAAGGCGCTTGGAAGCCGTAATAGTCCAATATAAAGCCAGGATTTCCACAAGAATGTAGCGTCCAGATTATAGAAGTCTTCTCTTGAGTAATATACACTGCCTACGGGGTTCACTAGATTGACTGGAAGGAATTGCAATGGTGGGATGAGATTGACTGTTATTTGGTCTAAATCTTGCCTATGAAGAAGACTTTGGGGTGAAACGGGACTGGACTTTTTGCATGCCGGCGAACCCCTGTGCAATCCATATATGACAATTTGTATGATGGAACAATTCATATGATGGACTTATTTGCACTGAGCACTTTTAGCACCTTAAATATATGAATTTGGGATAATTGTTGATTGCATTTTCCTAAGGGCTCTTTGCATTTTCTGCCACTGTGGGGTTAAGAGGTGAGGGATGGTGCTGTTAGGACTCTTGCGGGTTCCAAGCATCCCGTCGCGGCCACAGGCTGCCCCACACGCCCGTGTCCCTCCTGTTGGCAGGACTCACATGGTGTGGCTGCCGGGGCCTGCAGGAACGCCCCATGCACCTGGTCCATGGCAGCCATCCACCTTTCGTTGATGGTCCCTGTGGAGGAGAAAGGGAGCACGCCCGTTGGTGCCAGCCTGGCGTGTGCTGCGGGCACATGTGGGCTGTGCCTCGACGGGAGCGGCCAGGGGCGCATCCGAGGCCTTGCGGCCTGCCCTCTGCGGCAGCAGGGGAAGCACCCCCCAGGATGGCGCCCTGGCCCGGCCTATGCGGAGGACCCCAGACTTACTGCGCTCGGGGCCCGCAGCCACCTCCTCTTCTAGGAGGTCGTGCTCCGCCTCGCACAGCGCCTCGTCTAACCACGCTCGCACAAGGCGGGCCCCCTCCGCATGGTCCGGGAAGAGCTCCTCCAGGTACACTGGCCACACAACCATCGCGCCCTTCTCTGCCAGGAGGTCGTTCCTGGCCGCCTTGGCGATTAGCTGGGCCCCGAATCTTGCTGCCCACTGCTCCCGCCACCCGTCGTCCGCCATGCAGCTGGGACAGCTGTGGGTATTGTGTTCCTTTGAGGCCCACCGAACAACACAGCTCGCCGGCATGACCTTGGAGGGTTTGAAATGTAACAGATCCCTATCTCCTGTCTGGCCGATGCATAGACCCCAGATAGGTTTACCAGTCCCCTTCCAGCTTGGACCTGTGGGTTGCAAGGGAGGGGAGTGGCCGAGGGTGTCAGATCTGTATGTCCCCCATGCCCCTATCCCTTCTGAGGAAGTTGTACTGCTCAGATGCATTCTTGCCTCTAGGCAACCCTATGGACCTGTGCCTATGGTGTGCACCGGGCTTGGGAATAAAGGTCATCTACCCATGGACCCGGGTCCTGCTGTGATGATCCAGAGATCTGTCTGCCATATCCTGCCATCCATGGCCTGGCATTAAGGGCACATGCCCGATCCTGCGATGTCAGCGCATCCCTTGTGAGATGGGGTGGGCACAGGATGTGGAGGCTGCACTAGGAATGGGCTGGGGTTTTTCTTGGCATGTCTCCTAGGCCGGCCTTGGACACCCGCTCCACCTGGTGCGCTGCCCTGCACTGGGATGCTTCCGATACTTGCCAGTGAAGAGGAGCCGCCCCGCAGCCATGGGCGGCCGCCTGGGCCGTGTGCCCCGGGCGAGGGGTGCGCACGGAGACCGCTTGCTGGGGGGCCTCAGGTACCCGGGTTTCAGGCAATCGGGGCAATCGGGGCAGTCGGTCACTACCTCTGTGGGTGGAGCCTGCGGCCTCCACCACGGGAATGGTGGGGCCAGCGGCCTAGGAGTGGCTCCCACGCTCCAGCTGGGTAATGCAAGCAGTCCGAGATGCTGATCATGGTAGGCGGTGCCAGGCAAGGGCAGGGCCACTCGCGGCCTCGCACACACCCCACCCCTCCCAACAACCACGCCTTAACCCCGAGGCCCAGCTGGCGCCCTGCAGGTTTGGATGCTAGGCGGCTCCACGGTGTGATGGGTCTGGGAATGACCAATGGGGCGGCCACAGGCACCCAGGGGGCGGGCCCACTCTGGGGGTGATTGCCCATGGGGCTGTGGCGCTGCGGCTTCAGCTGCAAAGGGAGCGCCCCTCCCCGAGCCCGCAGGACCTCCTGCCTGGTATGTGGCATCTGTCTACCGCCGCCCTCGCTTATTCGCTGATGGGGCCAGGGTTCATGTGAGCAGACCCTATCCCCTGCCATCTCCCACCCCCTGGCAGCGGCTTCCCACCTGCAGCGACCCTCTTCCTGGCTTACCAGGGGCCAGCAGCTTAGCCTACCAGGGAATGAACGCCCTCAGTGCCTCCCCCCTTCCCGCAGACATTCATGGCCCACGGTTCAATCCCCCACCTGCCTGACGTTACATTGGGGGGCAGAGGGGGGCAAAGAGGCTGAACAGGGTCTGCCTGATACATTTGTGGAAATGTGCGAGTGGAAATATGTGACGGGGTGTTGGAGGAGGGGCTACGGACAAAGCCAGGCATGCAAACAGAAGCTTGTTGTTTTTCAACTCGTTTTATTAAACTGGAGAAGGTGCCATCGTTTCTAGGTTGGAAAGGCATTTCACACGGCCCTCCTTCCTGCTCCCAGGGGCGAGGCTGAGATGCGGACTGCTGAGAGATATTGCTTCCTGGGCTGGATCCAAATGTCACTCGCAGAGGATTAGGAGCGGGGCGGGGAGGAGTGGACATGCTCGGGACGTGCCTGCAAGGGGAAGACACATATCTGGGCTTCGCCTCGGTCCACGGCCAAGGCAAAGCCCACGCGCCAACATCTGAGAAGATGCACAAAGTAGAGAGCAGCAGCAGCAGCAGCGACCAGCTGATGCAAGATCATCTGGCGGGGATGCACTCTGCCTTGGGGTGCTTTTACCTTTAAGGGAGGAGACGGGCAGGTAGTTACAAACACCTGGTCAAGGGTAGTTTTCTGGGCAACTGCCTCTGGGGCGGGCAGGGGCTGCCGCCATCGCCCCCCCCCCCCGCCGAGCCTCACCTGAAGAGGCTAGTGGTCAGGTGAGTTCAGGTGATGGGGCGGTTAGCACTAATCGATACGGGTTAGCTGTTGCCCCATCCCCTCCTTACCTGTCATTGCTCCCTCGCTCCGTACTGAGCTGGCACTTCAGAGTCAGGACACCTGCAAGGAAACAGGAGTGGCTGTTGTTATTTAGCCAGACATTCTGGACTTTGCCCTTCTTCCCTTCAGCGAGTGCACAGTTCTCCCACTTTTCTAGCAACGTCTCCAAAGTGTGCCCAGTGCCTGCCACCGTGAGTACCCTCTCCCCCGCCTCGTGTTCAAACTGGCCACAGCTCACGGTAAATGGGCAGAGCTTCCGGCCATGTGCTCACTTACCTGAGGAGTGTGGGCAGCGCTGGCAGGATGTTTTATAGGGTCCATTTGCGGGTGATTGGGTGTGGGGAGGAGGGCTCGTCCACACCGGGAGCGCACGCTGATTGGTCCCTGGGATAGTTCCCATCCTATGCTCCAAGCCATGGGGGCGGGGCGGGGCACTCAGGGAGGGGGCCGAGTTTTCGCCGTTCCATGGGCACCTATGGGCTACGCCTTCTTCCGTGGCGTAGCTCTTTTGCGCTGCTGTGGGCGTTCCCACTTCTTGAAGGGCTTAGGGAGCGAACTGTGGCTCTGCCCTCCTCCCCACCCCCTCCTGTGCCGACGCAGGGCTCTACGCCGCTTCTCCACCGCTGCCCAGCCGCCTCTTGCTTGCGACGGCACTGGCCCGCTAGCTGTGCGGCGCCTCGTGCCACCGTCGACGGAAGGCCATTTACGCGCACGTAAGGGCCAGTTGCATCGTCCCAAGCCTTAGTTCAGTTTCTATTCACTTTCCCCGCCCCTGTTAGGATTGCGCTGCCTGTGTATTATTTGAACACAAATAAAGAGAAGGCCCTACAGACACGTCTAGCATACACATGCCTTCTCAAACACACAGAGTGACATATACAGTGCAATCCTAAGCAGAGTTACTCCAGTCTAAGCCCATTGATTCTTGAGTTACTATCCTATTGTTCATCTCTTCCTAGTTTGTGATTAAGCAAAACAGCTATCATTAAAATAGTCTTATTATATAAAATCTTATTTTTATTTTGAAATACTTCTCTTCATAGGGACAGTGACCAGTGGCAACAAATTATTTTAAATTTTATATGGCAAAGAAAACCTCTAACAGTAGCTGCAACATTAAGTATAAATATATTTCTCAAGGAGCACTAGGAGTTCCACTCTATATTATAATGTAACAAGGCTAACTTTTTTGGAATGGTTTCTTCTAGAGAGAGTTCTATAGCTGTCTCTAAGTAATTAAAATGTGAAACTATGGATTTGCTATGAAATGAATAAAGGAATTTTCATTGTGAGATACCTTCCCTTAATAAAGATTTGAAGATAATGTATAAATTTAAAACATATGTAAATCCTGGATTCTTCCGCATTGACCTGTTTTTTGGAACAAGAAGATGATTAACCTTTATATATGAGCAATACTACTCCATGGTGGTGATACAACCTTTACAGAGTATAGAATCTTTTAAGCTGAGATGCAGCATTATATTACAAAGAGATAAGTCATCTAATTAATGGTTTAATGCCACCTTTTACCTGGTTTCTACAAATTGTAGGCTTTACTGTAATATTTTCCAAAATTTCAGAGCAAAGCATATTTGAGAAAGAATGGAGAAAATCCAGGGAAATCCCCAGAGGTACACAAATGCACCACAATGCTGTGGGAAAACAGGAAAAAATTCCATTTCCCAAAAGAATTGAACTTGGAACAGATAAACTGTGCGCAAGACCCCAATGTGTTTGAAGTTCTGTTAGAAATCTTCCATGGTTACCCGATATTAAAGATTGACTGTTCAGAGTATAAGAAATTGCTCTCATGTCTACACTGCTACATCAAATTAGAATTTTGATGTCTCTTTCTAACAAAGGGAGCTTGATTCTCAAAAGCTTATACTCTGAAAATCTTGTTGGTCTTCAAGGTGCCACTGGATTCAAATTTTGCCAAATTAGAATTAGAAATCAAGAACACAGGAGGAATGATAAATTCATGGAAAGATGAGTGTTGTTATATCATGGAACAATATAGTTAACCATGTTTTTTCTCCCTTTGTATTTTTTAGAAACTCTATAATGAGTGATCTTTTTGTACTTTTGTATGTATTTTTCTCTTTTTTTTTTCTTTTTTCCTGTTACCAACATGTCAGCATTTGGAGAGAAAAAATAGTGAAAAATGAGGCATGAGAATACAAGTTTAGGATGAATGCTTTCTGCATTCAAGACTAAGTAAGTGCAGGAGAAAAGGACCACCATTCTTAGGTTTGCAGCAGACCTCAACTGATTACTAAATTGGGGGGTTGGTGAGTCTTGTGAAAATGAAAGGGGGAAAAGAATGAAACGGGGATGGTAATGTCAGTTCAAAGGTTGTGGGGTATCATATGCTGACCAACATTCTGAAAACCCCAGTCACAGGCCAATAAATGTATGTCACATTAGTCATCAACCACATACAAAAAGTGGACTCAGGTCAATACATTAAATATGTACTGATGAGTATACTATTATGCCAGTTTATTCCCATCCTATTCTGTGTTCCTCCCAAATCATCCAAAGTACAGAGAATTCTGTGTTTCCTGCCAGTTAGACTAACTATATTTCCACTTTTCTCCAGCTAAGAATTTGGTTGCTGCTCTTCTGCCTCGTTACAGTTTAGACTAGAGTATAGCAAGCTTTCCAAACCTCAATCTCATTTTCTTTTCTTTTTTTTTATAAAAATTTTTATTGGTGAGTACATAATTAATACACACATTCCCCATCTTACCTAATTTATATCGACCCCCCCTTTCCCTCCCCCCTCCTTGTAGACTTCCAACAGCTTTCCAACCCTTAACCTATCTTATTACTTAACTTATTTTCCATTAAATTCTTCTAAATCATATATGTATTATATCTCTTACTCTAAGCATATTCAAATTCTTTTATATATACTCTATCTAATCCACTAATATATCTATTCTCTACATCACTATTTAAACTGTATATTTTTAGTAAAGTCTCCTTAATAATAATACTAGCTTAGATTAATTAATAGCTAAAATTTTCCCATTAATGGTAAAGTTACTTCTCTCTTCTATTTTTTAAAATCACAAATTAATAGTTCTCAAACTGCCACAGTCCTCCCTTCACATCCCATTTTTTTTCTAAATACTGTTTCAATTTCCCCCAATCTGCAATATATTCTCCTGGATCAAGATCTTTCAGTTTTCTTGTCATTTTGTCCATTTCTGCCATGTACAGCAATTTGTAAATCCAATCTTCTATAGTTGGTATTTCTTGCACTTTCCATTTCTGCGCATATAAAAGTCTTGCTGCTGTAGTCATATAAAATAACAATGTTCTGTGCTGCATTGGAACATCTTCCATTCCCAAGTTCAGTAGCAACAATTCTGGGTTCTTATTTATTTGGGCTTGCAAAACCTCATTAATTACTTCAATTATATCTCCCCAGTATTGCTTAGCTACCTCACAAGTCCACCACATATGATATAGTGATCCTTCATGCTTTTTACATTTCCAGCATCTATCTGACATATTAGTATTTCCTAGCGCAATTTTCTTTGGTGTTAAATACCACCTATACATCATTTTATAAACGTTCTCTTTGATATTGGTAGAAGTTGAAATCTTCAATGTATTTTTCTACAAATGCTCCCAAGATTCCATTGTTATTTCTTTATGAAAGTTTATTGCCCATTTCACCATCTGGACTTTGACTGTCTCATCTTCCGTATGCCATTTTAGAAGTATTTTATAAATTTTCGAAATTTCCTTTTTACCTTCTTGTAAAATCACTTCTTCTAATTCCGAGTTTTTCAATCATATTCCTCCCTTTAAACAGTCCGAGTTGTAAAGATCTCTAATTTGCCTGTATTGGAACCATCCATAATGAGAAGATAACTCTTCTTGCGTTTTTATTTTTAACATTTTATGTTCCATCAACATTATCTCTTTGTAAGTTAAACATTGTTGTTCATTATAGACAGCTCTCGGATCTATTACTTCATATGGCACCACCCATGAGGGGATGCCATCTTCCATATAGTCCTTATATTTCTTCCAGATTGTGAAAAGGCTTCTTCTAATATAGTGATGCAAAAACATAGAGTCCGCTTTAACTTTATCGTACCACAAATAGGCATGCCATCCAAACAGTTTTTTGTATCCCTCCAAAGCCAGCAGTTTACGGTCTTTTAACATTATCCAATCTTTTAACCAGACCAAACAAATTGCTTCATAATATAGTCTTATATTTGGCAGTTGCAGTCCACGTCTTTCTTTCGAATCTTGTAATACTTTCATTTTCACACGGGGTTTCTTGCCTGCCCACACAAAGTCTGAAATTTTCCTTTGCCATTTATCAAATTGTTTGAAGTCTCGGATAATTGGAATTGTTTGCAACAAAAACATCACACGTGGTAACACATTCATCTTCACTGCTGCTATTCTTCCCAACCATGACAAGTTTAATTTATTCCATTTTATCAAATCTCTTTCTATTTGTAGCCACAGCTTCTCATAATTATTTTTAAATAAGTCTATATTTTTCGCAGTCAGCTCAATGCCTAGATATTTCACTTTGTTAGTTACCTTGCAATCCGTTATCTCCATTAGTTCTTGTTGTTTTTGCTTTGTCATATTCTTACACAATATCTTCGACTTCTTTTTATTCACATAGAATCCAGCCAGGTCTCCAAATTCCTTTATTTTATCTATTATTTTTGGCATATTGTATATTGGATCTTCAACTATTAACATTACATCATCCGCAAATGCTCTGACTTTGTAAGAAAATTCCTTTATTTTTATGCCTTGAATTGTATCGTCTTCTCGTATTTGAATCAACAATATTTCCAAAATCAAAATAAACAACAATGGAGACAATGGGCAGCCCTGTCTTGTACCTTTACTTATTTACCTCAATCTCATTTTCTCACAGCAAAACTCGATATTTAAACCACAGCAGGTTTTTGGAAAAACAGCACATACATTTTCTAAATAAATGATTAAAAATAAAATAAATTTGGGGCAAGCCAAAATCATTCAAATATTTGGCATGGTAGTTAAATAAATGCACAGCCGAAGCCTAGTGTTTTTATGGCCCAGTAATAATTGTCATGCTACTCTCTAGTTTTGACAGTTCCTCCTCAGGATTCTAGTTTGCTTCCTCTCAAGCCACTTCAACATTTTGTTAGCAGTAAGAGCTATGACATTTGCTCTTACCTGGGATTCCCCATAGAGTTTTTTTTTAGTTAGTAATCCCCCATCCATTAAAAAACCACCCTGAATACTATCACTTCTGCTACCTGTTTATCAAACTAGACCCATGATTCTCTTTTATATGTTAAACAATCTTTCAGGACAGGCAGCTATTAACAGCTTGCGTTCACTTCCGAACTACTAAATCAGGTTCAAAAATGAGTGAACACTCTGGTTTAATTCTTTGTTAAGAAAGAAAGAGGGTTTTTTTGTTTAGAAAGATTATCATCCAAGTAACTTAAATGACCTTGGAGGTCCAAGAATCTTTAAACATCCTTGAAAACAAAATGGCACTGAATAATCAGTTCATCACAAGTGTACTAGTAGGCCTGGACAATATTTGAATGAGCAAGAATTCAGATTAACAGCATTGCTCCTCTGATGAAGATGAGCTCCCTGAGACCATTGTGGCCAATGTGCCCCCCCCACACCCACTTTCTGGCATGCAGTTCCCAACACTTGGCCTTTAACAGTTGCAGGGGAAGAGAAAGTTAGCTAGTTCCAATCCTTGTAGAACAATTCTTATGATTCTTCCCACATTTTCACCCTGTGTTGTTTTCCAGGATCCTTCTAGAACAGGTGATTATCATAATTACACCTCATCTCTTCGCAAAACACATCTTGAGTGGCTGCCATAATGAGCATCATCCCATTTTTATGCATTTTTCAGGAGTTATCCAATTTATTACTATTCTGTTTGTCCTCCTTGTAGCCATTGTACACATGAAATTATTGGCTTAAGGATAATCATGGTGGCACAACTGATGCCCATGCTGAAGCACTGATGCTCAGTCCTGCCTTCAACCAGCACTTTGGGAACTGTATGAGAAATAAATTGCACCCACAAGGCCCAAAGAGAGTTCATAAATTGAACTAAAAATTAAGCCCACACAAAGCTTAAGTTCTAGTTAGACAGTAGTTACAGAAGAAATTACGGAAGAAAGCAATTACAGAAGAAAGCAAAATTGCACTTACAATCCAAGGCTTACAATCCATAACTTGCAGTATAGGTGAGCCTTATGTGACATATCAGGATCTTAGCATCTGTCAGGGCAAGCGCAACCCGTGTCTCTGCACTGCTTCTCTGTTTCCATAGTAATACCATACAAAGTAGAAAGAGTTGATTTTTAGGTATTTTGTATTTCAACTAAACCCATTCCAAACATTTGAGAAGAATACTTTTATACCATTGTCCCTCCAAGAAGCTAAAGACAATCAGTGCACACAGTTCTCCACCCCCAGCCTTGCCCAATCTTCCTAATGGTGTTCATAATATAAATAGCCTAGTTCAGTGATTCAGAACTTATGGGGGCTTTCAGAATTTTAAGCAGCCCCCTTGCCCTACTTGCAGTATGGAGAGCTGTTTTATACTGCTCACTCCACTCTATATCCCACATTTTAAAATTCTTCCACAAGCTCTTTCAGGCAGATATAGGAATCAGAGCAAACATTAGGCAGAGTCTCACAACATATGCTGTTTTGTATTCTAGTTTTCACTTGGGGTTTGGGAGGCATTTGATCATAATGTTGCACACTGGTAATAGTATCTTAATGGTTAAGAACCACACTGGCCTACTTATCAAACAATGGTGGAAAGAGAGTGTCTCTACACGAGACACAGGGGCATGTGTCCATCAAGCGTTGGAAGATACAATGTTAGCTGGGAAGCATAGTTTTGAAAGACAGAGCCAGCGGAGATTGCTCCAGAGGGGACACATTCTTTCACAGCCTTCCACCACCTCTGGCATGCCAGACTGTCTCGCTTTCTGGAGCTTTTACCCTGCCACCCTCACTGCTTAAAACTTTGAATTAACCAAGCCTCAGCAGAGCAAAGGCTCCAGAAAAGAAGACGCCAGAGGCAGAGGACTGAGAGAGAATCCGTTCCCTTGTGAGCAAACTCTGCGGGCTCTGTCATTTAAAACTACACTTCTGGGCTAACATTGGCCATTTCCTCACACCTTGAATAATGCACTTTCAATGCACTTTCGCAATCCTTTAGAAGTGGATTTTTTGTTCCACACATGGAAAATCAGTTTCAAATGTTCACTAAAGAGTATTGAAAATGGATTATCCAACGTGTGTGGAAGCAGCCAGTGTGTCTTCCAACACATGAAGAACACATGTCAAAAGTACGGTGTAGAGAGACTCTGAGATATGGAAAAGTCTGGCAAAAGTTTCCAAGCATTTAGAAGTTTATTTTGGCTTAAAGCAAATATTTAAAACAACTCAGGGTAGATTAATTAAGAACACCTAATACTTTTAGGCACTCTTTCACACCCACCAGGAGTGTAATTAAATATTGGCTAAAAGCTGCTAGTGAAAATAATTACCTGAAGAAGGGAGCTTTGACTGATCTCTAAAGTACTACTGGACTCAAATCCTACTGTTCTACTGCAGAGCAGCAACGCTACCTACCTGAAAAAATGCTAGCGAAAAGTAACCACCCTCCCCAGTTCCCAGCTACTTTGGTTTTCTAGCAAAGATATCCTACGCAAAACAAAATTTCAAGTGCACCAGCGGCCTTCTGGCGATGAGTCACACTCAGCCCGCCCCGAACAACCCCAAACCAGCGCTCTCTGTGCGCTCTGCAGTTCTAACAGAGATTGCGCGAGAAGCCATATAAGCTCAGAAGACGGGGGGGGGGGTGCGGTGTCGCTCGGTTTTTTCCCCTCCTCTATCTCTATGGCTAAAACACGCGCTTCGTTTCAAGGCCGGATCTCCGTTTCAGCAATAATAGAAGCACTACAGCTCCCGGCATGCATCGGTCAGAAAAGTCAAAAGGGAAAGTCTCTTTTCTTTCTGAGGCTCTAAGTACAATGGATCGTCGGGATATGTAGTTCTGCTAGTTTGACGAGACCAAGCGGCTTCAACGGAACTTTGCTTTGAGGAAAAACGACAAGTCCCAGCGTGCGCTGGGTTGTCGTCAGAGGGGATAGTGGGCCGCGGTAGGAATCGGTGCGGAGTAGCTGAACCTGCGTTTGTAAGCTTTTGCTGCACCAGAGGTAAGGCTATTGTAAAGGATGGTGTTCATTGTCCGCGGAAGGAAAGCGGGGTACACGTAAGAAGAGTACTGCTGGATCAGCGCAGAGCTCCATCCCGTCCCCTTTTAGGTTTCCCACAATGGCCAACCCGAGAAACCCTAAAATTGGGCACGCAGGCGCCAGCCCGCCTTTGCTGGTGTTCCCAGCGGCTGGTACACTGCTCTGAACGTGGAGGTTTCACTCGGCTGTCGCCGTGTTACCGCGAACCTTCTTCCATGAATGCCCTCTAGGCCACCTCCAGAAGCGGAGTGTTGGCTTTGTGCTTTCTTTTGTGCTTTCGGAATCTGCTGCCCCTTAGTTTCGTGGGATGACTCTGAGCTGGGGACGGGGACTCTTCTGCTTCTCCGCCACCGGTTCCCCCTCATTTACTTCATGCCTCACAGCGTTACCAGCTCTTTTGTCTTCTAGCCTGACCTTTCCCAGAGCTTTGGGACAGGTAACAACGACTTTTGATAAAAAGAAGCATTTCTGCTCCTGAAGAGAATATCTGTATTCACAATAAGATTAACCTTTATATTACAGTTGAGAGAGTTCCGAACGTTTCAGAGATACTGATTAAGTGATGACCCTCCTAACAGGCCTTGTATCACCTATAAACCTGCTAGTGCAAACCCATTAAGAGCTCCTTAACTAACTGTAAACCGCCTCAAGCACTAAATATGGTGGAGAGGCAGTATGTAAGTTAAATAAATAAATAACTTCTGGACTCCTGCTTTCCCTGAAGGTGGATGGAGGTTTGCTTATACTCAGAGCTGACTGATTTGTACATTTGGAATTGAAAAATAATTTCCCCATAGTAAATGGTGGTTTATAAACTTGAATGGGGAAAGGGAGATTGTCTTTCAGCTCCCGTCTCAATAGAATTCTCTGAAGTTATTTTCTCTGACAGGTATCTCTCTCTCTTGCATCTACACTCTGGTTGTAAACTTGGTGGTTTTGGTTATGTAAAATATGTGGAAGTGGAGCAACTGGTGAATGGATGGTTTTGCTTTAGATGATGGATCCAAGCTAGTGTAACTGCCCAGTGAGTTCCCATGGAGTCAAGCTGTCTAGAAAAGACCAGTATGTAATAGCCTACCTTGGCCAATGTTTTGGACAACCTACAGAAATATAACATTAAAAAATGGGAAACCTCCCCCCCATTTGTACTTCAGGCTGAAGTATTACCTGTAAGTTAATGACAAAAAACATAATCTTGACTTGCTGAAAGAAGATGAGCTAGGAGGGAAGAAAGTAACATATTCTTTGTTTTTCCCACAGTTGCGATAACAGGGACCAAGATTAGTATGGAAGATTCTGAGGGGAACCTTTCCATTCAGAGAGAAGTCATCCTGTCTGAATTCTGTTGTCATCTGATCACTACAAAGAGCCAGTGAGTCTTTCTAGATTTTTTTGTTCTGTTTATTGCCCAGTTAAGGGCACCTAAAGTCTCAACTTTGGGGGGGGGGAATCCTTGTAGGTTTTTTTTCTGAGCTGTTGGATTTGCCCACTTACTTTAATTTAGTGCTTGAGAAACAAAGTATTAACTCAATCTAACTAGTGTCTTCCCATTTCTTTCACAAGCATTTCCTGTAACTGAAGAATTATACTGGATAGCTTTCTTATTAGCTCTACGGTTAGACATCCATTTAGGTGGTTATTATTTAAATGGCATTTTTCTAGTCCCTGCAAATTATATAGCTGTGCAGTTTGCAGAGTGAATGAATCTCACTACCTGATTAGCTACACTGGCATCTTTGAGGATTTTCTTTCCAATTTAAAAAAGAGCAATAAGTTGCAGGTGTCTTATTGGTAAAAGACTAGAGAGCCACAAATTATCAAAATGGCAAGTACTGTTGACATACCAGAAAGTTGCTATTCCACACTATTGCTTTGTGCTGATGACATGTCCGCCCTCTTACTGCCAGGGTACAAGATCTAAGAACCTTGGTGGCTTTAACTGACCCAGAGGATGAGATACTGGTTCAAACTCCAGATGGTGAGTGGCTAGTAGATTTTTACATGCCTATTTACTATCACCATAAAATAGTACCTAAATTGATTTCTGTCCAGTACAATTTTTATATTTTAGGAAATTGGTCATTAGAATCTAAAAATCTGCTTAAAACCAGTGTTTTGGGGCTACTGAACATGCTTTCAGCAGCTGAATAAATGCAGGAAAAAAGTAATGCGTGAAAATGATCCTTGAAAGGTAGTGTATGCTTTGTTTTTGTTTTTTTTTTTTTTATGAAAAATTTTTTATTGGGTTAGAATCCATTATTTTTACATTTACATTCAATTTTCCCCAATTTTTTCATCTCTAACCCCTTCCCTTTCCCCCCCTTTTTGTTGACTTCCAACAGCTTTCCGACCCTTTGTCCCCTTTCCCTTACTTCTATTAGATTCCTCTATCTAAAACAAATATATATTCTCCATTAATCTAAGCAGTACATCCTTAACTATTTTTAACATTATATGCCCAAACTGTAAGTCTTTGTTTCCATCTTAGATAAACAATTTATCCCATTTTTCAATTTCAAATGTTTCTATATATCATAAACCATATAAATCATACATTCATTTAGATCAAACAATTTGACTTATTCTCTATATATTACTCATTCTATCTTTTTGTAATAATTCTATATATCTCTCATCACGTAGTCAATCAATTTGACTCATCTGTATCTTCAGACATTCAGTTTGGTACATTTTACAAAACTTACCAAAAAAAAGAAAATATTATTAGTTAATCAATCCTTATATTTAATCCTTATAGTTAATTATTTTCTATCCATATTCTGTTTGTTAACCTATATATATCTATATATATGTCAATCTATTAATCTAACTGCTTATTAATTCACATTTATCTCTTCTCCCCCCGGTAAAATGCTTTGTTTTTGTTTTGTTGTATGTATTTGAAAGATTTATATTTCATCTTTCTACCATAAATGGCATTCAAAATGGCTTACAGTGTAAAATGTAAAAGATTAAAATATATAAATAGCAAATCTAAAACAGAACAAGTAACCGCCTAAAAACTGAAAGCAGCACCACCACCATCCCAAAAGCAGAGAGAAAAAAGCCAATCGAAGCTTAACCCCAAAAGTCAGTAATAAATTCAGCGGTATTATCAAAGACTATAACAACACATCAGGGAAAACAAATAACACAACCTAAATAAGATTGTTTTATTTGGATTCTGAATGGCTAAGACTAAGGGAGGCTGATTGAAGCGAAGAAAGCCTACGTTCTAAGGGCCATATCTGAAAAAGACACGTCTTTTGTAACCATTGGCCTTTCTTTGTCAATACAGTCACCCATAGCAGGGCACCATCAGTTAATCTCAGAGTACAGGCAGGTGGGCTTATATAGGCAAAGGCAGTCTCCTAGGGCCTCTGGTCCTAAGCTGTTTGTGGGTATTTTGAATTGAGCCCAGAAACAAATTGACAGCTAATACGCCTGAGCCAAGGCTGGTGGTATATTGTCTCTGCAGTAGACTCCAGTTAGAATCCTTGCAGCCATATTTTAGACCTGTTGAAGTTTAAATGCAGCCCAAAATACGGAATGTTGCATGTCAAATACAAGATGCTGGCATCTGACATGCTCAAATATATCACAGACATTCAGCAAGATTTGAGGGCTCTGTCATTTTAAAAACCGTTTTAGGAGGGGAAAAGGCTTAACCATTCATGCCACATTTCATAGTAGAGCACAGTCTTGACAAGCATGGCCCCTACGTCAGTGCAGATGGTTACAATAAGAAATCATTGCATTACAAATGCAGAGAAAGGAATATTTTTCATGAAATGCCAAGAGCCTCCTGATGTGTACTGGTTTGAGCATGGATATATACATTTGGGAGCAGGGGGCAAACGTCTAGATGTTAATTAATTTGCTGGATATGTCACCAGTGTGATTGATTTGTAAAAATTAATCTGGAGTTAGTCACATTTCTCTCTGCTTCTTCTCCATCTTTTGCAAGTGTTTTTTTTTTCTTGCCCATTTTAAAGCAACTGATCTTTAATGTTGGAATTTGGATGCTGTCTTGTTGAGTGTTCTTTTTAAACAGAAAGGTGGGATATAAATAAAACTGTAATTCACCTGTTGGTAGATCTATTCATTGGGACATTCTCAACACAATGTTTAAAAATCCTCATTTAGGCTGTGAATCTATATTCAAGTATAGAGCTTGGAAAATTGGTTAGCTAAAATTGCTTTTAAAAATATACTATTACCTAACCATTGCACTATGTGGGAAGAGGTTGTTGTGTTCGCTTTGTTTAAACAAGTCAAGGAATGACAGAACTAGTTTCTTTTCTGCACTATACAGGATTACAGTTTTATTAAGGTCTTCATCTCAAGAAAAGAGATAAAATCCTATAGTAAGTAAACAGAGTTGATGGCATATTGCAACATCCTTGTAGTTTATAACAACAAAAGGCTTTTTAAGAGAAACTATTTAGTTGTGAATGGCACAGTTGGAAGTTTTATGCTTTTATTGGTGTTTTCAGCTTTATACTCTCTTGATGTGAATGGAAGATTCTCAGGGCAAGCTGTCATTGTATTTAGTTTATTTAATAGATTACCTAGCTTTTTTACTTTTAAAACATTCAAAGTAACAAAATGATTGAAAACAATAATTGTCCAAAATAAAATAGTTAAAACAAGCATGAAAAATACATTTAAGAGAGTGGAGTCAAAGAAGTTCTTTCAGGATTATGTTCTGCCTGACCAACCTCAGTTAACAGTCTGGCTGCTGCATTCTGACTTACTTTTCATAGCTGAACTGAATTGTTCCTTTTTGTTCTAGGATTTAAACTCCCTGGACAACTTTGGAAAACTTCACTGCAGCAAGGCCCATTCCAAGTTAGTATAAACAAGTCATTGCCCAAAGATGGGAGATGAAGGTGCAGGTGAACCTTTTGTTGGTATAGTGGCTGGAGAGGCCAAAGATTATGAAGGTGCCCTTCCCTCAGACACAGTGTCATTGAGTGATTCAGATTCAGATGACTTTGGGTTGCCAGATGAGGCTGAAGTTGACACAGTATCCCCTGAAGAATCCCTACCCTTGGATGACATGAGAAGTGAATCAGATGAAAGTAGTGGCCCTCTGCACGGCACTCGTAGGTCACCTGTCCAGCCATTTCACCTGAAAGGCATGAGCTCCAGCTTCTCCCAGCGCAGCCAAAGCATCTTTGATTGTCTGGAAGGGGCAGCCAAACGTGCAGTACCCTCACTGGCTGAAGACAACGTTATTGATGGAAGGTTTAAGCGCCCCCTACCTCCACCCAGCCTTTCAAACAAGATGCCTGCAGAAAACCTTGGAAGACCAAGCAGGCAACCACTGTCTCCTAAAAGCTCTCCTGCAGTACCTGACTATGTGGCACACCCAGAACGCTGGACCAAGTACAGTTTAGATGGCGTTTCAGAGACTAGTGATAAGGCCAACAGATCAATTGCCATGGAGTTTCTGGAGGGCTTGAGGGAGAAGAAAGGAGAGCAAAGTACTACCTGTTTTGAAAGCTACGCCCCATCTTTCAACCAGGATCCCTCCAGCTCTGGGGTTGGAAGGATTGTCTTTACCAAGCCTTCAAAGGCAAGTTTAGATGGCTCAGAAAGGAAAAGAGCAGCTGTGGAGGAGGAAGAGGAGGGAGAAGAGGCCAAGACCAAGCCTACTGAGACAAAGCAGGAGTTCAGAGGAAAACCTCAAAAAAGATCTAGCAACCAGAAGGAAGATGAAAAGGTTGGACTAGATCACTTAGGTAGCGGTATAAAGGGAGTGGAAGATCAGAAGCCATTGAAGATGGACGAGCTGAGTGTTCAAAAAGGACCCGACACAGATTCTGCTGAGGCACATGAAGATACAGTCATGGGAACTGTGGGATTCCATGGCAGCAAGAAACGCAGCAGGAAACATTTCCGACCCAAAGCCAGTTTGGACGAAGAGGAGGAAGACAGCTAAAGAAGCTGGAGAAGTGACACATACATGTGTGTTTCAGTGATTTTTAGAGGGTTTTCTTGACGTGTTTTCTTTATTACCAGATTTGCATAAGTTGGGCAACTTGTTTTGTTTAGTATTCTTCAAACTACGACTTAAAGTATCCATTATGTTCTATTGCCCTCCCCAAAGCGTCTGCCTGTGCTATAGAATCCAACCTAGAATAAATTTTGTTTGAGATGTTATAGAGATACTTTTAAAAGATTCAGTGACAGTATAAACTTCTGCATTTTGAGGGAGGGTCCTTTTACATAGGATATTTTCATTTATAGAACAGATCTTATGGTCTCGGCTTGATTTTTCTCTTACTAAGGTTATTGGTGAAGTGTTGCTTTGCTTCAGACATTTGTGTACCATCTTTTCATTTGTTGATTAGTATCCAGTCCCTGAATATCTTAACCGATGAAACGTGTGGATGAGGTCCAAAATGCTTAATTGAGATGACATGGAGGAAAGGCTTAACCTGTACTGTTCCATACTACCTGTGGAAGTAAAAGCACAGCAAAGGACAAGCTATATCTTGGGGAGCAGCAAAAGGGAAGATGTACATGTACATGAAATGGGGGAGGGGGAGAGAATAAAGGCAATTGGAATTTTACTGTGTTTCTTCTTAATGTGGTATTTGTTGAAAAATTAGGCTAATAGAAGAAAAGGTCAACGAGGGGGGACATCTGAACTAAAACATACTTTGCAACCAAATCCAACTCACAGTTTATTCAATTGCGAAAGATGGGGTAAGGTCAAATCCTCTTTCTTTCCAACTTCCTCACCTGCCTAACTAAGAGCTGTTAGCTAAGGTTTAAGGACTTTGTATTAGCCTAAGTGGATTTGTTTAGAAATTAAGGGCCTTAAAATGGGCTTTCTATAAATCCTTCCTGAGATTCTTTTAGTATTTCTAAGTCATCAAAGCAATGAATTGCTCCTTGGCCTGTGTTTCCAAATAATGTATGCTAGCGTAGCAAGTAGTAATGATCCTTTGTCTTGCTCTGTTAATTGCAGTATCAGCTGTAGGGATTCTTTTAAGGAAAACATGGAACTGCACAGATGTATGTGATTCACACATATAACATGTTACTACAACACACTTGCATTTTCCTTGCATGTGCAGGCACATGCTTTGTTACTCAGAGTGATATACAATGGCATTTAAAATCCAGATAGGAAAAAATACACAGAACAGGGAATTTAACAGCACTGATATAGAAGTATTGAATATCTGAATTGCCCAGGTAGTCTTTTGGGCCTGCACATTTTTTCCTGGAGGTATACATTTTATTCCTGGTTGTACATTTTTAAAAGCCCTGATCACCTCTCTTCCATTGCTGTCTCTTACCCACCATGCTGCAGATAGTGGCAGGTGTTCTTTGTTCTTTAGAGGCTGCAGTGGAAGCACTTGGTCAGGTTGACTGTGGGATGATTTAAATGGGAGCAAGACTCTTTCTCTTCTGCCTAGAATTCAGGCATGTGGGAACTTTAACAATCAAATAAAAAGAGGGAAAGTGGCCACACTAATTGCATAAGGCCATAGTAAGTCTTCCAAACAGGAGTTTACTTTAAAAAATATTTTTGCTACTATCCCATATGTATTGACAGGTGACAGAGACATGCATATGGCTCTCTCTGGGTGTCTGGAAGAGCTGCATTCCCCCCACCCAGTTGTCTGAAGTACTCGTGTGTCCACTTACCAGCAGTTTCCTAATATTATCTTTTCTCTTACCAACAGTCAAGGGAGCAGACATCCAGCTCCTTGGCTGCCAGGTCACATCAGGTACTCATTGTGGCTGTATGTGATGAATATAACAGTGCTGTTATTTCAGTTGCTGGCATCATCTCCAAGCAGATAAGACAGATAACTAATAAAAAGTAGCTTGTACAGTTTTTCTAGTACATCGGAAGGAATCTGCATACATTTGTATCCCTATGTTTTTTATTTTTTTCTTATATTCTTCCTTAAATATTGGAATTGCTTTGCAGAGCAGACTGAACCAATCACAAAAGAGTACTGTTCAGGCTTAACTGAATGCTTCAATATTCTTTTGTTGTGTATCTACAAGAGTTAATTCCTCTAATTATGAAGAACATTTGCACTTAAAAAAAAAAACAGTGTTTGGGTCAAGAGCAATACCTTCATGCTCCTCTTGTCAGGCTGTTTTATCAGTGACACTTCTAGCACCTTTCCTTTTATTCCCTTAGAAGCTCATTGATAAATCTTGAGCAGCAGAAAGTTTTTGTTCATCATTTTTTGGACTCAAGAGATAGAAGATCTGAAGCAAATTTTGCAACCACCAAAGTAATCTTAGGATGGTTATCTCCAAGCAGATAAACAGTGTTTCTGAGGTGCAGGGGGGTGATTGATCAGTAATAAGTGACTTATTACAATAGTCTCTGGTATTATCATACAAACAGCATTCAAACAGGATATGTAAAGATGTATTGATCCTCTTAAGACCACAAGGGCAGATTCTATTAGAATAAGGCCTATTTAAAAACCTTCCTTCTGAGACCATAGAAGGTATAATATTCAATCTTGCAAATAAAAAAGCTCTACAATACCATGGAACAGTCAAATAATATATACCGGGAGGTAAAGATTTTGGAGGAGTAATGCTGAAGGACAAGGGGGAGCAGATACAATGAACTCTATATGTCAGACTTCGATGGTTGATTTCTAGAACGCACTGTTTAATCACAGAGAAAGCTTTTGATATACCCTCCTCAGAAATAAGATTAGTTGTCACATTGACTAGTGCCAGTTTCTCATCCAAAGTTTTCATCCAAACTGATTTGAAAGTATCCTGTATCCCCATAGGTCATCCTTAGCAAAAAAAAAACCCCTATTTTAATCTTAATTTGAGGGTGGAGAGCCACACTCATGCTTCCAAAGATGTTTGATTGAATTCCACCCACAGTGCAACCTTTGAGACAGAACAGGGTACATTCAACAGTTTTCTAAGATACTGAGCCAGGGGCTAATCGGTATTTTCGGATACAGCTTTAATCCAAATAGCTGAACCATAAAGAATTAGGGGAACCACTTTCAAGATTGAAGCCTGCACAGTGCCAGGAAGGTCTCCCTCTCTCTTATTATAGAAAAGGTTAAGGTTCAGTTAAGTCCCCTGTGCAAGCACCGAGTCATTACTGACCCATAGGGGGACATCACATCATGACATTTTCTTGGCAGACTTTTTACAGGGTGGTTTGCCATTGCCTTCCCCAGTCATCTATACTTTACCCCCAGGAAACTGGGTACTGATTTTACCGACCTCAGAAGGATGGAAGGCTGAGTCAACCTTGAGCCAGCTACTTGAACCTGGCTTCCACCAGGATCGAACTCCGGTCATGAGCAGAGCATGGGCTGTAGTACTGCAGCTTACTACGCTTTGCCATGGGGCCCTTACAGAAGAACCTGTTTATAGCGTTTTCACAGGCTTTTGCTTTGTTAAATGCCATTCTAAGTTGAGGATTCCAAGATAAGTCTGCTAAAAAAAAGAATCCTGAAATAAGGACCTAACTCATTTCCAGCACCATTAATTGCAAACAAGCTTGTAAATGTCTGGACAAGAAATTGGCTTGCAGGGTAAAACAACATCTGTACATACGTACCATATAGAGAGAATTGTGGGTATGTTGCCCAAAAATGGCATGGAGTTCATCTGTGTGATACTGCCTAGGTACATACATGTCTAATCCATGTATTTCTTAATGAAATAAACATAACCTACTAATACCCTTTACCAAATATATTAACTATTGCTTGTGAACCCAGAGGCACCCATATACCTTTGTTTATTTTATTCACTGTCATTGCCAAAAGGTGGACTAAGAAAAAATGAAGGTGGACTCATGCCACTGATTTTGGAACATAAACAAATTCCAGGCATGATTTTGAGGATCTGCCTCCATATATGGCTGGTTTCTCCTTGAAGCCATTGCCTTTTTGGTTTTTGTTTAAAGCTGATAGTGAATTAGGCCAACAGGCTTTCTGTTATGTGACATTTGGTCCATTGAAGGAATCAAAAGCCTCTACATTTCTGAGAGAGAGAAGGTTGCCACCTATTTTTTTTTATCCCAAGGCAGGCATGGCAACTGCATCACTCTCAGAAAACAAAACATTTCCCATCACTACATTTCTATACTAAGAAGAGTTTCATGCGTTGAATTTCTATTTACCATGCCGCTGTTAAAAGCAAGAGGTGCCAACATAGTCTGGTGATACTTGCAGAGGATGTCTTTGCATATGTAACAACAGTACTGCCAAGTTAGTTCTATTTCGTTTAACATTTAAGATGGATTTTGTAATAGTGAGAGCCAGTTTAGTGTAGTGGTTAAGAGCGGCAGGACTCTAATCTGGAGAACCCAGTTTGATTTCCCACTCTTCCACTTAGTCAGCTGGGTGACCTTGGGTCAGTCACAGTTGTGAGGTTAATAACATACTTTGTAAACTGCTCTGAGTGGATGTTACTATTATTACTACCACCACCACCACCACCACCACCACCACTACTACTACTACTACTGGGTTACAATCAATAAATATGAATACAGAGGAAATCTTACTGCTAGGAAAAAAACTTTCACAAACAGCTCACTTCAGCTTTAATTGCATAGACAGATTTAATGGCCAGTGGTTTATTTAGGGTAGGCATACATGATATATCGAAGCCTAAAGCTACAGCTGTATATAATAAGAAACCATCTATAAAAGAAAATCTGATCAAAGCCCAGTAGCTCTTAGCTATATTATCAAACATATCTTTTGGAGTAGCATTTTGGTTTATTTCCATATTGTTGTACATTATAATGGGTTTCCAGCTGTTTCACACGCAAAACCTCTTGAGAATTCAGACCACTATCTACTAGCAAGTGTTGACATTCACTTTGCTTGCTCTCATCTACTGTTCTAAAGGCCTAGATGACCTTGTTCATGATCTCAAACCAACCTTGAGAGAGAATTATAGGTAAAATGGGGGAGGGGTCCTTCTTCAAATCACTGAGAATTTATTCCAGCTTTTGATAACTTGTGTTTGCATATAAAAGAGACCTGAACTTCTATCAGAATAAAATAATCTTGGTCTAAAGCAGTTCCTTGGTGGCAGAAATGCTGTGATCATAAAGACAAAGTAACAGGATTATTTATGATAGGTGATAACCATGATGGGTTTTGAGGATATTACCAGCAAAACTTATATGAACCAAAGTTTGAGAAGAGGACCAAGTACAGCAGGAAGCAAAATGTACTAATGTGGTATATTGCCACTCTGGGAAGAGTAAGAATCAGGAATTAAACAGTTAAGGTACTTGGTACACTTTCTAACTGCTGCCCCCAGTATGGAAAGAAATGCTTTTAAGATTACTACATTAGATGCAGTGCTAAAAGATGGAAGGTATTGGGTTGGATCCATGCAGCTTTTTAGTTTAATCTTCCCCAGTTTCCTCTTTACTACAGCTCCCACCAATTGTGGCTTTTGTACATGCTGATCTCCTGGTCCCTTTGGGGTAAGCCACTCTTCAGCCTTTTTCATCAGCTGATTTGTTCTAACTATTATATGTCTGTTACAAGGAAAAAAGGCATGTGCTGCCACGGAAAAAATTCTTTTAAGAAATTGAAGAGCATGTCAAGTATGCCAAAAACGCAATCAGCAACACAACTAATATTTCAGCTTTGGTAGTGTCAGTTATCAATATACATCATGTCATCTTGAAGCGGATCTGTGGATTCTCCATCTTCGTTCCTTTCTGGTGCAGGCATTTGATGAGAGTCATTCTCTATGAAACCTTATGGAATGTTCAGAATGAAAACATTAATTACAGGAGTTACCAGGGTAACACATCAAATGAAATAATTCTCTGTAGAAGTGCTTCCATATAGTCTAGTTCATCTTTTTTAAAATAATCAAAATTAATTTTGTTCCTCTGTGCCTGTTACTGGACAGATTTAGAGAATCTACAAGTGGAGGACTTTGCAAGAGAGACAACTCATTTTCCTCTTCCCCTACTATTTCCTCTTTCCTGTTCCTGAAAATGCCCATAGCCTTTCCCTTTTTCCTGCTTCCTTCTCTTCTTCCCACCCACCAGCCAATCCATCTTAATCTGTCCCTGTCTTTAGCTTTCCCTCCCCCAGGAGCCCCTCCCTAGGAAAACTCTGGTCTTTGCTTGGTGCCAATCTGGCCACCAGGGTGAACCAAGTGGTATGCTGCTGGCTAGGCTGGGCCCAGTTGCACAGTGGGAAAACTTGCAAGATTTCCCCCCACATTTGCAATGTTCAGGCTGATAGACTAATGTGGTAAAATGATATTCCATGTTTTATTTCTTGGACTTCGTTTTACTTTTACTGCTAGTTTTCTCTTACTTTGAGGTACAACTGTCAGTATCTTACTCACATGTGTAGTTCAGAGCTGGTCTTTTGCAAAATAAGCTGTTTGGGGTATCTACCACTGAGGAAAGGATTACTGTGCAATAGTTGATCTGCAAAATAAAGCATCCCAAGATCAAACAATGATTTGTCCATTACCATTCAATAATAAAGAGATATATGAAGACAAAACTTCACATTTTCTTAAATGTATCTTTTAAACCCTTTTGCCAGTGCCAGACTCTTTTTCTCTGAGTGGCTATGTAAAGACAAGGTCTCACAGAAATGAATTCAAAGTGCCATTTCACTGAAATATAATGATTTTGAAGGCTAGTTGATGGACTTGCACTTCAGTTTCAGCAAAGGACAAGAATCCTTACCAAGGGCTAAACAGAAAATAAAGACAGGGAAAAAATAAAGACTAAACAGAAAATACAAAAATCACTACGAACAATAACTGTAATAGTGAAGGAATATCAAAAACAGTTGACTGTATGACAGGACCAATAAAGTCTACGTGTCCCACTGTGTCTTAAAGATAGATTCCTAAACTGTCTTCCTCACTGTTTTAAAGATGGATTAATAAAAGCACATTATGAGGAGATATTAGCTAATCAAATTTTTAGCCTGTTTTGTCCAGAACAAACAAGCTGCCACGTAGGATCCTACAAACACCTATGCGCAAAGAGAAAATCCTATCCTTCTCCACCAACATCCTTCTCCATATGGTCTCTGCTTCCCCTCTGCCTTGCTGGATCCTGCATTTTTCACCTTTCCCTCCCAGCTTGCTCTAGCACGCATTCTTCCCCACCACACTGGCCCCCACTTCACCTCTGCCACTGGCTCTCCTTTCCGCACTTTCATAGCTGTTGTAATCTTCCTCTTCTATTCTGCAGCCCACAAAGCTTCTCTGCCTCCCCCTCTTGCCCCTTTTGTCCTCTATCACCTACAAAAAGGATTAAATAAAATACAAAGTTCTCATGATACTAACTTGCAATATCTTGTGTTGCCTGGGCAACTCAAAATGGTGGCTGAGATTTTATAATGTAGTTTTACAGGATCTTGCCACTTCTAAAGTATTTTATTTAATCCTCCCTTTTAAGATTTTTTTTTTTTGCAAACCTAGGGGATCTCCTGAGTTTGTAGAAACATCTATCCAAGTCCTTGGAAGATTTTAGGATCTGCCTGCCTCTGAAATCCTGGTCTTCATTAGAGGTCTCCATTCAACTACTAACCAAGGCCAACCCTGCTTAGCTTCTGAGATCTGACAAGATCAGGGTCACCTGGGCTATCCAGGTCAGGGCAAAATATTCAGTATGCATGTTTAAAATGAAGAAACATATTACTGAAGCAAAAGGAGTAGAATTCTTACCTGTGATTCCAAAGATCTAAGCCGTTTATCTTGTTCTTTTAGACCATTAAAATATTTTGAAAGACTGTTCACCCTATTTTTAAAAAATTAGTACTCAGTGAGAGAAGAAACATGGTTATTAAATCAGGTTCCACGGATCATATGACATGCTTGGGACAATACACTGCAGTGGTTTTACTCTGGTGAAAGTTAAATCTAATACTTTTTTTTTTTTACACACATACTGAATTCATCCAACCATAACCAGGCCCACCTCACGTTTGTCCGTTCTGTCTCTGTGAGTCCAACCATGTGACCTGCAATTTTTTTCCTTCAAGTTCTACACAGCCATTATTGTGCAAATTGTGGCAGCCACATGTGCAGAAACCACATGGAGGCATCACTTCAAATGCTGTCATTTCCATTCAGTCCCTGCTGAGTTGCCGGCCTGTGACTGATCTCAAGTGCTCCCTCAGGTGATCATGTTGGGGCCACTAAGTGTCTGAATCAGTCACTAGGAATCCGCCTCTACTTTAACCCATGGGTAGTGAAATATGCACAACAAATTGATCATATTATTGTTTCATTCCCATGGGGCTCATACAATATGACTTTTCTGAACAAACATGTCAGGTAATTTTGAGCTTTATCTGTTAAGCTTAGGGAAGGGTCTGCTTATCTAGTCTTGACTCCCAATTTCAAAATGCAGTTTTAAAGGTCTTTAACTCTAGACATTTACTTGTCCGACATTTTCTTTAGTCTTTCTTCATTACTTTCTTTTTTCTTCTTTTCCAGATTTGCCAGGTAGTTTTCTTTTTGTAGTGCCTCCCAGGTTATGATTTTTTGATCCAGGCCTTCTGGCAGATCTCTTTCTATAGAGAAGAAACAAAATGACAGAATGTGATCAAACACCAGGCAGTGCTGGGAAACCTGCCAATGACTGTGGGTGGGTCGCATGAAAGCTTGTGCATCAGACAATATAGTCATTACTCTTATTTGTTTATATATGGGTTTCAGTTCTCTGCCATGATATGGGGGAAGTAGAATTGCCAGGTCTTCCTAGCAACCAGCAGGAGGGGGTGGAGGATCCTGGTACTTACTGGTGTCTCTATTCTTCACGTGCAAGCACTCCCGACTGAAACACAATGATATCACTTCCAGAAGTGACACTGTTGTATCAAGCCAGGAGCACACACATTTCCTGGGCTGCCTGCCAGTGGCAGCTGAACACTGAGCAGCTTACCACCTTGGAAGTAAACTGCCAAGAGTTTGGGGCTATTTGCCCACCACCAACGGGTACTTGGGAATAGACATCGGCATGAACCAAAAAAATTTAACGAACCGGTGGTTCGTGGTTCTGTGCCGATGATGAACCCGAACCAGCAAACCGCAATGAACTCTTCCCGTTGCCGAACCAGTTCGAGGTTCGTGGGCGTCAGAACGGCCCCCATTGCACTTAGAGAGCCCATATTCACGGGGAGTGTTTAGCAGGCTCTCCTCCAGCCAGCACCCAAGTTTGGTCAAGATTGCAAGAGGGATCTTGGAGTTATACCCTCTCCAATCCGAGGCCCCCTGGAAAGTCCTACTCGATACAATTAGAGCCACCAGTTGATGTTGGCCCAGTGTACAAGGGGTGTACTAGAAGGCAGGCCACCTCCCCTCTAGGAGGTGGGGGGTCTGGCCACTCGCCGGCGGCACCTCCCATGTACCCACCCGCCAGGCCTCAGAGGAGCGTGCTCTTATTCCCGGCGCAGGCCGGAAGGTGGGTGGTGATGGTGGCTGCCGGGCCTGGTGGGCACAGGGAGGCGTGGGGTCTTGGAAGTGGGAAGATCCCCCAGCAACCACGGGGCCTCATCCGAGGGTCCCACTGAGGGACATCCACCCTGAAAGAGTGCGCAGACTGCTGTGGCAGAGGCTTGTCCACTCCCCCTGTATCACAGTGGAGGCTGTCACCAACAACACTCACCTTCCTGCCTTCAGGGAAAGGATGTGACTGGTCGTGGCATTACTCATTCACCCCTGCCCGGAGGGGACAGCCACAGCTGTTGACGGGATGCTGCTCTGTACAATTTTATGTACAACAGCAGCGGAGCTGCCCCTCATGGCCAAAACCACCACTGGCAGACATCACCCACCTTCCTGCTTTCGTGGAAAAGACGTGACTGGTCGTGGCATTACCCATTCACCCCTGCCCGGAGGGAACAGCCGCTGCTGTTGACAGGGGATGCTGCACAACTATACACGCAACAGCTCCTGAGCTGCCCCTCATGGCCAAAACCACCACTGGCAGACATCACCCACCTTCTTGCCTTTGCGGAAAGGACGTGACTGGTCGTGAGACCCATTCCTCCCATGCACAGAGAGGACAGCAGGTGCACATGGATAGGGGTGCACCATGCAGCTCAAACCTGTCAAGCTCAGCAAAAGCTTCTGAGCTGCCCCTTGGGGTCCAAAGCAGCGGCAGCAGACAGCATCCACCTTCCTGCCTTCGTGGAAAGGGTGGGAGGGACTCATTCCCCCTGCTCAGAGGGGACACCAGGTGCCCTGGAAGGGGCGATACTGTGCAGTGCCACTCTAACATCAGCAACAGCAGCAGAGCTATTCCTTGTGGCCAAAAGCAGCATCAGCTGGCAGCACCACACCTTCTTGCCTTTGCTGAAAGGATGAGATGGGAAAGACAGGAGAGGTTGGGAGGCATCTGAGCAGATCCAGAGAGGGAGAGGTTGAAAGAGGGACCATCGGGGAAATGTCAGGGAGACAGGGACAAAGGGTTACTGCCGGCTGCATCGCAGAGTATGACCGGGAAGACCCCTTAGTCGGCGAGCCATGAGCCGAGAAAACCACTGAGTTGTGGGGCAGCGGCATGCAAAAATATCACCCACCTTCCTGCCCTCGCAGAAAGGACGGGAATGGACAGGACCAGGGAGGTCGTTGGGAGGGGTCGGAGCGGTCCCAGAGAAGGCAAGGCGCGAAAAGGATCCGACTGTGAAGTCGGAAGATCCCAACACTTGCAAGGCCTCCTCCGAGGATCCCACTGAGGTACCCTGTGGCAGCAGCCAACATCACCCACCTTCCTGCACTCTCGGAAAGGACAGAAATGTACAGGACTGGGGAGGTCATTGGGAGGGGTCGGAGCGGTCCCACAGAGAGCGAGGTGTGAAGAGGGACTGGGAGCTTGACAGGAAGAGGAGGACCAAGAGGCCCCAAACACCCACCATGTCGGATTGCGCAGGCTGCTGTGGCAGAGGCTTGTCTGCCCCTCCTGTGTTGTAGTGTGGGCTGTCGCCAACATCACTCACCTTCCCACCTTCATGGACAAGAGATGAGTCGAGGGACCCATTCCCACCATGCTCAGAGGAGGCAGGAGCCTAGGATAGTGGGCTCTGTGCTGTGCAATCATCTGTGCCACAGCTCCGGAACTGCCCTACATGCCCAAAAAACAGCATCAGAAAACACCCACTTTCCTGCTTTCACAGAAAGGACGGGATGGGCAGGACAAGTTGTGGGGAGGGGACGTTTGGGCACCATCTGGAGAGGGAGAGGTTGAAAGAGGGAACAGGCACTTGTCTGGGAGAAGACGGCAAAGGGTCACCAGCCATGGAAGCAGCTCCGAGAACTGAGGGAGGCTTGAGCCCGCTGTGGACGAGCTGGGCCGGCTATAACCCCAGGGTGGCTCAGAGCCCGGGTAGGTCCAGGTCCACAGGAGGGTGCCCCAGTAGGTTGAGGTTCACCTTGATGAACGTCAACATGTCCACCAGGTCTGGGTGCAGACGTGCGCAGCAGGGACGGAGGAGGTCTCCCAGGTGGGAGAACACCCACTCACTCTGCACACTGGTGGGAGGGCAGGACAGGATGTTTGTTGCCACGATGGACAGGTCCAGCCATACAGCAGATTTCCTCACGCAATACTCCAACGGGTTGGCATGGGGAGGCTCGGTGGGCTCAGCAAGGTACTCACGCACCATGGTCCCTGCCGAGTCCTCCACTGAGAGGGATGCACCCACCGTGCAGCGGCCAACCATGTAGCCCTCCAACGAGGCCCAGAGATCGAATGGGGCCGTTGGGGTGGTTCTTCCCTGGCGTGGCTCTCTTCCCACCTCCTCCCCCTAACCCTCCTCCTCCTCCTCCACTGCCTGCCCCTCACCCCTGCCCGGTTCCTTCTGTCCTGCCTTCTCTCTCTGGAAATGGACCACCGCTGTGCGGAGCTCCTTTTTCAAATGCTGCATCTGACCCACCTGCATGGTGATGCTGCCCTTGATGCAGGGGTCACAGAGGGAGGCCAGTTGGTATGGCACCTTGCGGCGTAGAGGATGCAAGCGCTCAGCCACGCAGGCCTGGATCCTCCAGACAAAGTCCCGGACCCTGGGGAGCAGCTCTTGCTCGTGCTGGAGCTCCTGGGCCAGAAACCGGTCGAGGCCATGGATCAAAGGGAGGACCTGACCCAGGCTGGCCTGGTAGGAGCACAAGAGCTCAGTGGCATCCTTGAAGGGTTTCATTATCCAGGACATCTGGGAAAGGACTCTCCAGTCCATGGAGCTGAGGCTCAACTCCTCTCCCCTCCTCAGCACATCCGAAGAGGACAGGATGTCTTGCAAAGGGCCCTTCAGCTCCACCAGACAACATATCATGTCGTAGGTGGAGTTCCAGTAGATGGGCAGGTCCTGGAAAAGTTGGTGCTTGGGGTCCCCTCCCTCCCCCTGCTTCTGGAAGAGCTTCCTGGAAGAGTTTATGCTGTGGGAGAAGTGGGAAGCGATGTGCGCGTCCACAATGTTCCCTTGTCCCAGCTGTCCCTCGGCTTGCTCCCCAGCCCGAGCACGTCCCACATCATGAGGTGCAGCTTGTGCGCCATGCACACCAGGCCCGGGAGGGATGCCTCTTTCAGGGCTGCCAACATGTTGGCTCCCGCGTCCGTCACCATGAAGCCACGGACAAACCCTTCCACCCCAGATGTCCACTCCCTCAGAGCCGCCTTTACGGTGGCAGCGATGTTCTTCCCAGTGTGGACCTCGTTCATCCCCGGGCCTGAAGAAGAACTGCCCTGTAGCCCGGGGATAAGTTGGGCACCTTTTTACGGCTGCCAGGTCTTGGCCTGGGGCAGCGTAGGTCCTCTGGTTGCCACCAGTGAGCAGTGATGGCAAGGTACCCATGATGGCAGCCGCTCCACAGGTCGGCCGTGAAGTGCACTGTTCTGCCTTAGGCGGTCGACACCTCTCTGCGCACCATGTCTCGCACTGACTCGTAGAGGGCAGGCACGACTTGACGCCCAACGGTGTGCCGTGACAGCATGAAGAACCATGGGGCAAAGTGCTGGAGCAGCAGTTGAAAGCCCACACCCAACACAACCGATAGGGGGAAGCCTTGCAGGGCAATCATCTGCGCCACCACATGAACGCCCGCCTCCTGAGCCCTTGACCTCACCCTTTTCAGCGGAGCCACCCGACCCCAATGGAACGACTTCCCCCAGGGTGGCCTGCCTGACCCTTCCGCTCCCACCAGCCGCACCCTCGAGGCAAGGTTTCTTGCTCGGGGTGCATTCTGGAGACCCTCCCATCGATCCCGGATCAGAAGAGCTGGTGGCCCTCTGTCTCCCCCCGAGGACAGAGACCACAAGCTCGAGTGGTGCCTCTTCAGGTGCCTAGTCAGGGTCGTCAATGAAAGGTGCTTCGGGTAATTGCCCCCGCACACCAGGCCATCACACACAAAGCACCGCACCACATGGAGGTCAGTTGGAAGGGCCCGAAAGTGCCTCCATACACTGAGGTTGAACCGTGGCCCGCTAACGGTTCCAGGGGAGGGAGGACGAAGGGTTACTGGCTGTGCCACAGAGCTGGCAATGGAAGACGGCGTGATGGGTGGACTGCAGGCAGGGACAGTGCCACCGGTAGTTTGGGATGGGGACGGGCTGGAGGTTTCCTCGAACCCCAACCATTCCTCCAAGGATCCCTCAGCCTCCTCCTCCTCAAACATTTTCAAGAAATCCTCTTCTGCCAGCGGCAAGAGCTCTTCAGCCTCCTCCACAGCTGCAACAGGTGATTTTTTAGGAGTGGGAGTCTCTGCTGCTCCAGAGCCCTATACAGCACTGCTTCCCATGGTGCAACCGGGACAATCTCTGAACTTCCCCCCACGACCACTCAGGTCCCCCACACGAAGCCTCATAGTGCTAGCAAACAAGAATTGAGGAGAGAAGAGATGACACTGAGCCCTCACCCGAGGTGCCCACTGAGCTTGGCTCCAGGGCCTGGCAGCAGCCCTGGCACCAGAGGGAGGGAGGACTAGTGCCCTAGCCCACCACTCCCACAGACCTGACCTGATCAGGCACTGATCAATAATCAATGTGAGCCCTCAGCCGAGGTGCCCACTAAGCTTGGCCCCAGGGGCCTGGCAGCAGCCCTGGTACCAGAGGGAGGGAGGGACTAGAGTCCTAGCCCACCACTCCCACAAACCTGACCCGATCAGGCATTGATCAATAATCAATGTGAGCCCTCAGCCGAGGTGCCCACTGAGCTTGGCCCCAGAGCCAGGCAGAAGCCCTGGAACCAGAGGAGACAGATGTCTATCCCCAAAATCCAAGCTCAATTAAACTCTGTCTCTCTCCCCAAAGGCTAGCTAGTAGCAAGCAACAGCTCTGTCACACTCCACTGCTCGCTGAAAGTGAAACCCAGCCTGGGAGCCCAGTGCTTTTTATAAGCTGAGGTCCCATTCAGCAACGCAGGAGGTCTGTGGTTGGCCATCAGAGCTGCCTATCAGGGTTTGCAGGGATGAGATTGGAGTGCCCATGGCTACAGAACACCCCCTCCCCCCTCCAGGTGTCTTCTCCCAGGTTGTAACCACTTTGCAGTTCCATGGTTGGAAGGAAGACCTGCCGATCAAGGTAAGCTGGGCTTCCATTCGGGTTTCCAGGGTGACAGAAGGAGTGCAGACAGAGTCCAGGCTTTCCCCCAGCTCCGTTTCCAAGGGAATTGATTGATGGTGCCTGACTGTCTGGCTTCACGAACCGCAGAAGAATGCACCGAACCGCGCCTCTAACGAACGCTGGTTCGTTGGACTTGGATGCTCATGAACTGCCGGATCGCGAACAGACAATTGGGCGGTTTGTGGGTTTTTTTGGTTCGTAATGCAGTTCGTGCCCTTGTCTACCTGGGACCCCAAATTGAAATGATGTGTGCCCACATTATCAGTCACAAGATCCCCACTCAGCCAGCCATTCACTTATTTTATTTACTGTATTTATGGTCTACCTTTCTCACAGAGACTCAAAGTAGATTACACAGTGTAAATCAATAACAGGCCGTAGAAAGAGACAACTGAAAAGTACAATATAGGTTGACACAGTCAGTAAGAGGAGACATCAAATGAGTAGTGTGCTAGAACTAGGGTTCTCAAAATCTGAATAAGCATAGCGTATTAGGCATGATACAGAGTGTGAATATAATGAAGAAAACTGGTATTGTACCTGGAAAACAATGAAAGGACAACAAAGTGATATGTATAACAAACAGATAGGTCCTGTACACAGTCCATTTCACTTCCTGCAATATTCTGTTATAGTATAGCCATATTGCAGGTGCCAGCCTGCACATGGGTGAAATCAACAATAGCCCATACATGGGCTTTCTCTGTGGTGGCCCCTACCCTGTGGAACGGCCTGCCTGAGAGAGCCCCCACAATGCAAAACCAAATTATTCAAAAAGGCTTGTTACTCAGATAGGAGAGCTGTATTGTAGGGAGAGGGTCTCAGATGTTTCGCTAATGAGTTAGGAACCATAGATTTCACCATTATATTTCCTTACATATTATCTGTTGCTTTAAATATATACTTCTATATACCACCTGTGCTTCATGTTGTCTAATGTCAGTCCTAGGACTCATTATGTTCTGTTTCAGCAATTCTTCAACATTGTATTGGATCCTTTGTAAAATCCTATGACATTGTTTATGGAAATGTCCTTGACTCTGTATGAAAATGTCCTTGATATGGATTGTACTAATTTCACACTATGTAATCTGCCTTGAGTCTCAGTGAGAAAGGCGGACTATAAATGACATAAATATATAAAATAAATATTTCCTTTACAGAAAAGGTCTCCTGAACTTCTGTTTTACTTAATTTGCAGAATGATGGGAAAGTAGGTTTTGATTTAATGTAACATTTTTACTGTTTAAATTTTTTTTATTTACATTGAACTAATATCTTAATAAGTATATATTAGCCTTGGCCAAAAGCGTGCTAATGTGATCTAGGATATATGCTGAATGAGAGCATGCAAGAACTGAAATAATCTGTCATTCTTATTGTGTCATTCACACAGCCATATGTTCTTACTTATATGTTCATCAGTGGACTTTCAAGTGGTGATGTGTACATATGACTATTCCGCCACTGACAAAAGCTTTCAAATTACTTCACATTAGTTCATATGCAATGCTATTCAATGGAAATAGTTCACACAATCACTGATGAAAAATCAAATTCTGAAAAATCAAGTAATGTGCGTGCATATGTGAACCAGAGCTCAGATTGTTCTGAATTCTTCATTTGCTACATCTTACCCATGTGCTCTTTTTTGTGCTCCATTTTCTTGAATATTCGTCTAAGAAACAGTTTAATGTGGTCAATAATGATAAAAGGTGGGGCAAATGCAGGTCGACCATGGTATTCCACAATCAAGTTGTAACGCTGAAATTTCCAGAATATGTCTGCATTTCCCTGAACAACCTGAAAAGTGTAACTTAAAGGGGGGGGGGGGCGGACAGTCAGACCAACATTTATTTAATACAATTCAGTTTCTCAGATTCATATTTTTGTAATTTAAGTTAGAGATGGCCACATTTTTTTAAGTCAAGACATAAGCGCAGTTCACTTTGACAGTGAACAAACTGGTGTACAAGTGAAGACAAAATGAAATGGGTGATTATACTCTGCTTGTACCATTTGATTTTGATTTGGTAAGGAAATGTCTGGACACAGAGATGCACATCATGCCCCAAAGTGATAAAATGTGAATGATTCCACCCTCCACTTGTAAGATATGGAACACAAGATTGAAAACAGGGCATCTGACCATCTTGCCTGTGTGCCCCCATCCCCTCCTGCATCCATCCTGCTTGCTAGTCTTTTTGTACAACAGGGGCAGCTTTTCTTACCCCATGTAAAAACAGCTTGTTTTCATGGACAATCCTGCTAAGTTTCCTGATCATATAACCAAATCAACTGGTACAAAATACATGGCATCCTCATTAAAAACAGGGACCCTGCTAATTTCAAATACTGTCCTTGAATATATTGAATAATGTATTCTAATATTGAATCTTGATAGTATTAAAGAGACATCCATCCTAGCCTCTGCCATACTGTGCGCTCTACACTCTTAGCAAAGAGGGTGTTTCTCTTTTTGCCTTCTAAAAATTATGTACATGTGAACTGAACTCTAGTACAAATTTCCTCCTTTGACATTTTCTGGATCTAATCAGAGAGAGTGAGGATGCGCTCCCCCCGCCCTTTTTTTTAATAAGCCTGCTGAAATGCAACTAATCTATTTTAAGTCACTTCTGAACCACACCACCTGTGTCAGCACTTTTCAGGCATCATCTAGAGAAAGTTAGACACACCTAGGTTATAGCAAAAGCAATGGAAATTACACAGCATATATATGTTTCAATGGTACTAACTTTTCCCTGATTGCATTTGTTGTATGCAAAATGAGTTTCCATGACAGTATCATTACAGCTTGTATATTTTAAAAGTCATGGTTGTACAGATGTTTCGTCTGCCCTCCTGTTATAACAGCTGATGTATTACTTACCTGAACATGGCAATCAGTAGATTCATAAGCAGTACATTTGTAACCAGGAGGAAAATGACCAAGAGAAGGATGACAAGCCAATTAGCATAGTTATTAGGGCATGATAACACATTGCCTTTGGATGTGCAATTTTCCAACTCCATGCGAGATGCTATAATAATAAACACAAAGCAATTGGTTGCAATTCTGCTAGGGATTCAGAGTGAAATATTAACAAAGAGCTTCTCTACACTGTGAGTTTAGCAAGGGATAGCTTGAACTTGACTGAGCCCCGAGGTGAGGTGCAGCATCTACCATTATGTCATTTGGGAATCAGTGGCTTTCAAGAGGAGAAAGTGGTCCTACTAAAACTTAACAGGAAATAATAACATGCCAGAAGGGCTAATTAACCATATCTTGACCAGTGGGATTGGAATGATCAATTTTTCAAGCAGCCACTGTAGTTTTGCCTTTAAAAGTATCTTGATATCCAGAAATTAGCAGGTGATAATGTTTATTTCCGTGTTGTGAAAATTTTCACCTGCTGATTTCTGTGCAAGAGGTGGCTAGGTCCTTTTCTTTTTTTGTTTCTTGGTTGCCATGTGTGGGATGAAGCTCATAGTGGTTGAGCAAGGGGTATACCCGTACTCTTGCCCAGTCCTCATCCTAGAGAAGACGTTTCTTCATAGATCATGCCTTGCTTACTTTCTCTTGGCATCCAAACATAAGGCAATAATACTACAGGATATTTAATCGCTTAAACTCACAATCTATTTCATCCAGTGGAATCTGTCCAAATATTTGAAGGTAAGGACGATAGAGCACCCTTCTGAAGATCCACTCAGCTCGACTGTCATCAGGATGGAGTAAGGCTTGGGTGGTCACACCATAAGCAATGAGCCACACGCTCAAGAAAAAGAGAAAGAAGAAAACATCCTTCATCTGTAAAAGAAACATAAAAATGAAGACTGAAACCACTATATAGATTAAAACATAAAGGAATGTTGTGTTTCCTTGCCTGCACTTTGCAAAGATGATTTCCATCCTGAACAAGGACCTAGCCTTGGTTAGGGGGAGGAGCAGACAATCTTGTGCTAATGAATGCCTTAAAGATGCAGTGAAATGGCAACTATAATGTAGAAGTGGCACTAGTGCCTGAGCACCGTGGGATTTTTTAAATCCAGCCCATTGGATCATGGCACTTGGTATTTAATATTGCTCTCAGGCACTATGTGGAAACCAAGCATATGTGAAATAGCCCTTGTTGTGTGGGCTTATAAAATAAGGTGGATGAAGAAACAGTGAAGACAGAAGAGAGCTTCATAAAGTAGCGGCAAGGAGGGGATGTAGAGATTAACAAGTAGTGAATGAATAGCCCATAGATTTGAGGTGACCCAAATAAATGTTTGTGGAAGAATTATTATTTGAAGAAGATCTGAAACAAGTCTTAATAGTTAAAATGGAAAACCATTTTGCTTCACTATCTGGTGGAAAGAAATATTTTGTGGCCTAGATATCAAGGATCAAGAGCTTTTGCCAGAAACTTGTTTTCAGTGCCAGGGCTCAATCCTGAAACAAAATAATAATAAAGAAGAGGGTTTTTTTTGAGAAGGCACATTTACTTATTATTGGGTAGCCACATCTGGTTTCCAAACAGTAGTCATTTGAAGTCCTATCTTTTAGGGAAACTGTATCTTATGCAGGGAAAGAGCCTGACAATGAGAGTCTATCTGTCTATCTAACAAAGAGAACTGTGGTTCTGGAAAACTTATGCTACAGCAAAGTTGGTTAGTCTTAAAGGTGCTACTGGACTCTTTACTATTTTGCTACTACACAGTAACATGGCTAACTCCTCTGGATATCTGTCCATCTGGTACTGCTCATACAGCTATCAGCTTAAACAGAGAAACAATGACAGTCTAAGTTGCCCGCACACAGTATTTTAGCCTCATGCCATTTGTGCAAGTGAATTTCCAATTGCTGCCATTATTCATGCAGCACAAACAGCCCAGCCTTAGGCCTTCTGAAACTAGGCTTCCGTAGGAGAGCACATTAGGGTTGTTAAGAGAAATTCTCTTAATTCCTCTTTACCCAGTTTCTCCCTGAAATCCAACAATCCTTTTTCTCTTTTTAGGAATGTGGAATCAATTTCTAATCAGTTCCTTTTTGATCAAAGGGAAATTCAAAGAGAGGAGGGTCAGGAAGGGAGGAGCTGCAAAATTTCAGAATTTCACTAGGTAGATGCTCAGAAGCAGGCAATGTCTTCTCAAGGCTTCCTATCTTCCTGCTGGAGCCAGGGCCGGTGCGCCCATTGAGGTAGGTAGGCCCCCGCCTTGAGCGCAGGGGGCTGGAGAGGGCGCTGGGGGCGGAGGTGCGTGCCGTGGAACTGGCGGTGGCAGCACTGGCAGCTAAGCAGGTGGGATGGGAAGCCACAGCTGCTGCAGCCTCCCAGCCCTCCTGCTGCCGCTGCCACCACATGCACCCCAGCCGGGCGCAGCAGCCCCAGACCAGGTGCGGCAGGCATCCAGAGCGGTGCAGGGCACCCGCGCACTGTCCCAGCCACCCGCTGCACCAATGGGGTCAGCTGCAGTGCACACTGTGTGATGACGCCACACGTGATGTCATCACGCAGCTCGGGTGCGCGCGTGTGCACACACGCGCACCCCCGGCCTCGGGCGCCAGAAACCCTGGCGCCATCCCTGGCTGGAGCACCACCTTGAGTTGTGTAACATGATTTATTTATTTATTTATTTATTTATTTATTTATTTAATTCGATTTATACCCTGCCCTCCCCACAAATGGGCTCAGAGCGGCTAACATAAAACAACTACAAAGGCTGAAGTTTCAAAAGGACACCTTGACTTATCTTCGGAAAGAAATGAAAGAGAAATCCTGCTCTTAAAAGAGTAAAAGAGAATAAGAGGACTCAATGGCTATATCTAAAAATATCAGAAAAAGAAATTCCCCACCGCATAACAACCCTAGAGCGCACCATGTCTCATTTTATCACTGCTGAGACTCACTTCAAGGCTCAACAACAGCCCTTGGTACTACTAAGCTAGTGAAACTACCTTGTACTTCTCCCCCACTGATGACTGGCTACATTGCAAGGATATCACACATGTAGAGGGGGGGAGTGGGTACAAGTGCGCTTGAGAGCACAATGCCTATGCGTGGCATTCACTCCCTCCCCATGATGATAATTCAGAAAGCAGTGTCTCCAGTTACAGGAGATGACTCCTCTACAACACATTCACAAGCTGGTGATCATGTGGGAGAGGGCTAGCATACTTATACCGACTCACCATCAATGCACATTGACTGAATATGAGGAGACATCATGCGCAAAGTGCTAGAGAAGAAAGCATGATCTAATACCCCATAGCTCAATCATGATCATAACTGTCTATTTTTCGATTACTTCTGCTCCGTATAACACATTTGAGACTGAAACATATTAGTGGCGCCCATTGATATATAATTTGCCATCATAAACTCTCCATGGATTTATAATTATAAGCACATTTGTGTGTGTGTGTGTGTGTGTGTGTTATGTGCTGTCAGTTTATGAATTAATGAACTCCAAAGCTGTCCTATCATTAACAGCTTAGCCCCTGTCTTGCAGAATGAAGGCTGTGGCTTCCTTTATTGAGTCAATTCATCGCACGTAGTGAGTGATTGACAGTGCAGATAAATGCATTATTGGCATGCTATTTCTTCTTTCAGATGGGCCAACTAATAAGGTAAATATACTTTGACAAGATATTCATGGAACATATAGATGGCACCTTTATAGCTAATGTCCCCTCGATTTCAGTTCTGATTTGCTCCTTCAGACACAGTGGCACAAACTGCTGTTTCTTCTGCAATAATTACACCTAGGATCATACTATAAAACATATATGGTGGTGGCAGAAAATGCCATCAAGTCATAACTGATTTATGGTGACCCCTGGTGGGGTTTTCATGGCAAGAGACTTACAGATGTGGTCTGCCTGGTTCTGCAACCCTGGTCTTCATTAGAGGTCTCTCAACCAATTACTAACCAAGATTGACCCTACTTAGCTTCCAAGATCTGATAAGATTGGGCTTGCCTGGGCTATCCAAGTCAGGGCATAAATCATGTATATGTGGTTTCAAACAGGCAACAATGATATTCATTGCAGCAGAAGTAGCATCAGGCATTTTCAAAGCTTTCAAAATAATATGTGAATCCAATGAACACCTTTTTGTCATGTTTCTCTGACAAATCTTGTACTTACCATTCTCTCTACAATGATAATCTTTGGGCCCAGCTGCTTATGAATGGCAAAAATATGAATCAGTCTGAGAGTGAAAACCATAAAATCAATAGCTAGTATTGTTCGTCCATCTTGAAAGGTAGAATTCAACATTCTGGAGCAAGAAAATAACAAGAAATTAATTAAACTGCCCTATAGCTTTGATTAAGGGATCTTATATTAAAATGAAATTTACATAAGGAAACAATATCTGCCATTGCACTGGTATTCTGATAATCCACCACTTATTTAGTTCTTTGTAAAAATGAAATGTACTATTGGTTACCGCTGTATCTAGTAGTAATAAGGTTACAGATAGAGTGTATCTTGTTCTATGGTTTTACACTTATTAGCAGTGCAATCCTATGGAGAGTTACTCCAGTCTAAGCCCATTGAAGTCAATGGGCTTAGACTAGAGTAACTCTCCATAGGATTGCACTGTTAATTTGTTCAGGAACATTACAGTTTCTGTTTCATATGAATGGTAAATAATCCCTATTAATTTTTTCAAAGATTGATACATTTGAGATGTTGATCTTTTTAGTGTCCATTTTGACTGTGGAAGGCTTTCCTCCCTGGCCTTTCTAGACCATTTCCTATTATAATGGTGCCATTGCATAAAAAGAACTCTTAAAATCTGCAAACCTGCAGGTGACTCCAATGATAAACAGGAAGATGGCAACCATATCACATTTGTTCCAGTTATCTTCTACATATAATTTGAACTTCTTCATCAAATTCATATCCTCATCGGTGAAAAAACTCTAAGTGAACAACAAACAATATTATTACGCTAAACATTTATACAATCATTAACATATGTTGCAAAAGCAATTTAAATTATAAATGTATTGTAACAACGTTATTGTGTTTTATCAAGTGAAATAGGCTTTTGTCTATGGCACTGGTTATCAAACTCTTTGAACTTCTAAATTTACTATACTTTCCGGAACCAATTTATAAACTTGCTGTACTTTTTGGGATCCCCTTGCAAAGTAACTCCATACTACTTTCCAATACAAAATGCAGGAATCTTGCATCAGTTAATACTAAACTAATTTATATATTTTTATTTTTTAACATTTACAAATATATAGTATTATTTCACAGTAGGCTGCATTTTTTGGCCATTTCACACATTACATGGAGGCAAGCCCAAATTTGCCATTAAACTTTCCAGAGCTCCTCAGACCCTGTTATACCTCCTTCCTCCTGCAACTCACCTGTAAGATACTGTAACTCACTGGAACGTGCCTCATAAATCTCTACTCCAATATTTTCTTCTCACAAAGAAACTAGCCTCTGTAGCTATGTCTCATGGCAGTGGTGGGAAAGAGCAGTATTCAGCTCCCCCTTTTTATAATTTGAATATTTTAGATAACTTTAGGCAATCAACCACTGTTTGATCATTGGAGATTACTTTTGCTGAGCTGAACAACTTTTAAAATATTTATTCCTAGTTTTCTTTTATTCTGGGTCTTCTTATGCTTATTTGTTCATGACATTTTTTCATTTTAATTCTGTCCATGACAGCTTTCTCATCACGGCAAAGGTTCTGATCAGACCAGTTTACTACAAGGGGAAATTCAGTTTTGCATGTTTCACCTTTCAGTACACACTGAGGAGGCTTTTGGAGACACAACCACGGCATGCAAATCATGGTGAGAGAATCAGATGAGTTATTCTCTACATCTGCTGAACTGCTACAGAAAGGTTAGAACAGTGGTTGTCATAAGCAGGGTTGTTGTGTGCATTGGCCCTGAGAAAGATTAACTGTCATACTTTCAAAATGGGGAAACAGATTGTCTGAATAGATGGAAGCTGAATAGATGGAACCACTAACACAGCCATTGTAAGATTGGTTGCTGGCAGAGCTGCTGTGGAATTGCAGTTACATGCCAAGGAACAGCACAAAACCATATGAAAGACAGACAGAAGTATGCTATTTCAAAAAGCCTGTCCAATCACAAAACTAATCTGTTCGATTTAAAACAGAGCTGCTTAAAAATATAAAGTACTACTGACCTGCCGGATTTCTTCCAAGACCAATGTAAAAACCCAAAAGTAAAGTATAACCTCATGGATGGATGGACCTTTAGGTGGGGGTGGTTTAAAATCCACCAAGAGGACATAGGAAAATAGAAAGAGGAAGGCAAAGTACATTATAACATTCCCCATAAATACTGTGACAGGAGCAGTCCAGAATTTTTTCCATCGAGTAAATACAAATGTTGCATATGCTACATTTTCCGAAGTATTCTGTGTTTCTAATTTGGTATCTCCCCTGTAAACAAGACAGAAAAGAAATATTGTTTTGTTGGCCTTCCTCTTAACAGAGAGGATGTTTACAGCAGAGACTGACTAGAAGAATGCCTTCAAATAAAACCTAATTTCTGCCCATAAAGGTAATATTTCCCCCAAATTCTTCAATAACTACACATATTATATGAGGGGTGAGAGCATGTTACCCACAGGATCAAAAGCCAGTGAGGTAAAGTTGTTACAGCATTGGTTTAGGATCTGGGCAATCCATGTTCAATTCCCCACTCTGCCATGAACGCTTGCTGGGTGATCCCGGGCTAGTCACTCTCAGCCTAACTGATCTCACACAGTTGTCATTGTGATAATAAAATGGAGAAGGACAGAACAATGTTGTAAGCTTCTCTGAGCATTCTGAACATATCATCTCAAGATTGTTACACTGACTGCCAAGTTGTTTCCCTGCTCAATTTAGGGTGCTGATGTTAACCTTCAAAGCCCTTCACCACCTGGCACCCTCATAGCTACAGGGCCACCTCTATCCGTATGTCAGGAATTACCAGTAATTCCTCCACACAAACTAGTAGAACTGTGGTTGCTTGAGTTTTCTTGGTGGCTGCACCTGCGGTATAGAATGGGTTCCCTGCGAATGTGAAGAAGATTCTGACCTTGCATAGATTTTGGAGGATCTGTGAAGCATGGTGTAGACAAATGCTTTTTATATGTCAGATTGGATTATATCAAAGTCTTCACTCATAGTTTAAAAAGTGTCTTTTAGCTGAGAACAGGCAGGATGGGGGAGGGGATGCTAAATCTTTCTAAGCTGCACCCAGATGCCCCACCTGGCAAAAGAGAAAGAGGTGGCCAATTAAGATTTTCTGCTGAAAGCTGCCCCTTCTGGGTGTGGGGGTGAGGCACACAGAGATGTGGAGGACCAAAATGCCAGAAAGGATTCTTCCTGGAACTTTCAGGAAAAGCGTCTCTGACCTGCCCCTTTGATCTGCCCAGTGTGTGAGCAAAGGAAGATGATAAAATCTCCTGGCAGAGAAAGAACGGTCTGTTTGCTGACTTCGTCTGGAGGCTGAAGGAGCTCAGACACCTGGCTCCTTGCAGGCAGCCATTGGCCATGTGGAGACTGGAGGCAGGCACGCTGAACCAGGACTGCAAGGTCCTGGATTTCTCAGTAAGCTGGAACGTTCTAAGTTAGAGAGCCACTTGAGGATAAGATTTAACTAGGCATGTACAGAATGAGGGACAGAGGAATTACGTCTGTACACATTTCTTTGGGGAGCCCTTGCTCAAATCTGTTGCTGTGGTTAAAAGTAAGAGTATGAACATTTTTCTCTTTTTTAAAATAATGTTTTTTTTAAAAAAAAATCTTAAATGCTGGTAGCTGTTCTCTGTACCAGATAGACTATATAAAACGGTCACTACAGAAAAGGGGTGATCCATTGGCAAGTTGCTAATCCCTCAGTGGTGCACAAGTGCAGCATGCAATCCCTGCAGTAACCAGGTGCTGTGTACAGGAAACTGAGCATAAGGCAGGGCCTCAGAGTGGCAAACATGCACAGGTGTCCTTCTTGGCAGTCTATGGCAACAGGGGAGTGGGGAGTCTTGGCCCTCCCTGTGGGCAATTCCTACAAAGGCCAAGTGGTAGTACTGTGGGTACAAGAGAGAAGGAGCGAAAGCCCTTCTGAGGGCTAGGAAAAACCAGGTAGATGGCACGTACAAGGCAGAGACTTGGACTGTCAATGGTTTTAATCCTCAAACACCTCAGAGGGCCAGGATAGTGCTCAGGGGTCAAAGTGGCTGTTCTACCATGCAAGAGCTTCCCAATAATCTTTTGGTTAACCATGAGTGAACGCTATGGTTTGCTTCTTTTTATTTCTACTAATGGGGGTATGCAGGCTAATTCTGAATAAATGCTGTTCTGGGGGAGGGTGAGTCTCATGCTTGCTGTGGTTCAGGAAGCATTTTGGCCTACAGCATGAAGGGAGAAGCAAAAAAAGTCAGTTCTACTGATAGAAAGTGTTCTGTTAGTAGAAATTTCCCATGTGAGCCAAGACTTTATTTTGAAATTTTGGACTCCAAGTGGTGTATTCTTCATTGAGAAATATGCACACAAGGGAAGCTTTCAAATATATGCCATCTACCCCATAAACGTTTGACTCCTTATATAGTTTTCATTTCCCTTGGCACTCATACTAATTAATACATTTGTTATAAAAAGGCCTTTTCCTCTGAGTCAGCATGACCCTCTGCTTGACTGCAATGAAGTCATTATAACATTTAGCTTTTGTCATAATCCCAGCCATTACTATAGCAACAAACTAATACCATAAACATGCAATTATAATTTCACTGCAGGATTCCTAGAGGAGGACAGGAGAGTTTCTTTATTTAAAATATTCCACCACCACCACCTCAAAGTCAGCAAAGCTAGAGGTATGAGATCATGCTGTCTCAATGCATTAAAAAACCCTTTATACATATGAATGACACCTTCTAGCTTCCCTAAGAAATGGGTATAGATGTGATTTACTAGGAGGAAATTAAACTGATGTTGAAATAACATACATTTTTATTTATTTACTTACGTCATTTATACTCTACCTCTCATTGCAACGGGGACCCAAAGTAGTAGTCTTTTAACCAAAATAAGAACTATTCAGAATGAATGCTAGGAATGGAGCTCAGGAGCCCAATTTTAAGCATTTTTACTTGGAAATTACTTCTATTGTCATCAGTGGAATTTACTTGTGTTTAGCACTGAAGCTCAAAAGTTTTTTGTGCCCTCACACAATCAAGGCTGAATCCACACATTTCTGACATCATCACACCAGGAAGACGCTGGCATTCCAACAGTTTAGCACTATGCGGGTATGTGTGGATTCAGCCAAATTTTACTAGAGCCAAATTAGACGATAAGTGTGACAGAAGTTGGGTTAGGGATCTCTGACGCAGCATACAATCACATGTAATGTTGGGGTTTCCAAGTACCCTAATGGATTCGGAAGCACAGTGCAGGGGGAGAAAGGGCTTCGGCCTTCCCTTCCACATCATTTTCCCAAACTGAAATGTCTGCAGAAAGTCCGTTTGCCCCAGTGTGGAGTTCTGTGTGTACTGACTTTAGCACATGTCTTCCAGTGGGGCAAACAGCCCCAGTTGGACATTTCAGCTCAGGAAAATACTATGGAAAGGAAGGCTGAAGCTCCTCCCTCCCCACCCCCCATGTTTCCAAATGATTTGAGTCCCAGGGTGCTTGGAAATGTTAGCTTTCCTGACATCATGAGCAACTGCTAGTCATGTCACATTTATCAACTCTGCCCTTAATTTGTCTTGAAGAGAGCACTGACTGGGCTACTTATAAATTTCCAAAAAAAAATCTATGCAATTGTTGTAAACATATTTCTGCAAAAACAGAATTACAATCTAAAGGAAAAGTCCCCCCTCCAAGCTCTCCAATATTTAAGGAAAGAGGAAACAACATTGTTAGTGAGTTACTGATGCCTATCTTCTTCCTTTTCCCCTGTGGCAATTGTGCAAGCAGGCTTGCCTACACAGCCAATTCTTTCTGCTACGTTATTAGGGGACCCAAAGGTTGAATTTTAACCTATTTTTTTTAATGTAAAAACCATTTTTGCTGACAGTCTTGATTAAACTTTAAGATCCTTGGCGGAGGCTCATTGCTGTTACAAGAATATTTGCTTTGGGCATTTGTAGAGGTTACACTTTAAATTCGTTATCAGAAGGATTTGGTTGCCACCTCAGTGAGTTCTGTTCATGCTTCTGGCAAAACTAAAGAGAACAGGGTTTTGCTCTTGGGCTGCAACCTAAAGCAAACTTACTTCTAGCACCTCCTTCAGACAACACCTACTTTTATATCTATGCTGCAATCATATTCTTTTGCCATAAGAAGTCACCACATGCCATGCAGATCCCAAAATTGTGGTTAATTTTAAAACTTCTTTAATCAAGGAAGGGTTATGATATCCCCATTCCCCACATTATTTAAGCTGAAAATGCCCTAACTCTCAACTATTTAATGTCATTCCCACAATTAAACACTTTTCTTTGTGTCAATAAAAGATGCTGCGGACTGCTAGATCTATCCTTGACCTCAGTGTGGAATTAACTGTGAAAAAATAACTAGCTGTATTAAGTGGATTCCAGCTAAAGTTGCCCAATCTTTAAAATTCATATTCCATAACCTTTATAATAAAAGCTGTGAACTTACTACTAGACACTAGGGATGTGCACTGAGAACATTTTTGTTATAATTTCTGATCTGGACTTCAAGGGAAAATGTATACCATGATTGCTTATTTCCGGGTAGGATATCCATTCTGGAGTCAAATCTGTGTTGTTTTTCTTTGGGACCATTATTTTCAATGGGAAATCTATTCAGCTATCTGGGGAAGCTGTTTATAAAGATAACGGCACAAAGTTTGCATAGAGCACAGTCCTCCCTCTAATCTAAAGACTTCTTAAATTTCAAGCAGATTGAACAAAAGGGGTTGATTTTACAGAGCCCCATAGTAAGTCTCTCTCTGCACAGCCACACATCTATTGATTTCTAAAATGGCAGCAGCCTAGCAGAAGTTTCAAACTGGGCATAGGCATAAATGCACCCTGCCCCAACATCTGCATTCATTTCATTTTTCAACTCTTACAGTGACTGACTGCCAATAAAAAAAACTTTTACCTTCCTGCTGAGAACTATCTATTTGCCCTGCTTCCTTGTTGTGGTCTATTTAACAACAAGGCAGTTTTTGAGACAGGCAGCTTTTCCATTATTCTCTATAAAAGACTTTTGGGGGGGAGCGGGATGTGGAATCATTATTTTTCAACCAAATATCCCCATAATTGCAGCACAATGTCTTTTGTCTTTCCTTCAAAGAACCCTTAAGTTTCAAGCAAATTGGACAAAGGGTTTAAATTTAACAGGCCCCTGAACAAGCCCACACCAGCCATTGTAACTGTATGTCCATTATTGCCTAAGAGGGAGTTTTCAGGGGGGGGGCTGGAGTTGTTGTTTTTCAACCACATCACCAAAATTGCAGGGGTGCTTCTTCTGTCTTTCCACCGAAGAACCTTCACATTTCAAGCAAGTTGGACAAAGAGTTTGAATCTACGGGCCCTCAAACAAGTCCAAGCTTTCTGCTGCCAGAGGGAAAGAAAACTCTGCAATGCACAAAGGAGTGGAGCAGGGAGGAGATTGAAAGCTCTCTGCAGCTTGGGATTAGCTGGGAGTGCTCTCTGCTTCTTCCTTGCAAGGGTCTGATTGGAAGAGAGATATGTCATTGCCCAGGAAATCAGTAGATTGGATGGGAGTGCTCTTTTGTTTATCCTCTGCAAGGATTTGACTGGAAGGGAGAGACACCATTTCCAGAAAATCAATATAATCAAAGGGGAAAAAATATGCTCGTACTGCATGGCTGGTAAGCATTGGATCATGAAAAGAACTGATTTTTTTCAGAGAGGGCTTTGTTATTCCAAGCTTCTTGGATTTTGTGTTACCATTCCGAACAACGTAATGATATGAAACAGAGAATTCTGTGTATATCTTCAGCTCAGAAGTTTTGTTTTGCAGATCCCTAATAGACACTACATAAGAATTAAAGACCATTCCAGATCACGCAGCTGCTCTTCCCACTATCATTTCTCCCTGTGACTATTAATTCCCAAGAAATATCTCCTTTTGTTACTCTGTTTTAAAGCCCCCAAATTCATCAAATTTTGGGCCTGTGGTCCTACCTCTCTACTTCCTTGTGAAAAAGCAATGTCTTTTCTGTATCCAAGCTGTCAAGCTCTTTAAATGATTCTGGCTTTTCCATTGATTGGGTTTCCTCACTGCAAAGAAACAGAGTTATTAAACAATACTATAAGGTAGTTTTTCAGTGCTGAGTTGAGGTCTGATTTTCCTTACTGAGGTGAGAGTAACATATTAGCCAAGCTAAGGAAGCATATTGGGCTGCCGTCATGTCAAAGAGATAATCCCTATGTACATAATAGGCCAAAAGCTGAATTTTGGGGGAAATGGAAGGATTTCTTTGATTACCTAAGCAAAAATTAACATTAATTAAGGCAACTTAGTATAAAAAGATAAAACACAGGTAAATGACTAACTAAAAGTTGACGATATAGTTTGTACAAGTATAAGTAACCAAGGAGGGGGGAAGGAGAGCCATTACATAATTAAGTTTAGTTATGACAAATTTTGAATGTATTTTTCTATTAGTTTAATGTAATTTTAAATGCAATGCTTGTATAAGTCTCAAACTAATTCCAAATGTAGTGTTTATATAAATTTGGATAAGTCTCAATTTAACTTCAAATGTAGTGTTTGTATAATTTTCTTTTCTATGCACTTTCTATTGTTACATTTTTCTTTTTAAATAAAAATTCTACAAAAAAAGCGATAATCCCAAAATAATTTATAGAAATGAGAGATTAACAGCATAGTCCTAAAAAGAGTTACTCCAGTCTAAGCCAATTCTTAGAATTACACTGTAAAAGTACTAAAAGGTGCCAAAGGATGCCACTAGAGGTCTATATACAAAACTAAAAGGGATGAAAAAATGGGGGGGCAATAATTTAAAATAAATAATATATAGAATTTAACAAAATGACAACATTACCCAAATTTCTCCAGTTATGGAGATAATTCCAGTAAGTCAGTTGGTTATATTTTATATTTATATTTATAAACTGAATATTTTATTTACAGTTATTAACTGCATATATATTCATAAACTGACTGCTGCAAAAATTATTACACAAAATTGCTTTATTGAAAATCCTATAAATTTACTGGCAGTGAAAGAAAAGTCATCTGAGCCTATTTATTTATTCAAGTTATTTATAGTCCATCTTTCTCATTGGGACTCAGGGCCTATACAATCCCAGTGATAATTCCAGAGGGCAAAGAATGTTTGTTGCAGAAAAATAAACTGGAGTCTTGTATTCTAAAAACATACTCCAGCATAAAATTTGGGGGACTAGAGGCATTCAGATGCCATCTGTTGGTCTTTAAGATGCTACTGGGACCAAATCTTGCTCTTCTGTCTGGGTTTTAGTTCGTAAAAACTGGAATAAAATGTTATTACATCAAAGTGCCAAAAGACTAATGTTTATTTTTACACAAATGTGGGAAATCTCATCCATGATCCAGTTAAAACTTTAGATAAACTAGTCCAGATTCATTTTTGGTTCATCCAACTACTGTTGTTTAAGTCATTTGTCAGATTGAAATCAAATATTTAAAAGAAAGAACCGTGATGGACATTGTTGTGTCATACTACACAAACAAATGAGATAATGGCTGGTTTGTCATGTAGTTTGCTGTTAGGAGAGAAAAATAGTTACCAATAGAATAACAGAAACAGAAAATATCCATCTTTTCCCCCTTTGCATTGTATAATTATGTTCCTAAAACATTTGGTATTAGATTTCAGTCATTTTTTCAGGCAAAGACCCTGCATCTAAAACAGCGACTGTGTAGAAGTTGCACTAGTTCATGTTTCGCCCATGCAACCGGTGCAACTTCCCTCCAGTTGCACCTCTACGCCAGCAAATATTCACCAATGGAATTTCTGCATCTCATGAAGTTCTTAAAAAGCATAAGCTTCTGCTAGGAGAAAGAATGACAATATTAGCTTGGCTTAAGGGGCTAGACTTTTACAAAATAAACTTTTTTATTTTCTTTTATAGTGATCTGAGTAACACATTTTACCACCTCTACAATATTTGTAATCACTTGTAACATCTTTTCTTCTTTGAGTCTCTAAATACAGAATAACTGTATATAACATACCTGAATGATATCAAATTAGTATATATCAGAAAAGGACACCAAAATCCACAAATTAGCTTCAGGATAGGGGTTGATGTTGACATATCTCCCCACCAGATTTTTGTCAGAAAAGCCTGAATTCAGAGGATGCAAAGTTGACATAAGGAGAAATATCATCAAAAAGCAGGTTTTCTATGCTAGGAACTTAATAATAGGAAAAAGGATTAGAGCCATATAAGGAACCTGTTATGTGATCCCATGTGTAACAGCCAGAAAAACAGAAGCAGACATTCAGTAGTTCACCAGCTATTTGAGCTTGTAAGTATGGGCTTCCTTAATACAATGACGCTGTCATCTCTCCTTTGTTTTCATTGCCCAATACAAAAAGGAAATGTGCCCAAGGGACTCTGTCACCTATGCTGACATTAAAGCATGATATTATTGGTGTTTATTATACTATTCCGCTGAGTGTTAACCCTATAGCCAGAAAATAATCTCAATGGGATATCATTTGCTTCTTATTCCCAAACATCATAGGTTAAAAAAAACCCACCCACCCCTATCATAATAGCATGAATATAATTAGGTGGACAATTTCATAAGAGAATATATTTATATCATGTCATAAACCAGAATTCCAGATTATGTATTTAAAATGTTTCTAGGAAACCTCTCCACTGAAGTTTCTGCAGTGGTTAATTTATACCTTGTACTCTGAAAATATAATGCAGCGACCTTAACTTGTGGCTTCATTTGCTCACCTGCACCCCATCATGTGCAAAGAAAGACTTGGTATCTGCTTCTGTGGCTAAATGGAGACAAGTGGTTTTGCTCCAGAACCAGTTTCTCCTCACCAGCAAAGCAAATGCTCTGTCTTCACTGTTGTGGTAGCATTCACTGAATAGCTCTGCCAAAGGAAATAAACAGATGACCAAATGCAAGGAAACAGAATGTGCATGTGGGAAACTAAATGAGATTAACAAAATAAGTTTAATAAATTATATGTATTTGGAGTTGTTTATTCAGACACAATGGGAGAATCCATTTATAGCCTTTTATGTAAATCTTGGGTCACCACTAGTGTCTTCTTTCTTAAGACGGCAAAACTCTGAAAAAGTATTTATCTGTATTTAACAACATTTATAGCCCACCTTTCTACCCACATAAGGGCCACCAAGGTGGCTAACAAATTAAAACATACATAATAAAATCATATTTTAAAATGATTGAAACCAACCAAAACAACAACATTAAAGGAATTAATACCAGAGCTAGAAAAGATACAAAGATATAAAAACAACAATTAAAACGTATTGTCGAAGGCTTTCACGGCCGGAGAACGATGGTTGTTGTGGGTTTTCCGGGCTGTATTGTCGTGGTCTTGGCATTGTAGTTCCTGACGTTTCGCCAGCAGCTGTGGCTGGCATCTTCAGAGGTGTAGCACCAAAAGACAGAGATCTCTCAGTGTCACAGTGTGGAAAAGGTGTAGGTCATTTGTATCTACTCAGGAGGGGTGGGGTTGAGCTGAGTCATCCTGTAAGAGTTTCCCAGGGTGTGGAATGCTAATGGCGGGAGGCTTCACTGTGTCCTGAGGAGGTTCTTTTGCATATGGATTGGTACTTGATGTGCTAATCTTCTCTGCAGGGCTATTGTCGGGGATAGAATGTTTTGTTAGCCTGATGTTTTTCAGAACTGGAAACCATGCTCTGTTCATTCTTAAGGTTTCTTCTTTCCTGTTGAAGTTTTGCTTATGCTTGTGAATTTCAATGGCTTCCCTGTGCAGTCTGACAAAGTAGTTGGAAGTGTTGTCCAGTATTTTGGTGTCCTGGAATAAGATACTGTGCCCTGTTTGCGTTAGGCTATGTTCAGCCATTGCTGATTTTTCAGGTTGTCCAAGTCTGCAGTGTCTTTCATGTTCTTTTATTCTTGTCTGGATGCTACGCTTTGTGGTCCCGATGTAAACTTGTCCACAGCTGCAGGGTATACGGTATACTCCTGCAGAGGTGAGGGGGTCTCTACCGTCTTTTGCTGATCGTAGCATCTGTTGTATTTTTTGGGTGGGTCTGAATACTGCTTGAAGGTTATGCTTTTTCATAAGCTTTCCCATCTGATATATGGCAAAAACACTTTTCCTGTAGGAGACTGTTTTTCCTTGGTTGTTTGATTCATCCTGGGTTTGATTGCTCTTCGGATTTCATTTCTGGAGTAGCCATTTGCCTGAAGTGCGTGGTTTAGATGATTAATTTCCTCATTGAACATTCGACAATACATTGAACACCTCTACGGGGAGGAAACATTCCAACAGACCCGGAGATTGGAAACACTTCGGAACAAGAAAGCACATCTACTCTGTTCTTTAACCTTTCTCCTACGCTGCAGGGACACAAGAACCATTCCATCTTTTCTCACAACTAAAAGAATCTTCAAAACCACACAGGCGAACCGCATTTATGACCGTCTAGAACAGGCCCTCTTACGTGAGAGAATCCACACTACCCACAGAGAACTTGCTGCCACAGACAAGGAGCTATTTTGCTTGCATATCAACACCAGCCATAAAATGAGAAGTCAGGATTGGGACAAGATCGATAATCTCACCTACAGGAAGATGGAACAAGTTTTTACCAACCACACATCCAGACAGAAGCAGAAGTTTAGCAAACTACAGGAAAAAAGACAGACTAGCCCAATGCTCGACAATGCACGCATTGTCATCAATCTGACAGACCGTCAACTCTCACCAGAAGAAACCTCCATCTTGGCAAAGGGAGGAAACTTTGCAGTCACCCCCACCAGAATTCCTGTGGAAGACATCATTGCAAATGTAGAAGCTGCCATTTGTCATCTACCTGAAGAGGAAGCTGAGGAAATAAGAGGAGAAACAGCCAGGATTCTACGAAAGGCAAAGCTTCCCACCAGCAATATAACACGCAAGGAGAGAAATGCCATCAAGACCCTCAATGCAGATCCAGACATCATCATTCTACCAGCTGATAAAGGCAATGCTACAGTGATCATGAAAACAGAGGAATACAAAAAGAAGATTAAGGAACTCCTGGACCCCTCCACCTACAAAAAACTAAAACGAGATCCCACTTGCAAAATCACCAGGCTAACAAATGCTCTGATCAAGAATTCCTCACTACATCCCGACACGCACAGAAAACTATGCAAGACTGAAGCACAGCCACCTAGACTATATGGACTCCCCAAAATACATAAGGATTCAGTCCCACTCCGACCCATTGTGAGTGCCATTGGTTCACCGACATATGAATTAGCTAAACATCTGGCAGATCTCCTGCAGGACCACATCGGGAAAACCTCGTCTTACATCAAAGATTCAGCAGATTTCATCAACAAAATCAGTTCTCTGAAACTCAATCCACAAGATATACTTGTCAGTTTTGATGTTGTATCCCTGTTTACCAAGGTTTCAGTAAAAGACACTATTGCACTTATTAATCAGATTTTCCCAAAGGATGTAACAGCCTTATTCCACCATTGTCTGACAACCAGTTACTTCCAATGGGACAACAGATTCTATGAACAGATGGATGGGGTGGCCATGGGGAGCCCACTCAGCCCAGTTATAGCAAACTTCTACATGGAACATTTTGAAAAAACAGCTCTAGAATCAGCACCCCACAAGCCTAGTGTATGGTTCCGGTTTGTGGATGATACATTTATCATTTGGAGCCATGGGGAGGAAGAATTGATGGGGTTTTTGAATCATCTCAACAACATCCACCTGAACATACAATTCACAATGGAGAAAGAAATCGAGGGAAAACTCCCATTCCTGGATACCTTGGTCATTCGCAAAGCAAACTTTCAGTTAGGTCACAAGGTCTACAGGAAACCAACTCACACTGATCGGTACTTACACAAAAACTCCAATCACCACCCCTGACAGAAAAGAGGCATAATGAAAACATTAATGGATCGTGCAAGACGGATATGTGAGCCGCACTTTCTCAATGAGGAAATTAATCATCTAAACCACGCACTTCAGGCAAATGTCTACTCCAGAAATGAAATCTAAAGAGCAATCAAACCCAGGATGAATCAAACAACCAAGGAAAAACAGTCTCCTACAGGAAAAGTGTTTTTGCCATATATCAAAGGAATTACTGATCAGATGGGAAAGCTTATGAAAAAGCATAACCTTCAAGCAGTATTCAGACCCACCCGAAAAATACAACAGATGCTACGATCAGCAAAAGACGGTAGAGACCCCCTCACCTCTGCAGGAGTATACCGTATACCCTGCAGCTGTGGACAAGTTTACATCGGGACCACAAAGCGTAGCATCCAGACAAGAATAAAAGAACATGAAAGACACTGCAGACTTGGACAACCTGAAAAATCAGCAGTGGCTGAACATAGCCTAACGCAAACAGTGCACAGTATCTTATTCCAGGACACCAAAATACTGGACAACACTTCCAACTACTTTGTCAGACTGCACAGGGAAGCCATTGAAATTCACAAGCATAAGCAAAACTTCAACAGGAAAGAAGAAACCTTAAGAATGAACAGAGCATGGTTTCCAGTTCTGAAAAACACCAGGCTAACAAAACATTCTATCCCCGACAATAGCCCTGCAGAGAAGATTAGCACATCAAGTACCAATCCATATGCAAAAGAACCTCCTCAGGACACAGTGAAGCCTCCTGCCATTAGCATTCCACACCCTGGGAAACTCTTACAGGATGACTCAGCTCAACCCCACCCCTCCTGAGTAGATACAAATGACCTACACCTTTTCCACACTGTGACACTGAGAGATCTCTGTCTTTTGGTGCTACACCTCTGAAGATGCCAGCCACAGCTGCTGGCGAAACGTCAGGAACTACAATGCCAAGACCACGGCAATACAGCCCGGAAAACCCACAACAACCAACAATTAAAACATTTAAAACATTAGGCACAAAGGAGGGATCACTGAGAGAATGCCAAACAAACAAACAAAAAGGTCTTCACTGGCTAGCAGAAGATGGCAACACAAGAGGACAGGCAAAGCTCCCTGGGGAGTGGGCTACAGAGCACTGGTGCCATGAGAAGACCCTCTCCTGGATCATCACTTATTTAATCTCAGAAAGTGGAGATGTCTGAAGCAGAGCTTCAGAAGATGACCTTAGTGCTCGGGTATGTTCATAAGGGAGTCAGTAGTCCTTCAGATATGTTGGCCCCAAACCATATAGGGACTGCCCCCCTCCCCCAATTTATAGTACAGGCAGGAAATCACATTTTCAAAATCACAGGTTAAAAACTCTGCAAATAGATTGACAGCAGATTCTACTCCTACTCCTCTTTGCTCACTATGCCAGTTTTCCATTTACAGGGAGCTTTTAAGATCAGGGAGCTTTCTCAAGTGTAATCCTCCACCAACAATCTGCAGTGATAATTTAGTCTGCTACCTCAGGTTACTGCACAACAACAGCAAGAGATCATTAGTGTTGCACAAGCAACACACAGGGTCAGAAGTAGGAGGCTGCTCCTCTGAAAACATATTTGCATCTCCCACTTTTTCCATTTCCCTTAAATAAAATGTTTCATGTGAGAGATCTAGCTTCCCCAGAAAAATTTGCCCTTTTCCAAATATTTGTTTCTAATGTTTGTACTGGAGGGGAACCCTTATGAATTTAAGACTTGCCATGAAAAATATATGGTAGCGACGCTGAAGCCGAGAGCAGCTTTTCTAATGTATGACTCCACCAAGATGCTTCTCCGCTGCATTACTTGCTTCCTCCTTTGTGGTATCTCTCCATTCGCCACTTTGCGCATGAAGTGCAAATACACATTTCCTCCTTCCATCATTATTTGTAAGATGTATTTTGAGAACAAGCTTAACAGTGTGTGTTTATTTTAAATTAATGCTAAACAGGCACACAAATCTTCATACCCCTAAAAATAATGGTAACAGTTAAGAGGTACAAAGTTTTCAAAAGGTTTTTCTGTGGGTTTGCTGTAGGCAAGTTATATATACAGAAAGAATCTATCGCAGTTTTATCTTGCCCTTCCTTCAGGGTCTGGAGAGGACATGCATTATTCTCCACCTCTCCATTTTATTCCTATAACAACCCTATGAGGTAACTTAGACTGAGAGAGACTAGCCCAAGATCACTCAATGAACGTCATGGCTGAATAGAGATTTGAACCATACTCTTCCCAGTCCTAATCTGATACTCCAACCACTACACCACCTGGGTTCTAGAAGAGGTATGAAATGTGAAGAATAGGAGAGTTATGTTCAATTAGATTCAAATTTTGAAAAACCAGCCCTCTTAAGTGTAAAGGAGGGGGCAAAGGGATAGTGGTTTTTCTCTGTTCAAATGACTGTTCATAATGGATTTTAACATCTGGTTAGCATATGTTACTGATTTAGTTCTAAATAGCCTGGAAGATAAACAGAATAGGATCTTGTATATTTTCTGCCATAGAAGCTTGCTAGGTGAATTTGTTTCAATCACAAACTCTTGGCCTAGCCTACCTCACAAGGCTGTTATGAAGATAACATGGAGAATGCTGAAAGCCACTTTGGGTTCCTATTGGGCAGGTGGGGTATAAATGAAGTTAGTATGCAAATAAGCAAATAAGGCTTGTTCTAATATATGCAGGCATCATGGGGACATGCCTTCTCTTTTATTGCCACAGACCAAAAAAGATAAATGAAATCATCACAAAATTGTAAGGTGGATTCCTGAGGTGTCAAGCTACTTAATTCAACATGCTAAAACACATGGCAAACCTTATAAACAAACAAATATATCGTAAGAAAGAAGAAATGTTCCTGTGATGCTTATATCATCTACATTAAGCCCAGCACATGGGAAGAAGGCAGTAAACAACTGATGGTGTTTACTGAAACAAACAGCATGAGAAGCCTTCTTAGAAGAAAGGTCAACACAGAAATCCAGTAATAACTTGTATGAGATGATGTCCTGCTATTCAGAATTTCCTTTAGGTTGGCCATGAACAAACAATGCTAAACAATAGGTATTCAGATAGCTAGGGAGGTCACATGAAAAGAGAAATGTCTCTGAGAGGTTTGGGTAGAAGCTGAAGCGGATTTTAAATTTGTTCTGAGAGAGGAGGAAGAGATGCAAGATTTGTTTTTTTTTAGTTGGGGCAGAAAACAGCCCTAGTGGGATGCAAGCATACTCTGTAGCTCTTGGAGGACTGTTTTAGGACTAGTTCTGCTCCTACAGTAGCTCAAATCTTACTTGTTAAAAGTAAATCTATCACAGTCATACCAGAGCAAGCCCTCTATATTTTCTGTTTTCACTAGGTAGCTAACTAACCCTGAAAAGCTGCCTTTGAAAGTCTTGTCATTTGGAGGAGGAAGAATGCACACACACACAAAATGTAAACAATTATTCTTTTTGTACCTGTATTCCATGCAGTAATATTTGGGAGGAGGAGTTTGAAATTAAAAACTATAGAAAATTTTAATCCGAGCTGTTGATCTTCAGTGTCATTGCTAAATCTGAAATATACCTGGCTGCCTTGAAGAAACTACCACATTCACACACTTTTTTATTTCTTCCTTTACCTAAAGGAGGAAGTTCTCAACATATCTGCATTCCAACCTGCATAACAGCAGGAAAAAACACAGACCTAGTAGGAGGGTTTTCTCTTTTGTGAAAGAATACAGAAGAAAGAACAATGACTAAGCTGAAGTAGAAGAGAACATATGGGTGGCTTCTGCATCGTATACATGAAAAAATGGGAAAGTCCCCAAATGTGAACTAACGCTGCCCCATTCCTCCCAAGGCAGCAAAGCAAGGCCATTCAAAGTGATTATCCTACATAATGCATTAAATGCAAAATCCAGAAACATAATCCATGTAATACCTTTTTTAAGACCCACCAAAGCAACACAAAACAGTATACAAGCTTCTGAGCTCTCCAGAACTCTTTATCTGGCTGGATGATGGGGGCAGGTGGGCAGGGAGATGTTGTAAGCTCTCTTATTAAGGCCTCTTCTCTGCATCTTCTGTAGCATGCCAGATAGTGGTTCTGGCTGTAGCTAGTATAAAACCTGTAGTTGATCAAATATCTCCCTAATGCTAAACAGAACACAAAGGTTCCTTAAAGGAGAAGAAGGATTTGTTTGAAGAGAAAGCAAAAGAGTGGCAGATAGGGTATGCAATTAAGTACTCATATAAAGGATATATAGCCAAGTGTGCCTAAACAGCATAATCCAGCTATATGGATTTAAACTAGATCACATCAGAAGGCTAGATACTAATAGATTGTTTTTTCCTGCTGGGGGCGGAGACGGAGACTGACTGGCCTTGAGTAGGGAGGTGGCAGGATAACAGGGAAGGAGCAAGGTTTTCTTTAGGCAAAGTTTAATAACAGCTTTTGCTGTATTTTGAGGGGGTCTTTTAGTTTTGCTGTTAAGAGTCACTTGCTGTTCTGGTGGGGGGAGAGAGAGCTTTCGCCAGTTAGTTTAAAGAGTTGCTTGCTTTGCTGCTTGCTAGTGTTTTTAAGACTTTGTTGCTTAAGCAATTACTTGCTGTTATAATTTACTTGTTGCTTCTTGGGGGGGGATTGCTTAAGAAGTTGCTTTCTAATTTACTTGTTGCTTCTTGTGGCAGGGAATTGCTTTTTGCCTGTAGGTGTGTTATTCTGCCTCTAGTGGACTTTTGGGGTGCTCTCCTGTTGGACTTTCTGAGTACTTGTAAATAAACTTTTCACAAGGTTTTTAACATAAGTTGGGTGCTGTAGAACTTCCTAAAAAAAACTTTTAAAAAATTCAGCTTAGGGACCAACAGAATTTTCCCCTTAAGAAGCTTGTGTCGGCATAAAAAGGGCTCAGGTGTTTTCTTTTCAAACAGATAAATAGGGCACCCATAGTAAAAAAAAAAACTTTAAGTAGGCTGCTGCTCAGTCACCTTGTTCTTGGACTCTTGGCCATGTGTTTTAGAGAAGAAGTGTTTGTACTGCCAAAGGCTGACTTGTAGTCTGGGTTTTCAGGAAGTTGGCTGTTTCCACATGCTGTTAAAGCGACGGGCTACTTACAGAATGCTGGCGGGTTTTTTTCACAGATTCCAGACACCTCCAATTTCAAAGTGGAAGCAGGCCGTTTCACTTTCGTTTGTTCAGCGTCTTTTGTGAGAACGGGATTTCCCACACTCCTGTGCCAGGTAAAATGCTGAACACACGAAAGCCAAACTGCCTGCTTCCGCTTTGAAATTGGAGGTGTCTGGAATCTGTGGGAAAAAATGCCAGCATTCAGTAAGTAGCCCATCGCTTTAACAGCATGTGGAAACGGCTGTTGTTTGATTCCCAAGTAGAACAAAGCTGATTGGTAGTGTGTAGTTAGTTAATAACACCTACCTAAATGAGGCTTTTAAAAAAAGATTTTTCCATCTCCAGGTTAGAGCCGCAACAGTTATTAAGCTTTCAGAGTAGGTACTAGTCAGTTGCTTTTAAAAAAATCTGATTTTTGGCTAGGTGTTTTGGGGGGATTGGTAAGTTTTTGTGGGTTAGTGTGCTGTGTTAGTGAGGGCAGTGTACAGCTAGGTTCACACCAAAAGTAACACTATTAGTGGGGGGGGAATGAGTGAGAAGAGAGTATAGTGGGGGCCTGGGGGAAAGGCAAAGGCAAAGAGTAGCAGGGTAGAGAGCAAAGGGAGGACTTCAGCTCTCCCTCCACCTGCATGGAAGAGGCCTGCCCCAGCGTAGCCACCTTCCACCAGCCTGGACTCCGGCTTGGATGGCGACAGCAAGAGGGCTTACAAGGTCATCTTCGCTGAGCTGGCTGCAGAAGCGCTGCCCCCACAGGTTCCTGAGGCAGGAGTCAGCTGCTGCAAGGCTTTGCTCCATGCCAAGGTTCTCGATGAGCTGCCCATGGTGGACAACACTGCAGCTGCCATCAAGGGGCAATTACTCGAGTGGATAGGCAGGAACATGATGACTGATGGTGGCACCAACATTCAAGCACAGCAGAGCAAGTGAGCCTCAATCACATTTACCGTGCGGCCCACAACCTTCACATCATGGTGAAGGGCACTCTGTGTCTGGGTTCTTCTGAGGAACCTGGACAGGATGTGTCAACTTGAGAGTTCCAGTGTCTCATCATGAGATGCCACTGCATCACGCATCACTTTTTGCACAGCGTGAAGCAACTCACCAACTGCGCCAGAACCAGGTCCTCACAAGCACGCTGGATCATCACCTGATCAGCAATGTTAACACTCACTGGATCTCCACCCACGATGTCAGTGCTTGATTCTGTTCTGAGGTGTTCTTCCATTGGCCCTGGGTTCTGCTTGGATTCTGCAAGTGACACCGTTTTGGGGCTTGCAACAGTGTCCCTTGCTTCACTTTGGTTTTGGTGGGATTCGGTGGTTTGACATGATTCTCTGGTTTGGTGTTGCTTTAGTTTGGTCGTTAGGGGATACCCGTGCTTCATTTTGGTTCTGTTGGGCTTTGCTGGTTCAGCTTGCATTGCCCCTTTGCCTACTGTTTCTTTGCCTGGAAAGCCTTGGAAATATTTCCCCCATAGGAAACAATGGAATTCAGGGGCCCATAGAACTGGACCCCAGGGCCCAATCTTCCAGAAACTTGGGGGTCTTTAGTGGACAAAGAAATTTGCAAATTTGGTGGAGTTTGCTTGAAAAATGCCCCCTAGTCCCCTGGGATATTTTCTCCCATAGGGATTCTCTAATTTTACTGAATTGGAATAAAGAATCTGACTCGGATATCAGGGATGGCAAATATTTATGGCATTCCTGATACCCAGATCTGGTGCATATTTGCAGATCTGCCCACTAGTGGCAGAGTTGTAAAGCCCTGAATGTCTTAGCAAAGCATCAGCTTTTACTATCAGGGTATCATTTTAGATGTTTCAGTTTGAGAGTTGGGACAGGGAAGAGCAGGGGGAAATCATATTATGATTGGGAATGAAAGGGAATAGGTTGTCCATAGAATACCGTCTGAACACCTTCCTTTTAACAATCAAAAAAACTAATGCTTCTTTCCTCAAATTACCTTTTGGGGGCTGATTTTCTGTTTTACAACAGATTTAATCTGGTTTATGGTATGATTAGGATTTGGTTTGTTTTAGGTCTAACTTTGTTTTGCAGTGTTATTGGAATTGTTTGCTGTCTGGTTATAGAAAAGGGCAGGGTACTATTTTATCAGGGATGGCCTTAGACCAAGGCAATTCCTCTTTAAAGAGGATTCCTCCTCACACACACCCTAACACTTCTGATGATTTCATGTTACAGGGGAATAATGGCGGATAGGCCAGATGGAGCGTTAACTGATATGCGACATGTTCCCATTGGTTCCACTGCTTCACCTGTACAAGACAGGTGATGGATTTGGGCTGTTGCTTTACTCCACAAGGTTTTAAAATTTTCATACTGTATACACTTACCAACAGCAAGCTGCTCATATTTTGCTTCTTTCATTCTTCGGACTACTTCTGCCTCTGTCTCCAGATGAGACATCTCTCGGAGAATTTTACAAGCTGCCAGGGCTGCAGCAACACCTTCCTGCCCCTGGGAAAAATATATGAAAGTAATCATCAGTCAATGTCTTCAAATACATAAGCAGTAAGAAAGAAAACTTCAGAACTATGGGAAGAGACCCTAGTTCAATGGCACAGCTTGTGCTTTGCAAGAAGGTCCCAGGTTCAGTTTAAGCTTCAGATCTGAGATGAACTCAGACATAATACTGTAATTTCTCTCATTAGGTTGCAACAATTATAAATTAGGGAGTAAGTATTGCAATGTTCTTGGGAGGGGGGGTGTTTCTAACGGATTAACATGATTGCCTGCAATTTTTAGCTAAAAGGTGAGTTGGCATTTCTCTCAGCTGCTGCTCACATGGATAGAAAGACACAATCAGTGTGATGATGGTTAGCCAACCCCCTTTCCCCAGTCAAGAACCTTAATGCAGAAGGCACACCATATGCCTCATCTATAATAGGAAACGTGACAACTTTGGTTCTTGTTCTTAGTTGTGGGGAAACCAAAATGCCAGATGATTTCCTGCTTGGCAATCATAGGCTGACCTTCCCCACCTTTAGTCAAGACAAGAGGGACTCTAAAAGAATGCTTTCAAAATTAAGAACTTGTTCTGTTTCTCTTTCTGTTTTTCTATAAGATTTTTGTTTCTGCAGTCCCAAATGTCCGTAAGCAGTACCTAGTTTCACAGGGGACAAGAGAAAAGCAAGAAGTTGTAGTGCTTTCTTCAAGCAACAGTCTGTGTCTCCTGCCTTCCTTTTTGTGGCCTGTGGTGTTAAACACAAAAAGCACCCTCTAAAAATGTGTTTGAAATAGCTACACCCTGTAGCTTGAAGCATACCATAGCCCAGAAGTAGTATGCCATCTTGTGCCGGTTTTGAAGTACTGCCCATAGAAATAAATCTCTCCAAGGATTTTCACTTTTCTGATTCATATCCAAAGGACCTGGTATCCTTTTTGCATGTAACTTATCCTAAAGAAGCAGACAGCAACACAATCTTATATCTGGAATTTGCATAACTGGATCTTTCTATATGCAGATAAGTATTATGTTCTTCCCAACTGTTAAATAAGTTAGGGTTTCCCAATCAAATGGTCCCTTCTTTAGCAATCCTTCGCAGAAGTAAATGAACCTTGGGACTTTCCACCAGCAGCAGCACAATGCTCCCTCCCCCACTCTGAAACAGAAGATGTAGTCCTACATGCCCAAGGACATGCACACACCGAACTGTTGCTTCCAGGGAGGGAACTGGGATGCTGCAAGTGAGTGTATCACAGCAGACACTGGATAACTGCATGATGGTATTCTCAGTTCCATGCAGTTGCTATATGTAATAGCATTGACAGTCCTCTAAAATAAGATGTCCTTTAAATTAGGGAACATTTGGCAACCCTCCAGATATCTATATGTTTTATATTCTCCTTTATGCTAAAACCTCTCTAAAACAGTAAACTTTTATGCCTACATAATACCTGGATAAGCTGATAAATTCAAACATATAAGCAAAGAAACTAGAGATTCATATGCAGTTTGTTTTCCTCTCTACTTGGTGTAATAAGGAATAGATGCCCTTTAAGGAAGGACAGTGGGAAAACCCTTAGTAACTGCACTGATTTGCATCCTTGGGGAATTAGAGAGTGCTCTAGAACTGGTCTTTTTGAGAACTGGCCACTTCAGTTTGAGGAACCTAAATCCCCCAAGTTCTTCTTTAACGTCTCTTCCAACTGCAAGTGTTCACAAATGTATCCCATGCAGGGGAGAAGAAAGAAAGGCTCTTTAAAACGATCCGCTTGAAATCTACTATCTGGCATTTTAAACATGCCTGAAGCACATTCATTGGTTTAAGTGGCAGATTTTCCAACAGTGGTTCTACTTGAATTACTGAAGCCTGCCATTTATGGTGTCCTGGCATTGAAAATGATGGAATTAGGTAGAGTGCCATAGGCCAATGGCTGTCAACCTTCCCAGGCCCAGGACCCGCCCTACATGGGACTTACTAGTTACATGGCGGCACACAGCACCAGAGCCATGTGACAAGCGGATAAGAAGCCAGAACCATGACCTCACTGGTGTCAAGGCCAGGATCCTGGGCAGCAGATCAAAAGAGCTAGGGTCAGGGTACTCTAGCCAGGAGGTGTATTGTAGAGAGGAGCATGTCAAGGGTCAGAGCCCTAGAGGACTCTTTTCCACCACCAAGTGGCCTTGCTTGCTGCTCCTCTTGGGTGTACAGTCCAAAGAGGGGCAGGCGATCTGGTGACCTTACTCTGTCATGTGTACTAGCAGTAGGTGTGTCCAAAACTTTCATAAACTTACAGCTTTCTTCTTACTTCCAGACTTATGTTCTTGATAGAAACCTCTGCATGCATCATGTAAAAAATCCTTCAGCACCCTGGAAACTTCATGAAGAGTGAAAAGTGGGCAGGTATCCATCATTTCCTTGTGCTGCTGACCACTCATTCCTGCCAAAGTGAGTCTGTTTTCTTCATGTTTTTTAAGCAAAAGTGAATAGAGGAGACACTTCGGTGAGATGGTACAGTAGAGTCTCTGAAGCCGGCTATAGGTCAGGAAGTCATATATGTTGGCCCCATTATCAATAAATAACTTGACAAATTCTGGCTTATCATTCACCAGGGCATCCATCATCACTTCCTCTAGGTCACATGACTGAGTACACAAGAAATACAAGAGAAAATACTTTCCATTGAGCAATACTGTTCATGCATTAAATCAGTGTTAGGAAATGATGCTATTCTTTTTGGCCTAACATCATATGGAAAGCATTAGCATGAACAGATTAAAACAAGAAAAGCTTTGTCCTCCCATGTTTCAGGGCCAAGCTACAAGTGACGAATGACACTTGAACGGCAAGTGTATTTCTCCCTGTTCACTTGCCCTCCACTCAATCCACTTGCCGTTCAAGTGTCATTCATCACTTGTAGCTTGGCCCTCAGACTAACACAGTACACACAGCTTCTAGATTGGACAGAACTACCAAGTAGCAATTTTGAAACAATGGGTCAAGAGACAGACAATCTTATGACATATTTCAAACTTTCTTCCATATCACTGACTATCCACTAGTCAAGTTAAGTTAGCTGGCTTACCATGCTGCTCCCATGGTCTAGATGCACTACATCAGCCAACATCCCCATGATGATTCTTTGGGTGTATCTTCAAGAAGACCTGATATTGTGATTTGGGGCCATCCCATAGCAAGTTCCCTTATCCCCAGTTCACATCAAAGGCAGTAAGTGACTGGGGCAAAGAAATTCACTACATGATAGCCCCAACTCAAGGAGTTAGTTGTATTTGGGTCCACCAGACAATATAGCTGGGGAGAAATTGCCATAAGGATGCAGTCCCCATGATGAATGTTAATAAGTCTAGCACCATGGTTCATACCATTGAAGAGTCTTGAGGATGAGATAGGAAGCCAACCAGCTCTACATATGTAAGTTCTGGAGTTAATCCTAGATCTTTATGGACAATTGACTATCTACATCACAAAACATCAATGAATTTCTATGCAAATTACAATCAGAGAGGCTGAAGTGCCTTCTGATCTGATCTACTTATTATACATTGTTTAATTTCCATATTGTGATTGATATATCCAGGGCTTTTTTTCAGCAGGAATGTGGTGGAACGAGTTCCAGCACCTCTTGAAAATGGTCACATGGCCGGTGGCCATGTGACCATTTTCGCCAAGGGCGATTTAAACTTGTAAAAACTCCCCCCTTGTTCCAGCTGACCCAAAGTGACATCATTGTGCGGTCCTGAGTTCCACCACTGAGTTCCACTACCTCTTTTCCCAGAAAAAAATTCCTGGATGTATCCTTCTCAATTTCCTGGAACCATCATATCTTCATTATTCCAACAGATCTTTAAAATAGTGTTATCAGCAAAAGTAATCTAGCACATTAAAGAGCCTACCTTCCATTCAACATCTCCATTGAATATTTCACTCTTAGCTATGTCCACTCTGTTCCAGGCCACAGCCAGCTTCAGTTCATCCAGGTATTCCTGAGCTTCTTGACTATGACTCTTACAGGCTATCACAAATGTAACATGAACATTTACATGGAATTACGGCACGTTAAGTCTCTCAAAAGCATGATGAACTCAAAGGTTTAATGAAAGAACATAGTTCAGATAAAGGGTAACATCTTAATTACTGTGAATAATACTGTTTTAGGGATCTAATATTGCTCAGGGATCTCCTTTCCTACTTGTATCTGATGAAGGGAGCTTGACTCTCAAAAGCTTATACTCTGCAAATCTTATTGGTCTTTAAGCAGATACCGGACTTGAATCTTGCTGTTCTACTGCAGACGAACTACCTGAAACTATTCAAAAAGTTTCTAGTTTTTAAGAAACATAGTTCTTTTACCATTTCACATGGCACTCAGTCACATATGCCCTGAGCATGATCCATCCAAACTCAAGCTCCATTGATTTCCACGGAACTGAGCAAGTGCTTTGCCCTGACCAAAATGGCCAGGCTAGCCCAAACTTATCAGATTTTGGAAACTAAGTAGTGTTGGCCATGATTAATACTTAGATGAGAGACCACCAAGGAAGTCCAGGGTTGTTAAGCAGAGGCAAGCAATGGCAAATCACCTCTGAATGTCTCTTGCCTTGAAAACTCTAAGAGGGGGTTGTCGCCATAAGTCATCTGTGACTTGACAGCACTTTCCACCACAGGCAAGTGCTTTACTTTCCATTGAAATTAATGGGACCTAAAAGCATTTAACTTGGAGGAACTGTGCCCATTTTTATTTCATATGAGTCCTTCTGTTACAGAAAGTGTGATTTTTTAAGAGTACTTGAGTGGCAAATACCTTTGCTCAAACTGCAGAGAGATTTTTGGTTTACATGGCATTAGTGTGCCAAGAGAGGGGATCCAGAGCGCATCCAGGTTCGTCACTCGAAATAACGAGATGATCACCATAGTGGCTGAAGGCACCTTGTTCAGGGGCCCACAGAATTGGACCCCAGAGTTCAATCTCCATGAAACTTGGAGGATCTTTAGAGGACAGTGAGGAGTAGGTACCTTACAAATTTGGTGAATTTTGCTTGAAAAATTCCACCCCCAACCCCTGGATAGCCCTCAGGTACTTTTCCCCATAGGGAATAATGGAGATTGGAGGTGGCTGGGGGCACTGTCTTGGGGGGGGCATAAAGTAGCCCTCCAGGGTCCAATATTTATGAAACTTGGTGGGTCATTCGAGGATGGGTAGGAGTAGATCCCCTGAAAATTTGGTGAAGTTTGGTCAAAGAATGCCCACCCAGGTCACCAGAAAAAACTTGAATTGAGTTTCTCATAGGCCGAATTTTACTGAATCTGCTCTGTAATACCTAACCAAGGGAGATAATGAATTCAGTATTTGGGGAATACTGAATTTTTTTTCCAGTTTAGTATTACCGAACTGAATTTACTGAACTTTTTTCCTGTGCACACTCCTAGTTTTTAGCACTGTTTTAACATTTCATAATTATTTTGTATGTTGATGGTTGTTATTTTCTATTGGTCACTGCTCTGAGTATTTATATTAAAAGCTGTACATAAATAATGTAAATGAGGTAGCAGTTGGCAGTGAAATATTTTTTGGAATAGGCAATACTGATTAAAATACAATTACCCTTAACCAGAGCTTTCAAAATGACCGTATCCAATTCTTCAGAACCTTCTTGCTCAAAATCATGTACTGTTAAAAGATGCTGCTGGGCGACAATGCTCTGAATCTAAGAATTAAATCAGGATTTTAAATTAAAAGAGAAATAAAACATATTAAACTCTCCATGACTTAATTATTATTCATTCTTTCCAGGGGGAATAAGTATGTCAAGAAGTCCAAAACAAGGATATGGTAGTTTTATGGACCCAGCTATATCACAGTCAATAGATTGCACCATAGAAAGTTAGAGAACCAGCTAGATAGAGGCTAGGTGAATGACAGAATGGAAATTGTTTATATTATCAGGCATACTATCCAAGCAGACTTCCCAAAATGTGAAAATTTTAAAATGTTATTTTACTTTCCTTATAGTTTGCCTTTCTTATGGAGACTAAAGGAGTAAGATTACAAGATAAACAAACAAACCAGTCTAGACAGATTACATAAACCAGCAAATGAACAGTTCGATAGAACTAGGATTACAGAACTAGGAAACAACAAGTACGAGACTCACAAGGACTTGCAGTCGGGGATCTCATTTTTCCTTCCCTCACTACTTCCTTGTTCTCTTCTCTGAAAGCCTCCATAGCTTTTTCCTGCTTCCTTTCCTTCCCCCAGCAGCTTCTGCACGGCAAGTCACCAGGCAGAACCCAGTGGCATGGTGGGGAACATGAAAGAACTACTGGGGGAACCTCACTTTTCCTTGAATCTCCTTCCCATACTATTTACTTCATTTATATCTCACTTTCCTCCACCATCGGTACCCAAAGCAGCTTATATCTTTATCCACTCCTCCATCTTATCCCTGTGAGGTAGGTTAGGCTGAGAATGTGTGACTGGCCCAAGGTCATGCAGTGAACTCCACAGCATAGTAGGAATCAGACCCTGGGACTCCCAGAACCTAGTCTGAAACTCTAACCACTACACCACATTGGCTTTTGTGCAATGGCTTCTATTGAACAATAGCGAACAGCTGGGCCTGGGTGAGTCATGATGATAATAATGTGGTAGCAAATTCACCTAGTAGCAATTTGCCCAGTAGATTGCTTCTGGCCCTGGCCCTGATAAGTCCTCCCTCAAAGGCCAAAACAGCCTTGAAAAGGGCCATGTCCCCTCCCCTTACCTTTTACTGACAGAATCTAAGGTTTGCAGGTTTGCAGAACTGTTGAGTTTGCCTAGCCACAGCCACAGACAGCACTGATTTCTTAAAACTACATGTGCTGCTTCTATTACATTGGTACTTTTTAATTCCTCTTTTCTTTTTTTAAAAAGATTTTTCTGTAAACCTGTTCCCACCCACCCACCCCCAGGTTTGTAGCCACATCTGTCTTGTCTGTACATAGCTCCAAACTCCAGATTTAAATATCCACAGATTTGAGCATACTGAGAATTAGATATATTAATGAGAGCTACTGCTATCTAAACTATCTAAAGCAAGGTATACTATAGAGAATACAAATGATGGCTTACAAGATATAAGGCAATTCATTAAAATCAGATAACTCCTACAATTATAATTGTGGATTATAGTCTTATTCCATTATAATGGTGCCTTCCTGGGCTGTTCCATTCTACAGCAATTCTAAACCCTTTATATAAATGCCCTCCTGTTCTGTTTTACATATTCTGCAGAATAATAGAAGTGTGGGGGCCTTTCTGACCTCCTCGGGCAGACCGTTCCACAAAGTGGGAGTCACCACCAGTCGTAATGCATGTGAACAGGCCAAGTGATGGTCTTTTCCATTTGCAGTGTGATGCCTTTGGAGGCTTTGCTCAAAGGAATGAAGCTGCTGCAGTGGAGTATAGCAGGAGAAGTGATCCTGCAGACATGTGGGTCCAAGGCCATTAAGGGCCTTGTAGGTGATAACAAGAACCATGAATTGAACTTGAGGACTGGTTGGTAACCAATGGAGTTTAAAGGGGCCCTCCTAATCAGAAATTAGCAATGAAACATGTGTGTCTATATGAACAATACATTGTGCACCATCAAGAATGAAACTTACCACTGTTGTCCACTGAAGAATGTCCTTACATAAGAAATCTTCAGTGGAGAATTTCTCTTTTAATTGTTTTTCCACTACCTGTGGCACTATTAAATGTGGCTCATTCATGAGTGCTGCTAAGATATCAGCTATGCCACCAGATCCTGCCAAGATGAGCCAGGGGGCAGAATTTTCCAAGCCCCTGTAAATGCGCTTTTAAAAACATAAATGCATGTTAGACTCAAGATATTCAAAAACAAAAAACTTTAACCATTCCAGGTGAATATCAACATTTGAAACCAAAACCTGTAAGTTAGCTCAACAAGTAAACATATATGCTACCTTCTCACATATTTATCCATTCATTTGCTCCATTTATACTCCCATCTTCCTTCACAAGGGGGGGGGGGTCCAAACATGGAAGTGTATTCATGAAGAAACCAATGTCAATAACAATTGATGGTTTTAATTTAATTTAGATTCATCGGTTTATTAAAACTGTTTCTTTACCTCTAGCCAGATTTTCATAATTTACCCAATAATTTACCCAGTATGGCTTTTTAACCAGCCTACAGACGCATGAAGCTAGAAACAATTAAACTGGCAATAAGAAAGAGTTTTAGTAAAAGTATTTAGCAACTGAACTGAAGATTTAAAAATGCATTTAATTCTCTGTAAGAGCTATTATAGTATAGTGACTAAATATATAAGCAATAAGCTAGGAAACTCCCTGGTTTAAATTTCAGCTCTGCCATAATCTTATATTATGAATTATATATTCATAATATTATATTCATAATCTTATGAATCACCTTACACAAACCACTTTCACTTAGTTTCAAGTGTCTGCTGGTTCTAAATGTACAACAACAAGTCTACAAAATCCCTCCAGACCACAAGAGCATAAACAGAGAAAAACTGTATATGAGTAAAAGAAATGAAATTTGGTGGGAAAATATCGAAAAAAGTGGGCTTTTGGTCAAGAATTCAGAGCTCTTCTTTACTGTCTGGTTAATGTAAGCTTGTGCTACAATATGACACTGAAAAGCAAATGAAACAGTATATGTTACTGATCACATTATGCCAATTACCAACACATTTACACAGGTCCCTATTTTGTGTCCAGCCAAGTTTTCAGCAAAATAAGCACCAGAATATGTGTTTAAACAGCACTATAATTTGTTCTTACATAGGACAGAACTACCTTCTTACCTCAAGTATTTTAGGTCTTCCATTCACAAGTAAGCAAAGCACAGGGATTTCAATACTACCTGTTCCTAGGAATAGATGATTAAACATTTCAGTTAATCAAAGTTTTGAAGTATTACTTTTCTTCCAACTTTTGGAAAATTTCTTATTTACCTCAACTATTTCACAGGTCACATAAATACCTTTTATTAGGGCCAATCAAAATGACACAAAACAATGGGCCCGTTCTGCACGGCACACTTTAAGCCGGCGATGCTGAGCATTCATGCCGAACAATGCTGAAATAGCTTGGGGTCCCATCATTCTGTACTGCACGACCTCAAGGCAATTTGGTGTCTGCTAAGGAGTTGAGATGTGTCTGTTTGGAGCCGCATTTTGTGGGGGCTGGAGCTGACATCATTTTTTTTTAAAAAAATATTCACGTGTTGTAACATTGCAATGTTGGAGCCCATCCCCCCCCCCAATCTTTGTATTTCCTGATTGGGCTGTCCCTTGCCTGCTGAAGAGGCAATTGGTGAGGGAGTTCTGGGGTAAAACATGTACTTGTTGTGCTTGTTCCACTCTCATTTATTTTTTTTTAAGCCAAACCAGGAAAGGGTTAAAATGCTGCTGCTTCATTCCTTTCCAGAAGCTTCCCTGCCACTTTGTTTCTCAAATGGCTGTGCAAAATGCTTGTGCTTTTTTTCCTCTTTGGCATTTGGAAAAGCAGCCATTTAACCGTTTCCTGGCTTTTAAAGCCGGTTACTACTCATTCCTGACTTTGAAAAAAAATAGAGAAGAGTGTGTGCATACCCTCAAGGAAGGAAGGGAAAAGCAACCATTTAACTGTATCCTTACTTTTAAAGCCAGCAGAGAATAAGCAGCAATGTTAGAACTTGTTCCTGGCTTTGGGAAAAAAATAGTGTGTGTGCATACCCAGGAGGAAGAAAGCAAATGGAGAAGCAGGCTTATGACCCTTACCTTGCTTTACTGATAAAAATGGTGGAAACGGAGTTCAGGGACCTGAGGAGGGTGGGAGTGGTTACCAACAGACAGACCAATCAGTTCCTGGGTGAGAGGAAGAGGGGAGCACGAGAAGCAGAATGGGAGTTTTTGATTCTGCATGGACATAACACGCACTAGCAGTGTCTTAAAAAAACAGGAGAATATTTGCAGGGGGAAGAAAGCATTCCTGTGGAAAAGTCCAATGTGTAAGCTGGTAAATTCACCAAAACTCTTCATCAAACAGGATGTTACAAAAATAAAATAAAATATAAAATAAAAGGGTGTGAAGCAGATGTCTCAGGCCATAATCTTAAGAACTGGTTGTGCCAGCATTTTGTGCTTAATGCTGAGCAGGCATGCAGACTTAACATATTGCTGGTGTCAGATGACTGCAGCCTGGTTTTCTGCAAGCAAGATATAGCGAATGGTTTCTCTCCACCATCCTAGATTAATAGTCAACCTTTTGCACATTTAAATCTGCACTTCTGCTCAGCATTAAGCACAGGATTCTGGCTTTCCCACACACCTGACTTATTCCTGATTCTGTTAGTACCCAGGGCTTTTGCAATTTTAAAAAATATCATCATTTCCATAGTGTTGTTGCTGCTGCTGCTGTTAGTCTGCCAGTTTTACCAAGACCCAAGGCAGATTACACAGTGCAAGTGAAATACAATATAATCAACAGCTAGGATATTTGCTGAGCAAAATGCAGTAATGAACAACAGTTAGGACATCCAGTGAAGCAGAATCGCATGTCATTTGACCATGGAACCATTTTAAATCAAACTATGCCCAGGCACCAGTATAATACCCAAATTTCCTGTACAGAGGCAGCCTATTAAGGGTCTTCAGATAAGAATCAGCAGAAGCTATGGCTCCCTGGAATCCACACTTAAAGTTCTGCCAAGAGGGCAGCGAGTGGCTAATTTCTGTTACAAAATAGCTTGCCTTTGGCTGTGGTTCTTTTGTAAGAGATACCTACCTGCCTCTATTAATTAGGACAAGTATTAGAAGCAGGGCTTTTTTCAGCGGGAATATGGTGGAACGGAGCTGGAGCAGCGCAGAGGGAAATCTTAACTCCCCTCTGTCTGGAGATCAGGGGGCACAGCCACCATCCATGTGAACATTTTTGCCGAGGGACATTTAAACTTTAAAAAACTCCCCCCTTGTTCCAGCTGACCCAAAGTGACATCATTGTGCGGTCCTGAGTTCCACCTCTGAGTTCCACCACCTCTTTTCCCAGAAAAAAAGCCCTGATTAGAAGCAAGAACAAATGTTTTGTTCTGTTTATTTCCATGACTACAAGTCTATGCTCTTTGATAAATAAACCTAATTAGGCAGTGGTGGACTTGGTAGAAAGACTGGTGTGGAGGCAACAGTGAGAGAGGTCTGAAGGGGCAAGACTGAATGTGCACCATTTAAACTGCTGCCCCTACTTAGTGTCTGTGTATAGCATCTTGCCACATGGATCAGGCATTTTATCCATGTTGTAGCCATAGCTTTGGAGGCATGGAGACCCCTTTCCTCTAATCAATATGGCAAGCTGCTGTACATCAACACCTTTCAAAACCTGGTTCTTTATTCAAGTTGTCTCATATGCAGTTGCCCTTTAGTGGTTGTACACTTGGAATTCTGGTAGAGAACTAATAAGAAATGCAGAGTTTTATTGCTTCTGCTTGAATATATAACCACCATAAAATTTATTTACTATATTTGCGGTCTGCCCTTCTCACTGAGACTCAAGGTGGATTACAGAGTGTGTACTGATGCAATAAATAGGCTGTCTAATAAGCAACATACCAGGATTAGATTTATAGAAATCTAAACAAAGCAGAGTATTAGACATGATATATTAAACAATACAGAGAAATGGTATGAGTTACAGAATTGTTTAAAAAATCCCACGATCACTATTCTAGCAAATCACTGTCTCGAACAATTAGTTATTAACAAAGCAATAATTAAGATTCTGTCATTCATGCATTCATTTCTGCCCACCTCCATAGCCAGTGCGCTGTTCTGAAATGTGTTTCTCCAAGGTAAGACGTAGACTTGTAGTCCCATCGGGTTCTTTTTCATCCACCAAAATAAAATGGGAGTGATTGTTGTCAAGGAAATATAGAGGACCCTGGACTTTATGGTCAGATTTGTAGTTGATAAGATTGTCATTCTGTTAAAAAATGAGAAATTACTCTTCACACAATAAATATTTTTATAACGTGCTTGGATTTATTCCACCCAAATAAATTAACTTCCAATCAAACACAGTAAGAAGCATATCTTTTAAATGATAAAAGGAGAACTTGTATCCTTGTGGAAGATGCATGATTTGATAATGCAACTGTTAAGGGAATTTTTATAATTTTAAAGTTTTTAGTTATAAGCTTCTTAAGCCTGGTTTCCTTTCTTGGGCATTAGGGGAGTAAGGCTTAACTGCCTACTTCCTAAATTGTCCTTTCTCCTACTTTCACTGTTTCTCTCTAGGAACTGCAATATAGGTAAAAGTTAAGCAATCCAAAATCCTTGGACACTATGGCTTTGATGTATCAGCATTCTCTTATCAAATCAAGGATGTACCCCTCTTAAAGATAACAGGAGGTGCCAGATGGGTGTTGAAATATCATCCTTCTAGTTTATATGACCTGCCAACTTTTTAGAAATTACTGACTTAAGCTTATTTTTATTTTGTAAACTATTCTGCTTTTGTAAAAAATTTTCTGATGACTTTGTAAGAAGGTATAAGAATGGATGATTTCCTTGTGAGATATGTGCTTTGTTTGACCTGTCATTCTTCAGTTGAGTCGTTTCTTCAAAAACTTTTTCTCTTTCCCCCATTTAAATCTCCCATTGTAACTGAAAGTTTACAAGCTTCAAAATCATCTCACACTGGTACATGACACCAAAAAAATTAACCCACATCATGCCAGCCACCCGTCCGACCTGCTGGAAGCAATGTGGTGAGATAGGAGAATACCTTCACTGCTGGCTATACTGTCCCAAAGTAGCAACATTCTGGGAAAGAGTTCTAAATGAAATCAAAGCAATCACAGGCATGCATTTTCCCATTTCGCCAGAGACCTTGCTCCTAAACACATAGACATTAACAGGAGGTACACAGATTAAGATACTAACTACGTCGATTCTGTTATCAGCTGCCAAAGCAGCCATTACCACCTGCTGGAAAAATGTGAATGCTCCAGATCTTTCTCTATGGCATAAAAAATTATGCGGCAATTATACTATGGCTGCCGTTACAGATAATCTCTCACGTACAGACCCCCAGGTGACATCAAGAGACTTTATACCTAGCTGGTACCTAATCTTAGAATTCCTAATGAAACAACAAGAAACCCCCAAAAGACTTAAAGATCTAGATCTGTGGTAAACTGGAAGTATATAATTCCTCTATATCTCCACTACTGGTCATACACATCCACTTGCACATGCTCAGATACAATAGCACATAACAGTATGGATATTCAATATAGTAAGATATAATCATTGCTATATGATTGTATATGAATTGCAAATATATGTTATTTATGATTGTATGAATGTATAATAATTTAGAAAACATATACTGAATGTAATAATTGTTTATAGATACCTATTCTTGTAAAAGTTATTTGTATTGTTGGTGATTTTGAAAACAATAAACAGAATTTGGAAAAAAAAACTTTCCCCCAGCTTTCACCCATGCTTGCTGCCTTAGTTCAATTGAGCTCTAGTGACTTGGGTAGGGGACTCTCCTCACAGCAACACATAACATTGCAAATACATGGCATTAAAAGTTGTTTATGTGTTTTTAAGAGCCACATATCAAGAAGGCCAGCAAGTGCTATCTCTTTCATCACTCCAACATTATAACACGTTTTCTAAAATTCAAAGGAAACATCTTAGGGTTTGTTGATAATATTAAGAAGACATCAAAGTTATATTCTCCTCCTCAGCATCTTTAAAACAGAGATACTCTTTTTTATTTCACAGTAATGGGATTTTTGAAACTTTTTGAAACTGTTGTTTATGAAACTTTTCAGAAGATACATCAATTAGCCATATATCAACCCAAGAAATACCTCTACTGATCCTAGTATGAGGATTTTCATGTCTAGTTAGTTGTGATGGAGAAATGCATTATTCCTTTTTTTAAATGCTGCATAGCTCCAAGTACAGTCCAAAACAAGGTATCCCACCTGATAGCCAGCTCAGTCCCTATAGTGTAGAGGCATTCTCCTCATTGTGCTTCTCCAAGCAGTTGCTTGGGGAGCATGGCTAGATAGCCATCCCTAGGTCCAATAATGTTTCATTACTAATGATCAGAAAAATACCCAAATCTGAATAGCATGCCTGAATCTAACTTCACTGTCCACTTCTAATAATTCTCAGTTCTCAGTCAGCATGGGCATTACTGAAGAAAGTTGGGCTTTCACAGGCAAATCACTAATAATGCCATCCTAAGCAGGGTTATGCCCTTCTAAGCCCACTTGGGTCAATGAGCTTAGAAGGATTAAACTGTCCAGGATTACCCTGTAAGTGTCAGAATCTTAAATTCACTAAAACATTATTAGTGCCGAAAACTCTTTGGCATTCTCAGATAAAAGATCATGAAAGTTTGCTTAACAGACAGTGACCATTGTTTCAGATGTTTGTTGACTGTTGAACTGTCCTTGTTCAGACAGGCAGGGAAAAGTTGCACTCCCCCAATCATCATTTGTGGCAATTTTGAGACCATTATCTGTTTGCAAAGAATGCTACACTTCAGCCACATATAGCAAGCTGGAAATAAAGTGTCGGGGACTTAGCCAAAAGGTGCAGTCGTGTGAGCAAGTTTGTCTCTGCAGGCCAGCTGCTAAGCAACAATGCGTCCATATAGAACAGCCATGCTAACTCCAGCTCTATGGCCAAACTGGCTGGACCACACCTTAAAGGTATGAGGAGGACTGAGAGCCAAGCTACAAGTGACTTATTTCACATGGAGAACACTTGATTGTTTTTGCAAGTTTTTGCCCTCATTCCAGTTTTTCTCCAGGAGCTCAGGAGCAGGGGAAGGGCATGTTAGAGCAGCAGCAGATTCTTCCACTGTCACTGTGGCTGGAACTTCACCGACATGGCGCCTTTCTCCAGAGCAGCTCCCCGGGACCAGGACGCCCAGGGAGAAAGTAGCAGCTGCCCACCCCCAAACTATCGTTGAGAGCCCTCTTGTCCAGCAGGCTTGTGACTGGAGGAACGATTTGCAAAAGCTGCTGCTGCTGCCGGCTTTCTCTGGCTCTTCAGGCAGCAATTCTAACAGAGAGAGGAAGGACACTCGGACTTCAATTCCCAGGAAAACTTGTGAAAACAATCAAGTGTTCTCCATGTGAAAAAAGTCACATGTGGCATGGCTCTCAGTGCAGCCAGACGTGGAGCAACAGCTCTAAAATCAGCTACTAAGGAGGGGCAGAGGATGTGGAGTCCTGGCTATGGCCGGAGCAGAGGAAGCCTCCAAGGACTGATTGGCCCAGGCAATGGAGCGGGGGAGTATGCAAGGTCTGCAAGGGCCTATTTAAATCCTTGCAGCCCCAAGCAGAAGAGGAGGTTGCTGGGGCTGCTCCTTTCCCAAAGCCAGCAGAAAGATCCTAATGAAAACAGCAGGGAGCACTCTGATGGAGACCTGGGTGAGCCCAATCCACTTCCCTCCAGGAACCTGGAGACCAAGATCCCACCTCCAACTGGAAACTAGGAGGAGGCTTCCGCAATTGGGCTCAGCTCTCTCCTTCTCTACTCAAATGCCCCGTCTCACCAAATTGCCTTTATATGGCTGCCCTTCTTCGCAGCAGTCTAGAGCCACCTGATCCTGCCAGATATCCCACCACCTAGACAACAGGACCAAGAGGTTCCAGTTCTCCAGTGTCCTCACTGTATCTTCTCTGTAAATTTCACAATTTAAAAAGCACGTACCTTTACATTTTCCAGAAGTTCTTTGTGCTGAATTTTCCCCAATGAAGCTATTCCTATTGCAACTACTTTCACGGTGGATGAAGTACTTGCCAACATGTGATCTCGGACTGCTTGCCCTATGTGCTTTGTTATTCCAACACGCAAAGCACTGGTAAAGATCCAGGCGCCTGAAATTAATTTTTAGAACAGTAAAGTGATCAATAATGCTGCACATTTGTTTATCTCTCAGGATATAATTTATTATGAATTTAGATATATTGAAGGCATTGTGCAAGTTTCCACTAGGCACAAATTTCAGTTTTGAACGTAAAATCACAGTTCTGTTCATCTGGGTTCACCATTCTCATATTCCTGCTAATTTTAATCTTAATTGACTAGAATCCATTGAGAAGAGTAGTATTGCTGAGACCCATGTTTCTAGAGTCAACAAAGGTATCAAATAAATATATCCTAGGTAAGAAAGAATTCAGGGATTATCTTGGCCATGCCAAAACCATCAATATTTGAATTTATTTGTATTGTAGATTTCTTAGCTTTATTAACAGTATGAGAATTTATGACGAGTAGTTTCAGTGGTTTAGAACAGTTGAACATGAATACACAGCTAGTTCGTGACAGTTATCTCTGTCCTTCCACCTTCATATGTCCTTGGAGTGGGAGGAGCCTCTTTTGGGAAGCATACGGCTCTTCTCCACCCTTTCTTCTCTCATTTCCTCTCCCGCAAGACACTCTGAAAACAGTATGTTGAACTGCATTGTCTGAAGCAGGCCCCTCCTGCCCAGGACTGGGCGCGTATGCTGGCCTCCCCGCCGCCCACGGAGCCCGCGGGGAGCAGGGCGAGGGGGCGGGACGGAGAGCCAGCCACGCCATCCCCTGACTGGCTGGACGGCTCCTGGGAGGGCTCACCGGTGTGAGCCTTGGGCAGGGGTTGGCACGCGGTCAGCACCGACGGGCCATCAGCGGGGAAGGGGAGACAGCTGGCGAGACAAGGAAGAAGGGAAGGGGGAGGATGACGGACGGGCACCACTGGGAGCAGGGGAAAGCCGGGGAGAGCAGAGGGTAGAGGTAGCATGCACAGGGATTGGTGATGGGTCCAGGGGCAGGAGGAGAGCCGCTATAAAGGGGGAGGTCCCGATGACGCCGAGGAGGAGTAGCTGACTGAGAAGTGGCTCAGAGAGAGGGAGAAGTTCTCGGAGACAGCTGGCTGGAGACAGAGGCCGCTGGTGCAGCCACGGTCCCAGCCCAGTCTGAGGCAGAGGGAACTCATCCCTCCCCCTGGAAGCGGAGGGAGGGATGGCGGAGCGCGAGGAGGGCGCGGTCGGGGGCGGGGCCTCACATGCATATGCCCTATATTACTTTCCACACTCCTGGCAACTGAAATGATGGCTGATGAGTTTGGAATCTGCATAGTATTTGTGGTTTTAGAGAGGTTTGTATGAGCCAAAGCACAAGAAGCTCCCCTGGCCCCGTAGAAGGGGGTGGAGCTAGCAAGGTACAAGCCAAGTGGGGAGAGTAAGAGAAGGGGCGGTAGCAGTGGTGGCTTCATAGCAAAATGCCCCAAGTCACCATTGAATCTGATCACATGAACTTGCATTATACTAAGTCAGATCATTAGCCCATCTGATTCAATATTCATGTACTGTAACAGGCAATGGGTCTCCAGTGACAGAGACAGAACAAGCTCTTTATGTCTGCTGTCTGAGAACCTATGCAGCAGAAGATGTCAGAGATTGAATATGGGATCTTATGCATGTAAAGCAGGTACTCCAAGCTCCAGCACCTCCATGTTCTTGAGGATAAGGGTGGCACCAACCCAAATCCTTTAAGGCCTATTGTAATGTTTTGCAGGTAATGTACTTAATTTGGATTTAATTTCTGCTGGTTAATGTGGGCTTTGTTATAGTTGTTACTGTGGGTTTAAATATAGGCCTCCGAAGTAAGAAGAAGGGAGGGTGGATGGGTGAATGGGGACTGATTTGATGGGACAGTAGCTGTACCCTAGAGGGAGAAGTAAACTACAGATTTTAGTTAGTGCTGAGGGAAAGTTTTTCACTCACCCTTTATATATCTTTGAGAGAATCTATGTTTCTGAGAGAGAATGAACCAGCCGGGAGATTCTGGTTAAGTCAGTCTTTGGGTGTCTCATAGCTAAACTACAAGCAACGAATTCCACGAGGACACACACATGAAGGGAGTCGCAATATTAGCCAGGAAGCTGAGTTTTAAAAGACAGATCGGACAGCACTGACAATTTTCTCTCTCTACAGAGCCAGCAAAGTTCGCTCCTCAGAGTGTTTGGAAATTTCCTCTTCACCTCCCAAAGGCTCTGTCAGTTTCACCTCCCCTTCTAGGAGGCGAAGAGGAAATAAATCCTCTGAGGAGTGATCTTTGCAGCTCTGCAGAGAGGGGAAATTAACAGAGCCTTTTGATCTGTCTTTTAAAACTCAGCTTCCTGGCTAACGCTGTGACTCGCTTCACATGTAATTCGTCTCTTGTAGTTTAGCTCTCAGAGAAAAGATTCTGGCTAAATCAGGCAATGGAAGCTGGAGAACCTAATTCTGAGTCAGGCAAATTGTGTGCATGCCTGGGTCAGTTTGTGTATATCTGAGAGGAGATTATCTAAGTCAGGCAAGCTATGAGGAAAGATTTGAGTGAATCTATGTCTGTGTGGATGAGAAGAAAATTTATTCTGTTAGTGAAGACCTGTGTGGAAAATTGCTGTTTGATGGAGTCTATGAATATACTTTTAAAAAGCTATAATTGTTTTTGAAACCACCAAATTTAAGAACTACTGTGAAACCAATATGCTTATCAAAACTTCAACCATCCTGGTTATGTTCTTATAAATAAGTTCTACTTTTATTTAATCAAGGAAAATTCCTTTTTTCCTCACAACTACCTGCAAACGCTGATTGTTCTTTCAAAACTACCATCTAAAACAAGCCTTCCTATATTATCAGTTAAACTGAGGAGGTCTAAAGAAAAAGCTTTTGATAATGAAAACCTTTGGTGGGAGTCAGGGAAGCAGCAGTATATAGATCACACATACACACACAGAGAAGTATATACCCAGGTAAAAGCCTGGGTAATGTAGAGAATACCTGAAACTCTGAGTGGAAATATAAAAGGGTGTGACCAGACCTTCCTGAGGTATAAATTTAAGGTAACATAAAGAGGGGTTGAATTAAAGGTCCAAAGACAAAAGTATATCAAAATAAGGAAATTATTATACCTATTAATCACAAATGATAAACTTTAAGCTTGAATGAGTTTTAATCTGTAAAAAAAAAAAAAAGGAAAATCTGCCCCTTTGTCTGATAGGAATCTTCTTGGACAGGCATGTAAAAAAAACCTATGCCCTCATTCTAGGAGCTAGGAATACAACTAACCAGTGCTCTGTGCAGCCTTTACCAGTCCTTTTCTTAAAGTGTCACGTAACCAAGGTTTCATCTGGAAGTTTTCCTCTTCTCCAACTAAAGAGACAACCAGGTTAGGAGCAGGAAGGTTCCATTTGTTGCTCATAACATCAAAAATTACTCTGGGATGGATGGCACATGGGACCTTAATAAACTGTAGTAAAGAAAAAAAAGCATCGGACAAAACAGCAACAGAAAATGTATATGGACAAAGTCTACTTTCATTGATAAATATACTAAGCAGAAAATATCATGGGTGACTGGAAAACAGGGAGCAAAACGTTTTAATCACATATAAGCATGTATAATTAAAAGCATTTTCTTTCATTTAACTGAATGAAATATGAAAGGCAACAAGGCATAGAATCTACAAACTTCTTTAGACACAAAGAGACAGAACTGTGGAATTTCTATACAAGACAGAGTTTCTATGTACAAATATCAGCTGGGTAGGAATTTTGATGAGTATTATATAAAGATTATTGTACATGGTGATCTTTTATGTGTGCAGTTCTCTGAATGCATACATCGTCCCTTATCCAACTACAAATCAGGGTAAATAGTCATTTATAACAATTGGGCATCTCAAATGCAGTTGTTAATCTCAATTCTTACCCTAATATACATCCAGCCAGTTTCTTGCATGAAGACTGTGCTTTAAGCAGGGATAGACATCAATAGTTTTTTGAAATATTGGAATTTTTCAAGATGTTTTTTTACAACTCTAAAAACTCTTTATATTAGGAAAAACAGTGATTAAGGGGAACATGACAAACATTTTATAAAATGATGCATGGTGTGGAGAAGTGGAGAGAAATAATGTTTTCTCCCTTCCCTAAATACTAGAACTCAGGGACACACAATGAGTTGATCAACAGTAGATTGAGGACAGATCAAAAAAGTATTTCTTCACGCAACACAATTAATTTGGGGGACTCATTGACCTCTTGCACTGGCCTCTTGCACAATGAACTTTTGAGAAAAATCAACAAATGCATGGAAGAGAGATCCATAAATAGCTGTTAGTCATCGTTTAAATGAAACCTCCATATTCAGAGGTAGTACACCTCTGCATACCAATTGCTAGGGGCAACAACAGGGGGCAGCTTTGCTTAAGGGCCTTCTGGGGCATTTGGTTGGCCACTGTGGGAAACAAGATACTCCAGATACTCAGACCATTGGCCTGATTTAGCAAATGTCTTCTCATTTTCTGCTCATTCCAGATCTTGAATGTTACCACAAAACATAATCAATTCTAGCTGCTGTAGGGGGATGTTGGTGGAGCTAAGTACCTCTCAGCACAATTCTGGGCAGGAAATAAATAAATAAAGTAACACTGAACTCTCGTTTTTAAGAAAAAGAACAAAGTAACTTGAAGGCCCTCTAAAAAAGTAAAAGAATCGTTTAAAAAGAAACTTGGAAATATCTGGTTAACTAAACCATTTTTGCATAGTTATCCCTGTTTGAGTAGACCCAGCTTCATCAAACACAATGAACCTTGAATGGGGAAACTGCACCTATGTAAATGGTAGTCACAAAGCTGCCAATGGAACAGACCTTCTGTCGTGAAAGATAGATGGTGACCCTAGAGCACAGGAATTGCTCTGTGTTATTTTCTGTTGGATAATTTTATAATGAACAAGTAGACAAGCATATAAAAGCACTAAATACACACACACACACACACACACACACACACACACAGAGTCAATGTAAGATTGGTACAGTGAAATCCAAAGCAGAGTTGCTCCAGTTTAAGCCCACTTGACTTAGCCCAGTGAGCTTAGACTAGAGTAACTCTGTTTAGGATTGCACAGATAGTGTATCAGTTTACAAATTTTAGAGTAATGAAAGGCAATAGAATTAAAACTGACAGTTCTTAGTATCTTTTATTGCACAGATTTTATTGCACAGATAGTGTATCAGTTTACAAATTTTAGAGTAATGAAAGGCAATAGAATTAAAACTGACAGTTCTTAGTATCTTTTATTTAAGAAGTTTCATGCTACCTTTCCTCGTTTCTTTCCGGAAGCCATGAAGTCAATTTCTCCTGTACAATATGGCAATTCTCTTCTAAATGTTTCTTCTTTGTCATTATTGTAAGGTTTAGTTGGTGTTTCTTCTATCAGTGCCACTGCAGGATCATTGGTTTGATTGCATTCACTGAAATAACTGGATTAGAAGATCATTGACTTGAACTAATTGGCTAAAACTCTTAGAATTAGATCAAAGGAAACATTTTAAACATTGTAAATGCAAGAACTTAAATCTTTCTTCCTGTAAACTAATTTCAAGAATGCCACATTTTAGTTTAATCTGGAAAGCTGCCTTATACTGTTCTAGTTGTGTGAATGATCAACTCCACACGTGAGAAATTCGAATGATACTTTCTCTTCCTGATACTCTCTCACAGATAATCATAAGTTGGGTGGAAAGGTAGCACACAAATATTTTAAATAAAATAAAATAATTGAACTTACACTTTACCACTTAAGATCGCGTTATCATTTGCGATACTTTCTCTTCTTCTAAAGGCTTGAAGGACAACTCTCTGGGTAAGGATTGAAAAGTCAAGATAATTTAGTTTACAACATTCAAATATTATTTATTCTGGCAATCATTATTTCACATTAATATTTTATTATTTTGAAATAAACATCTGAAGAGGAGAATCTGTTCACAGAGAGGAGTTAGCCGTGTTAGTCTGCAGTCGCAAAATAGTAAAGAGTCCAGTAGCACCTTTAAGACTAACCAACTTTATTGTAGCATAAGCTTTCGAGAACCACAGTTCTCTTGGTCAGATGCATGGAGGGTATGAAGAAACTGGCCAGAGATATATAAGTGGTGAGGGGAGGAGGGAGTAGATGCAAATCAGTTGCAAAAGTCATGAAATAGGTGGAGTGCACAATCCAGGCTGGGTGTGACCCCTCCCCTCCACGGCTGAATCTGAATAGAATGTCTGAAAGGCAGTTAGTTGCCATCCAGAGTCTCTATTCAGTCCAAGTCTGACTGAGAGCGGGACCACAAGTGATGGCTGACACAGGTTGGACACTAGTCAGCTTCCCTCAAGTTTTGATGGGAAATGTAGGCATCCTGGTCTTGCAGCTTGACTCTCTGACTGCTGTCCAATGGACTTTTCAACTGTCACTTGTCCAACATTCCGCCAAGCTGCCTACATTTCCCATCAAAACTTGAGGGAAGCTGGCAAGTGTCCAACCTGTGTCAGGCGTCACTTGTGGTCCCGCTCTGAGTCAAATCGTGCACTCCACCTCTTTCATGACTTTTGCAACTGATTTGCATCTACTCCCCCCTCCCCTCACCACTTATATATCTCTGGCCAGTTTCTTCATACCCTCCATGCATCTGGCAAAGAGAACTATGGTTCTCAAAAGCGTATGCTACAATAAAGTTAGTTAGACTTGTTCACAGAGTGCCTATGCAGTTGTCAGGACATTGAGCTGATTTAGAGTAACAACAACTTTATTTATGGAACTAACAAACTAGATAGGAAAGATAAGAAAATAAACTTAGGGACCTAGCTAGAAGAGAGAGAGTGCGGAGCTCTAGAAAAAAGGCCTAAGAATAACATTGACAGACAAGGAAAAGCCCTTTTAGAAAGAAGATACTCCCACTACAGACCGGTCTATCTAGAGCTTTCTGTCACCTGCAGGAAGTTTTTCTCTTAGGGTTGCCAGCCTCCTTACCTTAAAAGAGGTGGATGGGGGTCACAAGTCAGGTAGGGGGCTCTGAACTAGTTTCTTCATGTGCATGTACTCCAGCAGCCCCAATGATGTCATTTCCAGTTGAAAACCAGAAGCTACAGGGTCTCCGCTGGGCCAAAACCAGCCCTAAACATAGTATTTTCACTATGTCTGTGCTGATTTGGCCCTGCTGAAATCCCATAGCTTCTGGTTTTCAACCAAAAGTGTACCATCAGGGGTTCTGGAGCACAAGTATGTGTACCATTTCATTGCATGCTCTGGTAGCTCTCAGCCTGTCTCTCCCCCCCCCCCACCGGCAGCCAGGTTAACAGAGCCAGGGAGGGAAAGGTAAGGGCAGAGAATTCCCCCTCTGGGGGACTGGCATCCCTAGCTATCCAGCACCCACTCCTCTGTTCCCTCCCCTTCCTTAGGACAAATTCATATGTGGCACTTAAAGTGCACATGTGAAAAAAAGAAAGGAAGTTCTAAACGTGTATATCAGGGTTCTGAATTAAATGATGGTCATGAAGGATTTACAGCTGCATTTCAGCCTTCCTGTACTTTACAATGCAGCTGTGGTTTTGGTTTTAGCATAAACAACCACTAGGTGGCACATAGAACAGCCTTTGGCAAAGTGAGTGTGGCTTCTCTATTACAGGTGTGCACTGAAGTGACTTTCCTTCACAGCGGAGCTCATTTTCCTTCTGTCCAAGGAGCAGGGCTCTTGAAAGGATTTAAGGGCTCAAAATAGGCTGTTGGAGGATGTTTTAATTACATCTGCTATTTACTACAATTTATTACATTTGCATATTATCAGAACCTCAAAATGGGAGCCTTGTTGACCTACTGAAGGAAGTATGACACAAATCATAATTTATTACACAAAAAGTAGTACATGATATTAAAAAGCCATCATTAATCCTTTATTTTTCATTACATAGGTAGCTGCCTTCTATGGAGTCAGAATGTTGTTCCACCTACTGAGTAGACTAACAAGCAGCGGTCTTCAAGGGTTCATGCTTTTCCCAATCCGGATCCCATCCTGATATCTTTTTTAAAAAAGCAGATGCCAAGGATTTGAATCTGGGGCCTTGTGTATGTACCTGTGGTCCTCCACTGAAATACAGCAATTCCCTACTGACCCCCACTGCTGACCTCCATATATTCATGTCGTGATATGAATAAGCGGCGCACAAACCCAAGGGAGGCTCCTGAAAATGTGCAGATCTTAGTTAGTTAATGTTAAAGTGTTAAGGTAAATATTTTTTTAAAATGGCTAGCATACAGTGTTTTTTTTAAAAAAATATTCTGTACACGACTTAAATCGCCTCCTGACTTGAGGTGTGGTTCCAGTCAGAGTACTTATTCGTTTTTTTAACAGGAAGGTATTAATAGTAGCCACACTGCCCTAGATACTCACAGCCCATCAATTGCCTTTAATGGGAAGTAAACACAAATACCCCTAGAAAGAATGTACCTGTGTAATTATGATGTAACTATAACCCAATAAACTACAGACTCTTGTAAACTAGTCTAACAGGTCAACACCAATCAGAAAGAGAGCAGCCAATGCAACCTACTTATAACGACATGTCTCAACATTGCTTATATCCAGCAATGACCTCAATATGTGAACCAACCTTTATGTAATGTGCTTATATAATTTGTATGGCAACACTTAATAGTAGTTACCGTAGTGGATTCCACTCTCTATACTTAAAGGTCTCCTAACTGTGTCACAAGTTAGTAGCAACTATATTGATATACCAAAGAAAAGGTTGGTGCTATCATTGGGGCTCTACCAAAGTTTTCCATGTCCCTCAAGATATAGAGCCTTAATATGATAGAACCTAAATTAATTTAAGACAATTCTAAACTACCTCCCATCAGAGGTAATCTTGGTTTCACTATTTAAATTATTATGTTTTGTTAAAATTGTATAGACAAGTTTAAGCATTAAGCCAGAAAGCAATTTGGAAGAACATTCCATCAGCATTTTCAGATTCTCTTTTAAAAGAGCTGATAGGAACCCTATTCATATGTTACAATGAACATGTATGTGCATTAGGATTGCCAACCTCTCAATTTAACTTCAAATGTAGTGTTTGTATAATTTTCTTTTCCAGGCACTTTCTATTGTAACATTTTTTTTCTTTTTAAATAAAATTTCTACAAAAAGGATTGCCAACCTCCAGGTGGGACCTGGGGATCTCCCGCAATTACAACTGATCTCCATATTACAGACATCAGTTTACCTGGAGAAAAGGGCTGTCTTGGAGTGTGGACTCTATGGTAGTATACCCATTGGGTATACTACCATAGTATACCCTTCCCTCCCAAACCCCACCTCTCCCAGTTCTACCCCCAAATCTTCAAGAATTTTCCAACCCAGAGTTGGCAAGCCTAGTGTGGGTACACCTGTTTGTGAGAAAGAGCTAACACATATTCACTTTACAAATAAAACTGGGGACCAGTACCTGGATAAATATGAGGTGTGCGTGCACTGAATATAACATCACAGTTACTCAATTCCCACATAAAGAAAAATCAAGTGCACACTGTACACAGATTATACATGAGTTCACTGTAATTTGTGAACAGAACTCAGGATATTTGATTAATCTGGGAATTATGGACCCAATCCAAACAAATATAAACATTTTGATATCCCTTTGATGTCAGTGGGAGAGACTTAACCCTGTTTAAACACTTCAAAGCCCCATTGATTTTACTTTCATTGGATTGTAATCTATGCTTTCTGTGATTGATTAAAAGGTGATCATTACATGGACTATCATTTCACTGGATGAGAAAATTTTAACTGATTTATGGTTCAAACCAGATCTAATAAAGCCAACAGCAATTAAATGTTGAATTCTGAATCAAACTTGAGATTGTGATCTGTGACTATCCAAACTGTCAATTCACAAAACACAGTCTGGAAATATAATGCATATTCTTTGCTGTTTAAGTTGCTCCCATGCAATCCAACTTGGATGTTGCATTGACAGGTTTGGAAATTGATGTGTCACAGTTGCTTGAATCACAATTATAGTCTTGCTAGGATATTATCAGAGCTTCTTTGACGAGAAAGATTAATGACTCTCTGAAGAAACTAACTTTAGATAAAGTTGATTTGGCAATGAGGTATATTAACCTATCTGGGTTTCTTGTGCAAGAAAATTGAGGGCCAAGCTACACATGACGAATGACACTTGAACGGCAAGTGGATTGAGTGGAGGGCAAGTGAACAGGGAGAAATACACTTGCTGTTCAAGTGTCATTTGTCATGTGTAGCTTGGCCCTGAGTGTCTTGGATCTTAAGGCCAGCACAGAGGTTTAAAGACTCCATTTTCAGTAACTGGAAACCCAATAGATTGATATTACGATTCATTTTTTTCAATGTATCCAAGGTTCTCTGTGCACAATAGTACAACAGTAGTGTAAAGAAATGTTATCACTAGGATCTCTACATTGATTTCCCCCTTCAAAATTTTTGCAGAAAAGTAAAAGTATACCTAGTTGGTCTATTGCAGTCACAAGGGCTGGAGTGTTCTTTCATGACACTCTGGAACGTGTTTTTTACCTAGGAAATACTTCAACTTGTTTGAAAAATGGAGTTACTCAAGTCACTGCATGATTTATGCTCAGATGGATTTATGAACAAACTAAGCAAGGTAGAAGTTAGGGACTCATTATGAGAGACATCTAAATACTAAAAAAGACTAAAAATGACTTAATTGGCATTTTTTTGTAATGTTATAGGGCCTCCTACATATGACATAGCTTAGCGCTTTGTATGTTTTAATCTGGCTCTGATGGAGTTGTCAGGTAGTATCTGGCAACTGGCGGGATCTGGGGTGGGGGCATGGGGAGTGCACAGAGCATTACACAAGGTGTGAATTTACTTACAGGGAAAAACCAGAAGTGACATCATTTCTGTCTAGGAATTGCCAGAAACTAAGTTTCTGATTAACTAAGTTTCTGGTGATTATCAGTTCCTGGTGATTCCTAGAGCTATGTGACATCCCTGGAAGTGATGCAACACTGTGCATGATGTAGTTTTTTAAAAAAATTCTCCTGCTGCTCAGGTCGCCAGGTGTCCAGTATTTGGGGGGACTGTCTGGAGAAAAGGTTTCCCAAACACCTGACACCTGGTCCCTCCCATTCCCCCCTGCTTCCAAGTAGCTCCATGCTTGCCAGCCTGCTCGGTCACCCAACCTCCTGCACAGTGCCAAAGGGAGTGGCCAGGTGGAGGGGCTAAGCCTCCTGGCCTCCTGCATGGTGCAGGGGGAGTGGCCAGTCAGCCTGGCTGGCCTCCTGTGGCACCCAGGAGTGGCCAGCCAACCCACCTGGAAGTGGCGAGGAGTGGTGACTTCAGTCCCAGTAGTGACATCATCATGCTAAGCCAAGAGCATGTGCACACTTTGTGTGAGAGTAAATAAAGTCAAAAATAAGTCCTGCCCCCCCTCCCCAGGGTCCTGTATTTTTCCAGACCCCATCTGCCAACTTTGCCTGCCACTGCTTGGGAGGTAAGACTGCCAAGTTCCCACTAGTGGTGGGAAATCCGCCGCCCCCACCAAGGGTTACCAGTCCTCTGTCTCAGATCCCTCGCTTCCACCCTCTGCCCCCGCTTACCTAGCTGGTGAGGGGGAAAGATGGGAACACGCCTCCCAGGGCACACTCCCAGGCATGCTCCCAGGGCCGGTATGATGCCCTATGTGGTCATGTCACTGCTTGGAAGTGAAGTCATTTCACAGCCCAGGAGGAAAGTGAATGCCAGGTCTCCCACTTCCTGCTGGGAGGGTAAGGGTACCTGGCAACCCTACCCCCATCAATGGGTTCTTCCTGCTGCTGCTCAGCTAGCCAGCAGGAGAAAAAATGGCAGGAAACTGAGGGGACATCGGGCAGCATCCCAACATGTTCCCTATGCTCCCAAAAGTAATGTCAGTATGTCACCAAGGATTCTCAAGCAATTGGGCAAAACTCTATAGTTAAACCTATGGTCATTATGTCACTGGCAAGGCCCTACCCCAGCATGGTAAGTCCCTGCTGGTTGCAAGAGGGACTTGGCAACATTATCAGGAGGCCTAGCAACCCTAGGCCCTGCACTTCTCAGGACACAGTGCAGCACCCGTTAATTTACAGACCCTAACTGGGTAAGACTTCCTCTTGCATAACAATGCAGGCTGTAAGCCTGTTCTGTCCTCACCTCCAGCAATAACACCATGACATGGGAAGCTGCATTCTCCCAAGTAATTTTTATGGTCTCAGTAGCCACACTGGGTCACATTAGATTCTCCCCTGCTTGAAACTTCCCATTGCATCCTAGCCTCTTTGCCCTACCCCAGCTGAGGTTGCCTTACCCACTCATGAATGAATTGGGACAGAAATGTAAAGACATGGACTAACTCATTAATCTTTTTTGTTAAAGTGATATCTATTTCAAATTGTGGGTAAAGGAACTTTCATTATCCCTTTTCCTCCCTGTTTAGTACACATAGAGTCTCCCCCCGCCCATTTAGCACACATAGCAATGCAGTATACATCTACTAATGCAAATAAACTCACTTTGCCTCTTCATTTCTGAGCTTCAAAACAGTGTCTGTAAATATTTGAATACTGTCATTTTAGCAAGTTGGCAAAAATTTGCTTATGTCCTTTCATGAGAATGAACAAAAGGTGAAGGGAGAAGAGAGGAGCTTGGAGATGGAGTCAATGGAGCAAATAGCTCAAGAGGATCGAATAAATACAACTGGAATGATAGAAAAGGCAGGGCTTCACTTGGAAATGTATAACTGAAGAGTTGTGAAAACTAGATTAGTTCCCTGTCCTCATCTCAAGCATAGTGATAGGTGGGGCCTCCTATTTCCCTCATACTTCCCAGCCTTTTGTTTTTAGAATGCTTTGCTCTTTTTATCCCTCCAGGGTTCACCACCAGAACTTTTCCCCTTCTAGTTTCTGTTTCATATCACCCTCTATCTGGGATTAACTGTTATCTTCTTCATCTCCTGAGTCCTCTACCTACCCAGCTCTTAATTCTCTGCTTGTTCTCTTCTTCCCGCCACATGAGAAACACACAGTTATTGCTGCCTGAGGAAATACACAAGTTGCTTAGAGAGGTTCAGACTACTACCTCTCTGCTCAAACTTTACCCATCTTGGTTTATGTGTCTTGCTCAGGCACAGAATTTATCCTTTGAAGGAGGGGAATGTTTTGACCACCTTGAATAGTTATGAACTCTATGCTATGGCAGTTATGAATTCTACTGAAAAAGTCCTCCTTGGATCCTTACAATATTAACTACCACTGGAAGGTCCCCTTTGGTGGCATAATGCTCAAGCAGAATGTGCAGGATTTGTGGAGTAGGTCTTTTTCAACTTATGTATTTATTTATTTATTTACATTATTTATAGTCCGCCTTTCTCGCTGAGACTCAAGGCAGATTACACAGTATGAGGTTAATACAGTCAGTATCAAGTACATTTCAATACAGTACCATAAGGTAAACAGATACAAGTTTAAAAGACAGCATTAGCAAGGATCCAAGACAGAGTAGAAAAAATACTGGAGCAAAACATAATCAATTCTAGGATTAACATTAGACAACATGGAGTGCTAGTTGTACATATTTGAATTTGATGTTGCAAAGCTAAATTCTATAGGGTTTCTCTACATAGTCATTATAAAAACTGATGTGCATGTTTGGCCTCACTTTTCTCAACAGAAGTTTATTTGGAATTATTTCTGTACAATGGTTACACAATGTTTTATCATCAACACTAAAAATCCATGTATGTTTTTCAGTAAAGACCACAAACAAGAGTATCCCCCTTGGCTGTTTCCTGGGAAATCAACATGGATTTACTGTAACATTTCAAAATTTTCTACCTGTATGTCTCCACTAGAATTATTCCAAAAGTAGACTTATGGAGACAAACACTTTGATGTACCTGACGTTGGGGTTGTCCCAGAGTAAGAAAAGAATAGAGCAATATCAAATATGATATCACATTTTTTTATATAAACTCGAGTTGAGAGTGCCCTCAAGTTACAGCTGACTTATGGCAACCCCTAGTGGGGTTTTCATGGCAAGAAACTATCAGAGGTGGTTTGTCATTGCCTGCCTCTGCAACCCTGGTCTTTGTTGGAGGTCTCCCATCCAATTACTAACCAAGGCTGACCCTGCTTTGCTTCTGAGATCTGATATCAGGCTTACCTGGGCTATCCAGGTCAGGGCCTTCATAAACTACATATAGAAAACTACATATAAAAATCCCAGAAAAGAATAAAATTATAGTACTATGGCCCTTATCAAATTTGCTACAAATTTTCTACTCATTCTGTGAATAGATATTTGTATTTTCAACCATAATCCACAGGTGCATTGGGGGAAATTGTATGACGAGCCAAGTTTTCTCTTTTTTGTTCTAGGTAACTTTCTAAACAATTACTTTCTAAACAATCCTAAATGTTTTAAAAAATTGGAAAAATCTCTAATTTACAATCAGAAACTTATGTGCAAACACAGGAGGACTTACTGTATTGTGTGACTCCCTAGTTTAATGTGACAAACTTATTGGTTTAGTATGGGTCCCCTTATCATTAGTTTTAGGCGAGTAGTCATGTTAGTCTGCAGTAGAACAGCAGGATTCGAGTCTAGTGGCATCAATAAGATTTCCAGGGTGTAAGCTTTTGAAAGTCACAGCTCTCTTCTTCAGAAACGAGTAGGAATGGAGAACCCTGAACCTTCATATATCAGTCTAAACATGGGTAGGGTGTTACAAGGAAGGGCATTAGGATGCAAAGGTACAATGTATAACAAAGGAAGATGTCAAGATGTAAAGGTACAATGGTACAATGCAGCTTGATTAGAGCAGAAATTAGTGTCTGTAGTGAGATAAGTCCAGAGGAGTTAGCCGTGTTAGTCTTTAGCTGCAAATAAAGTCTGTAGCTAAAGCTGGTTAGTCTTGAAGGTGCTACTGGACTCTTTACTATTTTGTAGTGAGATAAGAATCTCAAGTCTCTATTCAGTCCCGGGAGGTCCATTGTTCTGAATTTGTGCATGAACTCAGTTTCAGCAATCTTGTGTAGTAATCTCCCCTTGAAGTTTCTCTGTTTGAGGACAGCCACTTTTAGGTCAGCAATGGACTGTTGTGGAAGATTAAAATGTTCTCCCTCTGGTTTTTGAGCATTGTGGTTTTTAATGTCAGATTTATGTCCATGTACTTTTTTATGTTAGTCCAATGTATAGAGAATCTGAAGAAGGGAGCCTTGACTCTGGAAAGCTCATACCCTGAAAATCTTGTCAGTCTCTCAGTCTCACCACACAAGACAAAATACACTCGAATTACACGTGTAATTCGAGTGTATTTTGTAATTCGAGTGTATTTTGTCTCATGTGGTTTGACACTATAAAGTGCCATTGGACTCAAATCCTGCTGACACCCAAGGATTAACACTTCGAAAAATATTTGCCACACTTACCCTTCCTTCTAGAAACTCAAGGTGGCTTATGTAGGGTTATCCCTTTGCTTCTACATGACAACTCAACAACCTGTGCCAGAGACAAATCACTCAGTTTGCTTCTTGGTTTATCAGGGACTTGAATCCAAAACTCCCAGATTGATATCCACCCTCTATCTACTAACACCACACTGGCACCTTTGGAAACCCAGACTTTAAAATGGATAAAAAGTATATGTAAAACAGTCCTAGAGTAATGATTATTACATTCAATCGCAATAATGCCTGCCTTTACTTTTATAAAACCTTTTAAACAAGGCTCCATGTTTCTGGATAGTTTATGAAGAAGAACTAGGGTGGTTTTTGATGTTAAAATAATTCCATAACTCATTCATCATATGGTGTTGTATATTAAATTTCACATGCAGGTTCAAAGAGGAAGTATATACAAATGCAGATACCTCTTTTGCATGATGCAGAATAGTTGTGTGCTTATAATGACAATCTTTGAAGAAGTACCTTCATCTGTTTTGTTTTTAAAATTGGACAAAGCCACTGAAATTTGTGAGGGTTTTTTGCACACTACTCTTGAGATGACATAATGTATTTTGGAGACATGGTAGTTTAGCATGCTTTTGACAGGCTATGAAAATATTCCAGTAGCCCAACACATTTTTTAAAAGAGACGTATTGGTGAAGTATTGGTGAGCTTGTGATTTTCAGAGTTGCTACGTGCCTTAATGCAAGTCGCCTTGTTGTTTGTTTAATTGACAACCCAGAAATAAAGAGAGAGATCCAAAGTACTGCCGGTGGGGTAAAGCTGGCAGAGTGAGATGCACCAAACCTACTGAAGCCCACTGAGAGCCAAGCTACAAGTGACGGATGACACTTGCCTGGCAAGTAAACAGACTAGGGGCCAAGCTACACATGACGAATGACACTTGAACGGCAAGTGGATTGAGTGGAGGACAAGTGAACAGGGAGAAATACACTTGCCGTTCAAGTGTCATTCGTCATGTGTAGCTTGGCCCTTACGTGTATTCCTCCCTGTTCTCTTGCCATTCACTTGATCTCCACTTGATCAAGGCCAAATCCACACTTCCCTACCTTCCGCTTTTCAACAATTGCTCTGGATTCTATCCCGCACTGTCCCAATTTGTGTTCACATCCCCTCTCTTACTACAGCAGCATTGCGCTGTACGTTGTCCACATCCCTTGGAGAATCGCGCATTAGGGGGCAGGTTTAGATCCGCCGTAGCCGATGACAACATCACTTTTTTAAAAAAAAAAATTATACTAGATTTCCACTATAGCGATTTTTTGCTAAATTGCAACGGCGAGACCACATACCTCTTTCACTGATAAACCACACAATGAAGCATCGCATACTCAGGCCAAGAGAAGCAGTGTTTTCTGATAGTCATAGAGCCCCAGGAGAGAACAATGGGTCACTGGTAAAGATTGCAGGAGGTTGGTGCTGGCCACTTAGCACAGACTACTTATTTAATGCTGAAATGTTATTGTAGAATAGTGGATTTTCGCTATAACAGTAATTTCAACATTTCTTTAAAAAAAAAAAAAGGACAGTCAAAAGGGGGGTGGTCTCTTTGTGAACTGCTTCTATTTGTTCACATCCATGGTGAGAACTGCACAAAAGAAGCATTAGAAAGCGCGCCAAACTCATCTGAGGCACAACGCAACAGATGCAAAAGAATGGTGGGATTGAGGTAAGAGTATGTGAACAGCCCTCTGAGAAGCACATAAATGGCGGTGGGAAAGCGGCAAACTTGAGACGTGTGGATTCGGCCCAAGTGGAATGCAAGTGAATGGCAAGTGAACAGGGAGGAATACATGTGAGGGCCAAGCTACAAGTGACGAATGACACTTGAATGGCAAGTGTATTTCTCCCTGTTCACTTGCCCTCCACTCAATCCACTTGCCATTCAAGTGTCACTCGTCACTTGTAGCTTGGCTCTGAGCCTCCCAAAATTCTGCTCCTGTGGGATGAAGGGACATTCAGGAAAGTGTAGGAAGCAAAGTAGGGACCTGCAGTGGATGAGAGAAGTTGGCAGAAATCACAATCCTTTCCTCTGCTAAGGGAAGTGCCACTCAGGTGGTGTGTCTCGTGTTACACCAGTGAAAATGGCACCTTGGATTAAATGCAAAAGAAATGAACGCGTTTTCTAAGGGCCTGTTTTACCTCTTTACGCTGTGATGTTTTTTAGGGTGAAGAGAGAAATATAAAAATAAGGCTGAGTGAATATTCAGCTGTAGGAAGAGTTCAGCTTGTCTCTCAGTCAACACTTCATTCTTTTTTCCCATCATAATGCATTAGGAAAATACTTCACATAGAAAAATAGAATATTTATTGTGGAATACAAACAATAAACATATTTTGCAATTCTGTCCACCTTTTTTTTAAACTGATAAATAAGAATCTGGATGGTAGTAAATATTTCTGTGGAGACAATTCTTATCTGTATAGTCTTTGTACAGGTAAAATAAAAAGTTTTTTTGAGAATAATAAAACAATATGAAAATGGCCTTTTCCCTCAGATTTTGTGCCTCAATAGTTGCAAAATGGCCTTTACCATTGCTGCATATTTTGAAACTCCCCATATCCTGAGATAAATAATACTTTAATGAAGTGTTCCAAACAAATGCCTTGTCTAACTGTTTTACCTGAAAATACCAAACGAAAAAGAATCTATAACTCCCCAACCCCAAACTATGTTCACAGGACAAGTGAGATGGATTCATTCCAACCCTCACAATTCTTTATTGACAGTTCTGAATGAGAGATTTGCTTTCCACTATATTCTAACCTTTTAACAGTGTTACTAAAGTTTTGTCAAGATCAAAACAAAAAAAGTGAAACAAATCTGGACATAATATCGTCAAATAAGTATAAACTAATTTTGTTCTTTGGTGACTATATTTACTTATAGTTACCTGTAACAAATGATTACCAGTTTTTATCCAGTAAGAAGTGTGATTTGGAGAGTGTAAATGAAGCATACCAAGCATGTAACAGATGTCCAAAATAGAGACATCAGCAATCACACACAACATCTGGCAAATGTATGAAATATACTAGTGAATATTGACAGTGATGATAAAGTGACTGGCTACATCCACTGATCTATCTCGGCGTTTTCAGACATCCAGCTGATAACAATTTCAAATGATTGTTCAAATGTCTCAAGGAAATGATTGTTACTATTTCCTTGAGACAGCTGACGGTCTCCAGTTTTGGACATTCACTGAAACATGTTCTAAAGAATTCAAATGATATAATCACTTTGAACTGCAGAGACATTTTGGCATTTATGGTAACCTGTATAATTAAAATGTTTAATACTCTTACCTGTTGACTGTCCTCTGCAGTGGACATGACTGTATACTTGGAGTGCTGAAGTTACATTAGGTCATCAAGACGTTGTTCAACCCGCCCCTCTTTTATTACGAAGGCAGTTGTTTCTGCTTTATCCAAAACAGCCTTCCAACTGAACTTTAAAAAAAAATAACAAGAACCAACACTAGCACCTGGCTGGAAACTAATCGCTGCCTTTAGGGCGTAAGCGGAAACCCCATCAAACAAATAGCAGGCAAATATTCTATTACAGACCCTATTGTGGAGCAAATGACCATCAGAACCTGACATCAAAAACCCAGAAACATTTAGTATGGGCTAAATGCAACATTGCAGAGGAGGCATCAACATCTGAAATCATTTTTGGACTGAACACAAAACATTATCAATTCCCTCAAATGCCTTGTATTCTAAAAACAGATGCACTGTTTACTTTCTATAAAGAGAATTCTCATCATCAGTAGGTAGGCTACATTCAACATTTTGTTTTTTCAAGAAACCAGAACACTGCTACCTGAAGTAACTCTTAGCCATCAACAGTATCCAAATTACACTGGGGTGTGCTGATTCATCCCTCGGTAGCTTGGTCAACTTTATCATCCTGCCGAGAGATAAGAAGAATGTTACTACATATCTCATACACATAGTTAAAATGGTCACCTGTATCTGTCCTCTACTATTTAAATATATTTTTTGTGCATGCTTATATCATTATATTAATATAAAGGCTGAATTAAAAAAGATTTAAATGAACATGCACCAGCTTCTCTGAATTTCCAGCTTTCATTTTTTTAAAAAGTAAGTCTAGAGACTTACCCTGTTCCCTTCCAGAGATGTAAAGAAAAAGGCATATCTAACTGACTTTTTAAAAAATGAAAGCTGGGAATTCAGAGAACCTGTTAGACCTGTTATTACAATGGTAGGGTGATATATCAATTTGAAAATAATGGGGAAAAAAGATGAAGGGGAAAACCAGGAGGAGGAGAAAGGAAGGCGGGGGAGGAGAGGTTCAGGTACTTTTCACACTCATACTTTACAGCGTATCTGTACCTGTTTTGCTTCCCATGTTTGTAGAGGTTTCACACTTGCAAGCTAGTCATGGGATACAGTGCTGCTCGTAGCCCACGGTATTCCTGATTTTTCCCCCTGTGGACATACCGATTTTGAAGCTGCTGCCGACTCGCGGGTGACCCGATTCATGCCAATGTGAACACTTTGTCCCCTTTTTGCTTCTTGTCCCCCTCTTTTTCCTCAGGAGCTGATTGGGCTGTGCAAATCTGACCACACCCACTCTCCTCAGCTCCTGCTTTGTTCTCAGCTTTGTCCACTTTATCTGCTCTCTTTTTTAAAGATTTCAGCAGTGCAGGAAAGTGTCCCTGGCCACCCGGCTGGCTGGCAGCAGGGACCTGGGCACCCACCTGGCCTGGGCACAGGCGGGAAAAGCAGAGTGCAGAGCAGAAGGGAGGCAGGCATGCTCGCCCTCTGTACCCCGGTGCCTCCGTCCGAACGATGCCCCTGAAGAACTTGGGCTTGGCTTAGTGGGCAGCCCTGGGGGGGGGGCTTTGGCTGTGCAGCATGCAAGGTGCTCGGTGTGAGGTCTGGGGCTGAGCTGACTTTATCTTCGCTCATCTGCCTCTTACCTTTGCCAAATCCTAGCGAGTTTGTGAATCAAGGATTATCTGCAGCCTGGAGCGAAGGAGGGCAGAAGGCAGGGAATGAGCAAGGGCCGCTGGGGACTCTCCCTCCAGCGAGGCCTCCACTCAGCCTCTCCTCTCTTCTGGCTCCCGTCCTTGTGCCCCCCTCCGCTCCTGCATCTTGCTGCTGCAACTTCCTCTTAAGCTTCCTCATCACATTTGAGCTGTTTGCTTCTCTATACCACCTTCTCCTTTTCCTCAAGCTGATTAGTCTGTGTGGATCTAATAAAAAACACTCTCCTCAGCACCCCGTCTACTTTTTCTGGGTTTTTTTTGTATTTCTGAAGGACAGTAACGTTTCAGCATTGTGCGTCTTTTTTTTTATCGATTGATAGGAAGCAACGTTCTTACATTACTGCTATTTGGGGAAAAGGTGCCACGGGAAATCACCACCAGTAGATATGCTTTCTGGCTTCGCAAAGAAACACTTCAGTTCATTTGAACATTGGACACATTTCCCTTTTGATTTTTAATGCTCAATATAAATGATAACGATGGCCTTAAAAATAGCATTTGAAAAAGCATGAGGAGTCTACATTTTCTCCAAAAAGATCACCCCACCCCACCCATTTAGGGTTCATGTGATTGCGTGAGACCAATAGTGGCCAGAAAATTTGCTCGGCAGGGACAATCAGCTCTCAACACCCCTTGGTGCTATTTTCAAATGTGAAAAGTTATGGTGCGAAAATGGCCACACAGAAAGGCAGTATTGATGTGCATAGGGAGGGATGAGGTTTCAAGTGATAACATCACAACGTTACAATGCATATACAAACTTTTTTTAAAAAAGGAGACATGAATTCCAAAGCCCACAAAGCCAGCAACAAAACTGGAGCTTTGAAGGGAGTGTGAAAAAAAATGCAGGATGCCAATTTGAAACTTCTTGGACAGTGCGAAATGCATGGGAGCTGAGCCGAATCTGTTGCGATCATGGCAACTCCTCGGAAATGGCGTGATAACCTGTGAGTGTGAAAAGTACCTCAGTGATGATGAACATCATCATCATTGGGCTGAAAGGGATGGCAATGGGCAGGACAAACAAAATTGAAAGAAACATTACTCACGAGGAAAAATAACTCAAAAATCAACTTCCAGAAAAAGACTGGAGTAAAAGTGATCTCAAACAAACAAACAAACAAACAAACAAACAAACAAACAAACAAACAAACAAACAAACAAACAAACAAACAAACAAACAAACAAAAACTAAAGGCAAAAAAAAGTGCATGGAAATCAGGGTATAAACCGAAGCAGTATGAAGCCAGAACTGATGGGGGAGGGGTATGGGAAAACTCGCAGTCTATTCTTGAGGGAAAAGAGTAAGCTGGAGAGTTTCAGTGCAATGATCTGAAAGTACGCCATCAGAACGCATGAGTTGCTCCCGCAGGTGACTAACCACTGCGTCTCTCTCATCCCTGTCCCATCCTGAGACTATCTTGGCATTAATAGTTACATAAGATGAGCCTGTGTCAAAGGAAGCCTTTCCGAGACCCAGAGTGTTACAGTTTTACTTCTGAGTCAATACAATTAATTTCTTCCTGTTGCTGTTCTATGTGAATTGGTTTGGTACATATGTAGGGAATGCTTTTTCATTTTTTCCCCTCTAATGTCCATGGATTAGGATTTGTACTTAGGTGTTATTTAAATAGTGCTTTCTTATTTTAACTGTTATAATCAGGGCTCATTTTGAGGGGGAACACGCTGGAACGCCATTCCGGAAGCTCTGAAAAAAGATCATATGGGTGGTGGCCCCGCCCATGTGATTCCTTTTCCTCCTGCGCTGCCCACTGAGGAAGGAAGAAAAAAGACCCTTCACCCCAACTCACCATCGCCACCTTGATTCCCTGGTAAGTCAGGAAGCCGGAGGTGGGGGGGCAGCCGTGGCATTAAAAGGTGGTGGTGAGTGGGGCCCACGTGTTCTCTCCTCCATGCCTGCTGCTTGGCTGCTGGAAGCTGGAGGCAGCATGCCAGCAGCGGAGGCAGCACTCGCTGCGAGGTGGAGCCACTCAGGCCTGCGCGGGCTTGCCTCCCAGCTTGCAAGCCAGTGGAAGCAGTGTGCAGGCCTTGGAGCTGGTGCCCACTGCAAGCCGGGGCCGCTCCGGCCTGCACGGGCTCTCCTCCTGGCTTGCAAGCCAGTGGAGGATGCACCAGCCTCGGAGCCAGCACCCGGCGCTGCTCCAGGCTCTCCTCCCGGCTTGCAAGCCGGTGGAGGACGTGCAGGCCTTGGAGCTGCTGCCCGCTGCTAGTCGGCGCTGCTCCGGGCTCTCTTCCCAGGTTGCAAGCTGGTGGAGGATGTGCAGGCCTTGGAGCCGCTGCCCTCTGCTAGCCGGTGCCACTCCAGGCTCTCCTCCCAGCTTGCACACCAGTGGAGGTCATGCCGGCCTTGGAGCCACTGCCCGCTGCTAGCCGGCACTGCTCTGGGCTCTCCTCCTGGCTTGCAAGCCTGTGGAGGTTGTGCAGGCCTTGGAGCTGCTGCCCACTGCTAACCGGCACCGCTCCAGGCTCTCCTCCCGGCTTGCACGCCAGTGGAGGAAGCGCTGGCCTCGGAGTCATTGCTGCTTGGGCTTTGTTCTCTGTGGTGAGTATAGTGACACTGTTGTTGTTGATCTCCCCCCTCCTCAGCTATACAGTGGGCACCTTTAACACTTATTTTTAAAATCTGTGTGTTTGCTGGCTTCAACTTGGCAGGCCACCTTCTTTACCGCAGAAGTGCCCTTTATGCCAGGTGTTTGCAACATGCAAAAGCATACCATTATAACCAGATTTAATAAAAATATATAAAGTGTGTATGTGTGTGTGTGGGGGGGGTATCTTTGCAATACAGGGGAGCATGCTTTATGTTAATTCTCTTTTTCAGCTTCATAAATGGTATGGAGGGCACACCTGCTCCAGAAATAGATCAATATATTGTCTAGCTTGTTCCTTTTATCAATTTACTTGTAAACTGACTGTGATTTATGACAGCTGGGGCAAAGAGAAAGCCTATCACAAGCCTTGGCAGATACCAGTTGATTTTGTTATGGGCAATTCTTCCCTGACTTTAATGAGACTTCTAAAATGTTTCTGCACTTCCTTGAATATACACACTCTTCCAGTGCTTCATCTACAGCTCCAATTGTTTTATGGGCTCAGTGAATTTTTCTTCCCTTTCAAGCTTCAGTCATTAATTTCTTTCAAACAAGCAGTTTGGCTGCTTACCAAAGCATAAAATTAGATTCCCCCCCACCCTCTTTCATTTCTGTCTAACCATTAATTTCATCCACTATCTGCATCCTGAGAAGTACGCTATTATTGATTGCCTGGTGCTTCATAATTTTTTTAAAGCTCTGGCATTTAGATTAAGAGCCACACTGGCATAAAAATTATATTATTTACCAACACTTGATTTATAGACACAAATACTGATTTTCTTCCATGAACAGATCTGTCCTAGAAAAAGATTTGACTAGCTGAGAACATATAATCATTTTAATTCCTGCACAGTCTCCTCTGTCTCCACAGCAATGCCCACAAACTGAAGATCTGTAATAAAGTGTAATGACTTTTCATGGAGCAACAAGGAAGCTCAGACACAATGTAAGAACATTCTTTGCTTCTTCCTGGTTAAAGAGAGGGGGGTCACCAAGCGCGTCTTGCCTAACTTCTCTCATACTCCAGTTTTTGGATTGGTGTTCTCTTAAATACTTTTCAGAATTAATTTATCAGTTTTGCGACAGCTGGAGTCAACAATGTGGTATAGTAGCTAAAGTTGTGGACAGCCGGATCTAGGGACACGGGTGCCCAGTGCAACCCTTGTCAGGGTCTCCGTGCACACATGCGCTCCTGTCATGGCGAGATGATGTCACTTTTGTGACATCATCATGCAGGGCAGGAGGTGTGTCCACCCGCACAGCAAGCTGGCCGCCCCAGCGCCCGGTGAGCCATGGAGCTGGCAGCGGCTGCGGCGCAGGTGTGCGCTGGGGCGGCTGGCTGGCTTGCCGTGCGCACAGGACCTCCAAGCCCTGCACTCAGCCACCTCCACGGCAAGCCAGCTGCCCCAGCATACACCCTCGCCGCCACCGCCAGCTCCGCAGCACACTGTGCACTGGGGCAGCTGGCTGAGCACAGGGCTAGGAGGCCCTCTGTGCAGTTCATGTTCCCCACTGCCCTGTGCCGCCGACGGTGCACCATGGAGCTGGCGGCAATGAGGGCGTGCGCTGGGGCAGCTGGCTTGCCATGCGGGTGGCTGAGCGCAGGGCTGGGAGATCCTGTGCGCACGGCAAGCCAAGTGCCCCATCGGTGGGGCTGCCGAGGGCCTCCCAACCCTGTGCTCATCCTCCCATGCAGCAAACCGTGGCACGCTCCCGGGCAGCTGGCAGCCGTGCCCGGTGCCCCCTCTTTGGCAGTGCCGGAGGCAGGCTACCCCCCTGCCCCTCCTCGATCCGGCCCTGGTTGCGGACTAAGATCTGGGCAACCCAGGTTTGATTCCGCGTTCTGTTATGGAAGCTTGCAGGGTGACCTTAGGCCCATCAAATGCTCTTAGCCTAACCCAACTTACAGGGTTATTATGAGGGAAAAAATGGACAAGAGGAACATGATGTAAATGGCTTGGGGGTTCCCATTGGAGATAAAGATGGGGTATAAATAAAGGCAGGGCTTTTTTTCTGGGAAAAGAGGTGGTGGAACTCAGTGGGTTGCCCTCAGAGAAAATGGCCACATGGCTGGTGGCTCCACCCCCTGATCTCTAGACAGAGGGGAGTTTAGATTGCCCTCCGCGCCTGCCAAGTGGAGGCTTGGAGATCAGGGGGTGGGGCCACCAGCCATGTGACCATTTTCAAGCTGTTCCGGAACTCTGTTCCACCATGTTCCAGCTGGGGAAAAAAGCCCTGAATAAAGGTAAAAAATAAAAAAAATCATTTTTGAGAAGTCCCGAAGAAAGAAACAAAACTTTTTAATGTGCCCATTCAGCTAATTCTCTTTACAGCCTTACTTGATGTCAATGATCTTCTCATTGCTTATAGAATTGTGCAATAGAGAGCTAATTTTCCTTATGTAGGGGAGAATATATTGTGATTTTCTTGTTTTTCACACAGGATGCCACACTATCCTCTATACAATTTACTCAGCTCTTCTCCAAAGAGTCCATTTTATAGGAATATTTCCCATCAAAAAATGAAAAGTAATGACTAGTTGGATTGGTAAGACCATAAACACCCATTTTGCACTGATAGTTGCTAGAACAGGGTAGGCAACCCTTGGCACACATACTGAATGGAGGCACATCAAACCATTTTGCTCAGCAGAGCATCTCCCATGCTCCACCTGAAAAGTGGATTATAGATTAGTGAGGCCAAGCCAGGGCATAGCTCTGGGACTTTGGGGACAGCCTGGAGTAGTGATGTCATTAACCAGTTTCTTCTGGCCCCACCCCTAGTAAAGACTAGCAGCCCATTCCAACAGTGGGTGCTGTTTCATGTGTTCAGAGTGTGAGGCAGGCATGGGAGGTTGCCAAATGCACGAGCAGCCGCCACTCAAAAAACAAAAGCCATTGCTGCTGCAGCCCCTCCTTTGGGTATCATCACACCAACATCTTCACAGGTAGTCACTGTATTTTATTTGACATTCTGGACAAAAACATTATCTCCACCTCATCCTACAGCTTTGTATATGTTCCTTCTGCCTCCTTGTCCTCCTGTGAAGGTTCCCCAGCACCTTCTAATGAAGCTCCTTGCTCCTACTTCAAGATAATCGAGGTTCCTCTTCTGGAAACCTCTAAGCACTGCATCATCATTAAAGACCTGGAGTTTATGAACTTTATAAGACAGAGTTGTTCCGCCAGGCATATGGCTGAGGCTGGGCCTCCGCCGGCCTGGAAAAAGGGGGTGTATAAATCTTAACCCTCCCTGTGAAGGCTGTCCACCATCCTGTTTTAAATGTGTTGTTTTTCATGAACATAAATTTTTAATTGTATTTTTAATATGTTGTTATCCGCCCTGAGCCCGCTCACAGGGAGGGCAGAATACAAATTTGAAATAAATAAATAAATAAATAAAATAAGACAGAGCTTCTAATATTCTGAAATAACTAGTTAATGTGGCAATTATCAATTATCAGCAATTAGATGCATTAGTCTGTTTTGAAAGAAAACCTGAATAATAAGAATATATAAATGCATATTCTGTCATCATGAGAAAATCTTGCAAAAATGCTCTGCGACCAGCCCTGTAAACAAAAGGATCCCAAGCCCACTAGATGCAATTAAGCAAAATGTTTTGCTTTCAGATTAGCCACTAGAGGGATCTCCAAGAATATGGTTTATTATAAGTATGCTGAAAAGACAGTTTTCAAATATCAAGAGGAGTCCAAATAACATATTTTCTTTTCTGTCAGCTATTCTGTAAAGCAGCACAAATGTTTATTCTTTCTTTATGGAAAATATATTTTCCTCTTTATAAAAAAAATGTAATTTTAAAAGAAATGGGTCTGCCACAATATGTGATTGTTTTGATGCGTAATCTATACTCTGGACAAGAGGCTACTTTTAGGACACAATATGGGGAAACAGAATGGTTTCCAATTAGCAAAGGTGTTAACAAGGATATATTTTATCTCCCTATCTGTGCAGAACAAAAGAAAAGCTGGATTAGATTTAGATGAAGGAGGAGTGAAAATTGGTGGAAGAAACATTAAAAGTTTGAGATATGCAGATGACACGATGTTACTTGCAGAAAACAGTGAATACTTGAAATGACTGCTGATGAAGGTTAAAGGAGAAAATGCAAAAGCAGGATTTCAACTGAACCTTAAGAAATGAAAAGTAGTGACTATGGAAGAATTACATAGTTTTGACAATGAAGAAATTGAAATTGTTAAAGATTTTCTATTCCCTGTCTTAATCATCAACCAAATGAGAAACTGCAACCAAGAAATTAGAAGGATACTGAGGTTCTAGAAAGAGGAGGGTGGACAGGTGGGCATTCCCTCTTCCTCTATTACTGATCCCAGCTGGATGAAGGCAGGAGAGCGGGCATGGCCACTTCCTCTGCACCTGATGTCGGCCGGGTGAATGGGGGACAGGCATTGCCACCTGCTCCACTCCTGATTTTGGCTAGGTGAAGGGGCGGGCCTTGCCATCTGCCCCATGCCCAATCCTGGCCGGGTGAAGTGGGGATGCATTGCCATCTGGTGTTTACCAGTCCTCTCAGTTCTCCTGTGGAAAATGCTTTTATTTGAATGAGTAGGATAACCCCAAGGTGGGGCCTGGAGATTTTCCAGAATTACAACTGACCTCCAGAGGAGTTAGCTGTGTTAGGCTGTAGTTGCAAAATAGTAAAGAGTCCAGTAGCGCCTTTAACACTAACCAACTTATTTGTAGCATAAGCTTTCAAGAACCACAGCTCTCTTCATCAGATGCATGGACGAAGAGAGCATCTGACAAAGAGAGCTGTGGTTCTCGAAAGTTTATGCTACAAATAAGTTGGTTAGTCTTAAAGGTGCTACTGGGCTCTTTACTATTTTGCAACTGATCTCCAGGCAACAGAGATCAGTTGCCCTGAAGAAAATGGCTGCTTTGTAGGGTGAACTCTATGACATTATACCCCATTGGGGTCCTTCTCCCCAAACTCCACACTCACTAGGATCAACCCCCAAATCTCCAGGGATTTCCTAACCTGGAGCTGGAAGCCCTATAAGCTGTGCCATACAATGGCTCCACCCACTTTCTGAAAAGCTCAGCAGGCACCAAGGGAAGTACTGGCAGGCACTGTGGTCAGGGTCCCCTGCTTTAGGGTCTCAATACAAAGACATATGTTTCTGGCCTTCTTGTGTTAGCGCCTATAAGTCACTGTCTCTTCTGGCACAACACAGCAGGGAGGGTTGAATTTGTTTAATCAATGTATTTATTCAAACATTTCTCATCCATATTCCTCCATTTAAGGACTCGAGACAACTGACAATAGTATCAAAAAGTACATTACACAATATAATATTTTTTAAAAACCCAAATCATCAGTATTCATTAGAAACTATATTCAGTAGGGATGTGCGCTTTGAAATTATTCTGTTTTCATGTTCTTGGCTGTTGAGTGAAATGTTAATCCTGATTGGATAGTTTTTCAGTGGATCACTGCCAGGTTGGACTAGAAATTACTTAGTTTTCTTTCATTCTCATGAGTTTCATGGTCATTATTTTCAATGGGGAAGGGGTATCAATTGAAGGCTCCTGGGCAGCTGTTTTTGCACTCAATGGCACCAAAATCACAAAGAATACAGTGCTTCCTTTGAACCATCTACTCACGAGCTTTTAGCACACACAAATAAGAGGGTCAATGTTAACTGACCCTGAAGGAGGCAAGTGTCAGTAGCACAGGCTTATCATTTCCCTGACTCTTAGGGCGGGAAACTGCAAGCAAACTATTAGTGATGGGCTGGTGCCCAAGCAGGAGAGCAGCACCATCAGCTGCTCTCCTGCGTTATGTTTACTTTTTTGTTTTTGAGATCCCTTTAAGTTTACTCTCATTTGCATAATATGATCCTTTGCTGTTTTGCAGGAAGAAGAAAACCTTCCCGATGCCTCATGGTGCACAGAGACACCATCAGCGCCTCTTTCCTTTCTGTGCATAAAGGGTACTTTCTGTGCGTAAAAGCATTTCGGGGATGGGCCCGCTCTATGCTTTATTACCACATTGGAAGGAATAAATTTGGTCAGTTGCCTAGGGGGGAGGGGAAACCTGCAAAACCCAAGAAGCACCTGCATGTTTCTGTGATGAGGCAGCACTGTCGAAAGCACTCAAAATAAAAAAATATCATGGAATGTCAGAGGCTTCCGTGACTACCAAACAGCCCAGACCATCATCCATTCAGGAGAGACAGAAGGCTCAAAAGCAGTTTTTTCTGTTATTTTTACAGCTTGGAATTTTTATTCCACACAACTCTAGTATCTATATCATTAACGACAAGGCCTTCTTTTTTAAAACTTAAAAAAATATATAACATTTAACATATAAAAACTTAATAACGATTCAGCCATTAAACTAGAGGGCTATTTACAAAAATATATATATAGTATTCCCATATTGAGAGGCAAATGCTTTACAAAGTTTAATAAAATACAAAATCCAAGTATTTTTTAAGTAGCGCAACCCCTAATGATGTATAATTTGAGATGTGGTCAAAATATGGAAACCATTTTTCTAGGAAACTGGATTGAAAAGATGGATTGATCATTTATTGTTAATTGGTCTGCTATTTTGTCATTGCTATCATGTCCCAGATTTTGTTTTTCCATTGTGTTATAGTTGGTATTTTGTTCGATTTCCACATCTGTGCTATCAAGAATTTGGCTACTGTCAATAGGAGTGCTGCTAATTCTTTTCTAGGAGATGGTAACCATGAGGCCTTCTTAATAACACTGCCTTACACAATTTCTGAATCTTAACAGTTTGGGAGCCTTCCTGACAGTTTCAGAAAGGCCATGCTACAGTGTGGGTACTACCCCTGAAAATGTACAAGCAGGCACAGTGTCAGATTTCACTCATCTGCTGGATAAGTGAACTATAAGAAGCAAGCAACTGATCTGAAGAACAAAGTTGATGCACGGGATCACATCAGAAGTGGCAGTCCTTCAGGTATGTTCCAGGCCAAGAAGGCATCTGAAATTAGATCTAGAAACAAAACACAGTTCAATGTTCTTCGCTCAGACATAAATATGCATAGCAGCTTGCTCCAGATAACAATTGAGAAGTCAAATTTTGCACTAACAGAACTTTCTGATTCATCTTCAAGGGCAGCCCCACATATAACATTGACACAAATAAAGCAGAGCTAGACAGTTCACCCTCCTTCCTTGGCTTGGAATCCTTTATTAGCCACTTAAGACCAAAACAAGTTATAGTAATAAAGCAGCTTGTTTATTAGGATTGGCTTGCTTGGGTGCAACCCTAAATCAGGCACCTGTATACATGGTCCACTGAATGAGACTTGCTTCCAAGTATACACATTTAGAACTGAATGGTAGGCTGTAATCCTAAACGAGTTACTCATTTCCAATGGAATTGAATTAAAGTGAATTAAAGAGTGCATTTGTAGTTTCTCAGGTGCCCTTTTAAAAAGTATCCTTAGAGGAGCCTTTGCTGATAATGAAAATCACTGGATAACTAAGTAAACAAGCCAAAGTGGAGGAGGAAATGCAGCAACAAAAAAAAAACATTTGTCAAGTGAAGGTCCAAGATGCAAACAGAGCCAAGGATATTTGGCTGTCTTTCTCTCACCTTTCCAATCCCTTTATGTTAACTATCTAAAGTCAGACATCCTCCATAAACCTTGAGTGCATAGCCATTCTGTTTCCTTTATTTCCTTTCAAAAGCTTGGAGTCAAAATGAAAACAAGTTCAACTGGAACTATGTAAATACATCAGGATTCCTCCCCCCCCCTTTTAATAGTCATAATAAGCAGAAAACATCTATAGTCATAACACTTATAGTAGCATTTACATCAGGCACTTTAAATGCATTATCTCAATAATAAAAACTACCTTACTGTAAATTGGTATTATTAAAGCCTAGTGAGTTTGTGGGAATGGTTAGACTGAAATGGGGCTTTCTCGCCCTGTACATCAGGCCATTGTTCAGTACTCACCATAAACAGTACTAGATATGCAGTAATTACTTGGATGCAAAATTACTGGCTCAGTTTATTTAACTAAAACAGAGAAAAATGCAGTTTTATGACATTGCTTAATTGGCAAGTGACATTCCTACAAATACTGACTTAAACAAAATCTAAAAATTGGCACAATATAATAAATACATTTAAATAATAAATTTTGACATTAAGGGAGGTTAGAGGTACTAAAACTAAAAATTTGCTGTAATTGAATTTGTACCACAGTAACAATGGAAAAAACTCTAGATTAATTGTTCCCATTCTCTGTGTTGTTCATTAAAATCCTTTATGGCTATATCTGATAAATTGATGAAATTATTCATCTTCTTGTGATTTACAGCACAGTCCTCAGTCAGGACTGGAGGGATAGGAAAACGCATTAGGGAACTGACTAGCTGCAACCCAGAGATATGCCAGCACAGGGCCCCAGCCTCGTTACTTAAGTGCTGAGGCACTGCCACGCGCCCCCTGGTGCCAGAAGGGTGGCAGGAGTTAGTCAGCTCCCTAAGCCACCACATTCTGGGAATGCCCCCCCCCCAAAGAATTACAACTACAAAACCTGTGGCATAGATCATAGGCATCCATGGAATTTGGGAAAAGCAACCTCCTGCCATCTGTCATGCCCCAGTCCCCTAAGGATCATAGGAGGCCAAAAACCACCATGGCCAATACCAACTGGTCCCTATCCAAACCCCACCCTCCTTCAATGGCCAGTCCTGACACCTGACAGCTAATATAAACCGCAGTCTTCATGCAGCAAGGCCAGATGCCAAGTCACGTGGCACAGGGCTACATCAGTCAGCATCTCACACCACAGTGGTAGCTCAAACACACTCGGGGAATGTGTGCACAATATAAGAGCACAACTCATAGGGCATGGGGGGGGGAAGCAGCTGATAAGGGCCAGGAGACCCCTATGGATCTGTTTCCTTCCAACCACAAGGTGAATGCCACCACAAGGGTTCACCCTTAGTCTCTCCTGCAGGTACACCAATCCAGAGCAACCACAGCAGGAGACTGCCATGCAACAGTAGAGCTCTGGCACAGCAGCCACAGCATGGACACCCCAGCACAGACCAAGGTCTATCTGACACCCACACCCTCCTTTGTTGGTCTCCCATCCACATTCCTGCCCCCTCCCAGCCAGGGGCTGTGGCTGCAATTAGGCAGCCACAGCAAATAGTCCTGGGACAGAAGATGGCACAGTGCTGGTATGACTCCAGGATCCCAGGGGGCACCACTGTAAGACCCACCCACTGCTGAGACCAGACCCCAGCAAAGCCTGGGGTGCCCCATTTGGGTGACCCCCCCCATTCCATGCTACCTGGGTAGCCATGCCAGTTGCACACCTGCAGCCCTTCCCCCATCCTGCCAGCAGCAGGAATCTTCCTTGGTGCCCCCAGGGTCAGCCTTCTCCTGTGGTGTTGGGAGATGCTCCCTCTGCTGATCACTGGGACTCTGGCTAACTCCATGTTCTTTAGATGTTGCATGGTGGGCAGGGCCCAAACAAGTCTAGGGATGTGTGGGCGTGCTTTGAGTTACAGTGCGCAGTAGGGCCCTTCCCCCCTTTTCACACTGCTGCCTCTGTCCTGTTTGGCAGAGGCGTATTCCTTTGAGGGTGTGTGGTGGAGGCCATGGGTGTGGCCTGATGCTGCATGGTCCCAAACCTCCCTCACCTTGTCCTCACATGTCTGCAGAGCCAGGTGCCCACGGCTGCTGCCCTGTAGTTGGTTCCACCTTGTCCATAATGGCCATGCCACCACATCTCTGTGACATCTTGTGGGTGCAATGGTGCATTTACAGGGAATACCAGTATGGTTGCAGCCCATGCTGCTCTGCTATGAGACATCTGCCTAGTCCCTGGACTGCAGTTTTTCTTTAGGAAATGCACCAATGGCACTGTTGGTGCGCCAGTGGCTGGTTGCCTCCACCAAGATGGCCCTCAGGATTGCATTGTCAGTCAGTCTCACCTCTGGGCATTGCTAATTTTATCATAAGTAAAAGTTAGAAACCTAGGGCAACAATACAATCCATTGTGGTTTGCTTTTTAAAAATCTGGCACAAACTTGTTACCTTGATTATATGTTTGCCATGAGTCTTAAAGTGACCCTAAGATCCCACGGTTGAAGCTTTTTATTGCTGTTCACTTGACATGGGAAAGCAACTTTAAATTCTTGGGATGTTCCTTCCCATGTCAGAATGATTCATGAACTTACTGGTCAGGCCTCATTTTCACATCTTACAGCACCTTTATTTTAACAACATTATTTTGTTTTCTTCACTCAATCCTATGCAGCCTATAGAATGATTATTCCATCCTGATCACTTCCTCCCACCTTGAATTAAACCTGACTTCATTACCGTGGCTTGATATCAATGCACTAATCTTTGATAACTTTTTTGTGCTGATATTCTTGGGAATGTCTTGGCCCATGACCTGGAGCTAGCTTAACCTTGATCTTTAAAACTGGGAAACTGTCATCAGACTGTTTCCTGACATCCTGTAGAACAGAGCTGTTTTTGTGTCTTGAATGGTGAGAAATTCTAGAGAATAAAAAATTAATAGTGTAGAACCAAGAGGGTGAGGTTCAAGAGATGTGGACTGTAAACAAAAAACTAGCAGTACATCGTTATGTACATAATATGGATTGCTGGCAATAATATCCTCCATAATCCATTGTCATAGTGTTAGGTAGTGTGATGAGTCATTCCCAACCTAATAGTAATAGGAGTAGAACATCAGTGGTGTAACCTTGTTCAATTACAATAAAATGGCTAGTAAGAAAAATGTAAAGAAATGAAGCATTCATTTACCCTGGATGAATGCAGTGCAGTGATTTCTACACAGATTCTGAACTGAAGAATGCAATCCCATTAATACCCGGGATTAAGTATTATTTAACTAGGTGATACTTCCTTCTGAGTAAATATGCATAGAACCAGATTGTTAAAATAAAATAAGTAAAAACGGAACCAGCCTGTATTTGTATTGTCCATGTTTGCCTGTTTGTTATGTCCATGTTTGCCTTGTACCTTGGTATATCTAGTTATGTGCTGTATGTATTCAGTGTTTTATGTTTTGAATTTTGTACTTGTTCATTCTATATTATTATGTTTGATTTTCTAATTATACAATGACAATACAACTTTTCTGTTTTACCTTTACAGTTATTAGCTCCCTAGCACTGACACCAGCATCATTGTTGCACAGAGAATTTGGTCTGGAATGAAAAAATCACTCATTATAGAGTCAAGGGCAACTGAAGCACCAGCTGCCTCCCGTCCTTACAATGGCAAGCTGGGAAAAGGTGCAGACAGCAAACTTTCCCATAATTTGGTAGGTGTCTCCCAAGTAGAATAATGTTGCAACCTAATGCATGTGTGCTTGGTCTTAAAATGTTCATTGGGGGTTTTCACCCAGATAAGTGTGCTTAGGATGTAAATAATTCTTTGCTACCCTTTAATGGAATGGCACAAACTGAAACCTGGGAGAGTGAGTCAACTCATCTTGCTTAACAGTAGGTAGAGCCATCCCTGACATGGTGGGGCCTGGGCCATTTCACATAGGCCCAAGAATAATAGAAAATGTATGTTACAAGGATTCTAGGAAACCTGGGTACTGGGGCAGGGGGAATTGAGGCTCATTGATAAATTGTGGTGTGTTGGTGGTAGGAAAAGGTGTGGAGAAATTAGACAGGGTGAATTTCATGTATCATTTCAAAATGACCAGCCAAATCTCTGCATCTAAGTCTTTAATACTTACAAATTTAGGCTGTTAAAACTTTCCCTGGCAGATTATTCCTTTTGTTTCGGAGCACAATGTTCTACCATGCCCTGGAACACTGTCTTCTGGAGATCACAATGTTTCACACACTTCCTGCACACTATTGCCTTTGCTTGTTCTCATTCTTAGAGTCTCTCCTAATTGTTGGGATAGTCTTTGACAGTAATTGCTGCCTATACTGATAGTTTTTATGACACTTGGCTAACTTCTCTAAGTCCCTACTTTCTTCATTAAATGACAGAGTAAAGTCAAATAGTACTCCCATTTATGGAACTCCATTCCAAGGGATGTTTACCCAGCACTAGAGATGGGCACGAACCGAAATATAAACCAAAATTAAGCACGAACCCGGCCAGTTTGTGGTTCACGAACCAGCAGTTCATCAGATCCCATTTCTGATGAACTGCCACGAACTTTAGGCTGGTTCGTTTGGTTTGTTTTTTGGTTTGTCACTGCAGACAGCCTGGTGCCAATCAATCAGTTTCCTAGGCAACAGGGGATGGACTTCCTGCAGACCTTCTGCTGGCCCGGAAGTGACCTTCTGCTGGCCCGGAGGTGATGATTTTCTGACCTGGATGTGGCGTTTTCACGAACCAAACGAACCGGTTCACGAACCAGGGGCAGGTTCGTGAAAGTTCATGGTTCATGAAATTTGACAAACCACGAACCACATGGTTCAGTTTTTTCCTGCTTCGTGCCCATCTCTACCCAGCACCATCTTTTGTCATATTGTAGGTGCCAGACAGTATATGCCTTCAGTATGTAGTTATTTTTTTCACTAATTTTTCCTGAGCTGTTGTGTTGCCATTCTTAAATTATGTTCAGATACTTGTTGGTTAACCTGGTACAGCCATAGATTTGAGTTAGTGAATCTTTGGTTTTTTAAATTGTTTCATTGGTGTTGTTTTAATATCAGTTTTAGTATTATTTCATTTCTGCCAGTCATGTAAGCTACCTTAATGTCATATTCTGGCAGAACAAAAACATAGATATAAATAGCATTACTGCAGCAAGCACAAAAACTAGTGATGATCTGGGTACTTTACAAACATCTATGGAACATCTGTGGAACAATATGCAAAAACATTATAAAATGAGATAAAACCAAAACAAAAATACATATGTAACAAAACAGAAAGAGAGATGTTTATATAAACACAGAAACATTAAAATATAGAGCAAGATGGAGGAATCATGGAGGGGTCCTGGTCTTGCAGCTTGGCTCTCCGACTGCTGTCCAATGGACTTTTCAACGGTCACTTATCCAACATTCTGCCAAGCTGCCTGCATTTCTCATCAAAACTTGAGGGAAGCTGACAAGTGTCCAACCTGTGTCATCCGTCATTTGTAGTTTGGCCCTAAGTTATGCGTAAAGTATTAGTTAATTTCCTTCTTATAAGAGTATGCTGATAAGTGCTGAGGTTCTACAAGAAACTTAGGCTTGTCAATGTTTAGGCTAGAGGGTAGCACCATATTTTATATACTATTATGTTTGCAGTTTGTATAACAGAGTTTCAGCAAATGTGTAAAATGTAATCAACGGATATACATCCTTAAACTTCTTAAGCAGCAGTGGCTCAATATGGGCCCAGGTGTACAGTATAAATGGCCTGAAGAAAAATGCCCCTTTAATTAAGATTTAATGGGATTCTGTTTACCAAGTGATATTATTTATCTCTGTGCCAAGTAAAGCTGCAACTGCCAATTTCTACACATTAACCTCTATTAAAGTGAGAGGAAATTTTTCTCCAGGCCAGTTGGCACCCTAATAGTACACAGCAGTGGCTTTCAGACTTTTTATGGGGGAAACCTTCTAAACGTACTGTATTTTTCAAGCTGCACTTGCAAAATAACTCCATGCTACTTTCTTTCTTCTCAGCATAAAACACAGAAATCTCACATCAAGTAATGCTGAATGAGTTTAGATTCTATTTTTCATCTTCAGTATTTATACATATATAGCATTGCTGAGCATATGACCATTTCACACAGAAAATTTGCCATCAAGCATCCTATGACATTCTTTCCCAGCTCACCTTGTTCCTCCTCCTCCCTCCTGTCCTCACAACTTACTTGTGATAGAGTTACACGATCCATTTGCGGGGATCTGACCCCCAGGCTGTGAACTACTGTGGGATCTGACCCCCAGGTTGTGAACTACTGCTGTCTATGATGGCTCAGGGGAACACCAGGATATCTGTGACAAACATAATCACCATATAAATCGTGGAGTTTCTTTGGCTACTGTCAGTTGTTATGCAGGGATTTGTTAGTCACCATCCTGAATGTTTATTCTGCTTAAATTTCCTGAACCCTCATATGGTCAGCCAACGCAGATTCTAACTGTTTGATTTTACTTGAGGTTTCTGCCAAAGTAATAATTTGAAAGCCTTGTTTTACAAATATATGTTTAAAAAAGACACCCTGAGTTACATGATATAAACCTTCAATGTTAATTTAACTCCTAAAGAGGTTTTATACTACTTTTCTGAGCTTGTGACCACCTTTAGAATTCTGACACAGAGTAGACGCAACCACAAAATGGCTGCCATAAGAGGTGGAGCCAACCACAAAGTGGCTGGCACAAGAATCGGGAGAGGAGATAAAAGTAGATGGGAAGATGAAAAGAAGGCAGGAAAAGACAAGACAGATGTTTCTACAAACCTGAAAAAGGCCCAGGTTTGCAGAAAAACCTGAAATCTTAAAAAAAAAAGAGAGGGAGAGATGGAGGGGTTAAATCCCTCAAAATAATAGAAGCAGCACCAATAGTTTTAAAAAACAAAAGTCCTCTATGAATGTTGCTAGGCAACCTCAACAGTATTGCCAACCTTCAAGACTTGGTGTCTGTCAGTAGAAAGTCAGGGGAGGGGACATGTCACTTTCCAAGGCTGTTTTGATCTTTAAGGGAGAACTCAGTGGGTTCAAGCCCAGCAGCAATAACTGGGTGACTTGTTAACATGCAAACTGCATGACTCGCTGAGGACTGGTTGCTTTCTACTGTTCAAGAGCAGCCACCCTATAAAGGCCAGTGTAATACAATGGTTAGAATTTTAAAATGAGATTTGGGAGACCCAGGTTCAACTACCCACTCTGTCATGGAGAGGCATTGATTGACTTTGGGCCAATTATACATTCTTAGCATAACCTAGGGAAAATCTGGATTGGGAAATTCCTGGAGATTTTGAGAGTGGAGTCTGGAGAGGGCAGGGTTTAGGAGGGGCTAGAGCTAGGCTTCCCAGTTGCCTGCCCATAGCTGTTAGCAGTCAGACCTAATCTCATGCTAATAGAAGGCTTATGAATATGGCAATATCGTAAGCCCCTCTGTGTAGCAAGGCAAGAAATGGCTGCCAGATCCCAGCTGGGAGCTGGAAAGTTACTGACATGTGAGTCACCATGAGCTTTCAGCACCCACACCCCCAGAGATGTGCACAGATCCTAAGACAACAGGGTCTTCCAGGAGTTCCTGAATTAATCACCATAACACACCCTGCCAAGCTTCTCCTTATCCACTCTCCCATTCTGATAGCCTCACCCATCCAACAATCGTAGGTCATTAATAATCACTGATAACTTCAGCTTCACCCAGGAAGGCTTAATCAAACCTTTCCAGTTTCATTGTCTCACCCTGTAGATGGTTTCCCAATTCTTTGTCTCACCCCAGAGACAGCGATCAAGTTATTGTTTTAGGCAAAAGACACTATTCTGCCCCAGGGTATGTTCCACAGTACAACCATAGTTGTATGAATGCCCCTGGATCCAGCATCCACCCTCAGACTCCCATCTGAACCTCTTGCTTTTCCTGCTTCCAAGCACTGGTTGCTAAACGATACTCTCTCACAGACACCCTCATTTTGTCTGATAGGTAACTATCACCCGATCCTACAATTCTCTCACCAATTCTGCCCCCCCCCTTTCTAGTTAGCTCTCTCTGTGTTGTGTGTTTTGTGTGCAATTGATTGGTGAGGAGACTACACCAGGTAAGTCCCACCCCCCCACACACACTGGGAGGGTATAGAGACCTGGGTACACTAGCTGGAGCTCAGCAGGGTATAGTGCCATAAAGGCCACCCTCCAAAGAAGCCATTTTTCTCCAGGGGAACTGAACTCTATTGCCTGGAGATTATTTGTAATTCTGGGAGATCCCTAGCCATCATCCGGAGGCTAGCAACCCTAGAACATACTTCAGATGGTTGTTGTGAGATAAAATGGAGAACAGAATGATGTAAGCTGCTTTGGGTCCCAGTTGTGGAGAAAGACAGGGTATAAATGAAGAAAATAAATAATAAATATAGTTGAATATGGGGGAGCAGATAAAAGATGGATGGGTGAATGAGAAGGAGAGAAAGAAGCAGGAGAAAGTGAGGATATGAGGCATGCCAGGATGAAGGAAAGAGAAAATAGTTTGGGGAGGGGGATAAAGGGGAAAGTTTTTGCAGGTGGATTGAAAGGAGAGAAGTAAAGGGGAGAGGCTATGGAGGTTTTCAGGAAAGGAAACAATAAATAGAGGCGAGGAGATATGGTGTCCCCCACTTGTTATATCAAATCTAGTAAATAATTTACAGTAACATTAAAGAAACTTTTGATTTGTCCCTTATTTTGGTTCCACGCTATATGATTTACTGGCCATGAAAGTCAAGGATAGAGGAGAAGGGGAAGGGATAAGGTAACTTTTATGGAGGCTTTTGTCCCCACCATTTACTGTGATAGGGTTGCCAGGTCCCCTCGATCTCCCAGCGGGAGACTGAGGCCTGGCTCTTATCTTGGTGGAGCTCATGCGCGCGCGTGCGCGCGCTCCTGCAAGCGTGATGACATCACTTCTGGGAGTGACATCATCACGCAGCCCCTGTTTGGGCGCTGATCGGGCCCGTTGTGGGCCCCTGCGGAGCGCAGGAACGCTCCCATGCCCCACAGGGGCCCACAACGGGCCCAGTCTGCGCCAAAACAGGCCCAATCCGCACCCATTTTGGCACGGACCGGGTCCGTTTTGACGCGGATTGGGCCCAATTTGGACCCCTGTGGAGCGTGGGAGCATTCCTGCGCTCCGCAGGGGCCCTGATCCAGGCCAAAACAGGCCTGATCCTGGGGCTGCTGTGCGCGGGGGAGCACAGCACCGCAGGGGGGCACGCATGGAAGGTGCGGGCCCCCCCGCTGGCCAGGTAAGTAGGAGCGGGGGTGGGAGGGTCTGGCAGTCCTATACTGTGAGGACATATTGGTACTGGTGCCAGGGCTTCTGTAACTGCTAGTCTATTCAAGTTTAGACTCTGTAGTCCAAGCAGGAGACAAGACCAGGATGAAATTCATTTGTATTTATTTATGTTATTTATGGTCAGCCTTTCTCACTGAGACCCAAGGCAGATCACACAGTGTAATTCCATGTGATCAACAGCTGGGACATTCAATAAACATTATAATAAGGTATGCATGGCAGAGATTTGAAAAGAAGCATACAATTCAAATACAGGAATACAGCAATGAAACATTGCTGAACCAAAACATAAGTAATTTGACATGACCTATTAAATAATACAGAAACTATCCAGTAAGATCATATCTACATCTACAGATAGTACCCAGTAGAATAGTCTGAATATCTTGTTAGTTTGACAAAATACCAAACCTTGATCATATAAAAGATTTAGGGAAATTAAATATACATTCAAAAAGTACTAGATAAAGTATAATGGAATATTTCCCTCAAATGTACTCTGCAAAACACCTGATGTAACAATGATGAAAGATAGATCTATCCTATGAGCCTGAACCAATTTGTAACATACACTGGGTTCAAAAGAATCCTGACTGACCCCAAAGGGAGCAATGTGCATTCTAGCATTCCAGCAATGAAACAACCAAGAGAGTGTTGGGGAGAGTCCAAGTATCCATCAAGAGCGACATAGAGCAGAGGAATATTAGATTTAGTCTCTTTGGGCTAGGGGCCTTGCTGGCTGAGAGAAGGGCACAAATTTTACCTAAGAAACCTTTAGGCCTTGTTGGGCTCTCTGCTTTGTGAAGATCCATAACTAGGGATTAAATAAATGACCAAATGCCTGAAAGTTCCTTTTGGCATAAAGGTAACAGCAAGAGGATAGGTTCTAGCCTTAAACAAGATGAGACCCTTGTGAATGTACTTTTGTAAATGTGGAGACAAGGCAAATTGGTGCAGAGATTTCAAATGGCAAAAAGGTGTAAGGAATTATCCACCATGCATCATTGTGATCCTCCTGTGCCATCTACTCAAAAAGCCAATTGATATCCCTTCCCTGGAGGAGATGTTGTTCGGTAAGCCTAGCATTGTGTGTGAGTAGGGATTGGGAAGGGTATTTTCTTTTTTGGATGCCACCTCTCAAAAGCATAGTGAGAACAAAGGGGAAGAATAGTACTGCTGCAAGGAAAAGCCTCTCCTTTTCCCCATAATGCAAAACATTCTGTATGTATAATTTGTACAGTACACTGTAGGAACAGAGCTGGGGATGTGCTAGTGGGAGGAGATAGACATGTATTTCATTAAGGGCTCCCTATGCTTTTCTCCACAATTTGAGCACTGGATAAAAAATCAGCTGACAATTCTGGACTATTAGCTTGACAAATAAATTGTCAGCCATAACAGTATCTAAAATACAAGTTTAGATCCTGTTTGTTTGTTAAAAAGTTAATACTTCATCTTTCCATATAGATCAAGGAGGTAGATTAAAAACATTTATAGTTAAAATAAAAACAATGACCTCCAAATACCTGCCTCCCTCATGCCTGCCTTTCAAACCTCCTTAGAAACCCTGACAAACAGCCAGGCCTTGCAGTGCCTCCTGAATATCTCCAAGGAAGGGGTTCCCCTCACCTCTTCAGGGATCCCATTCCACAGAGCAGGGGCAATGATGGAAAAGGCCAGGCTCTGGTTGATGCCAGACAGGTCACCTTAAATGGTGGGACAACCATCAAATAGCTGCCTGAGGATCATAGTTGATGTCAGGGATATATGGAAGACATTCTTGAGAATGAAGATATGTGAAGATATTCTTGATAGTATATAGGGAATAGCTTAGTGCTGTTCTGAAGAGCTTTGGCGGAAGGAAGAATGATTGCAAGCCACTCTGCCAACACTCTGGAATGGATAACAGCATCTGAGTTGGGCAAGGTTACTACCAGCCCTCCAGTGGGGGGGGCAGGGATTCACCTGCTCCAAACCTCTGCCCACCACCACCTCTCACCTGGCTGGTGGGGGGCACAGGAATGGGACTGGAAACTTTGGAGCACATGGGAGAATGACGACGTAAGACTCTGCCAGTGGTCCCAAATGCCTTCCCTGTGCCCTGCTTTCAGCCCTGGGAGACCTGGCAACCCTACGATTGGGTCCAGCCTAATTCTCCCTTCCCCTTGCAGCCCCCCTCATTTCATTATCTGGATCCCCTATCAATAAGGAGCAGCATTTTGTGGAAATCAGTGAGTTGCAGTGGGAAGGGGCAGGCAAGGAAGTCCCATTCCACTGATAGAAAATTTAGTTTGAATTAGGTTTGCCAGGTCCCCTTACCATTCTGGCAGGAGGTGGGAGACTTGGCACTCAACTTCTGTGTTGTGCTCACATGCACGCTCCCAGGCTGTGCAATGATATCACTTCCAAGAAGTCAGGGCATCGTGCCACCCCTGGTAGTGCTCCTGTGCACTGCAGCAGGCCAATTTTGGCCAGTTCGGGGCAGAATTGGGCCCTTTTGGGGCCTAAATTGTACCTCTGTGAAGCACAGGAACTCTCCAGGGCCCTCCTGGCAGTGCTCCCAACTCTGTAGCGGGCTGAATCAGGCCCATTTGGGCCCAAAATCAATCCACTGTAAAGCATGGGAACAGTTCAGGGCCCTTCAGGACAATGTTGCACTGCTCCAGCAGCACTCCCACACTCTGCAGTGGGCCAGTTTTGGGCCCCAATGGGCCTGATTCAGCCCACTATGGAGTGTGAGAGCACTACTGGGAGGGCCCTGAAGAGTTAGGGTAGCCAGGGACTTGGAGTCCCTCGATGGGAGATCCCTAGGTCCCTGTGCTCTCCCGGTGGGGGATTGGGAGCCGGCACTTACCCCGGCTTCTTTCTTCACTCCTGGCTTGTGTGATGATGTCATTTCCTGGAGTGATGTGATCACACGGGGGTCAAAGGGCACCCTTGGGTCACAGATGCCCTTGTCCTCACCAGTGTGGGCTGCTCTCACTGCCGTGGCCACGGCCTGCTCTTGTTTGGCGCAAAGGGGCAGTAGTGAGAGCAAGCCGTGGCGGCAAGAGTGGGCCACTCTTGCCACTCTGCCCACTCCCACTGCCACTGCTGCCTGCTCTCATGGTGTGGGAGCGTGCCCACCAAACCAGGGAGGTAAAGCACCATCCGGGGAGGGGGCACCCAGGAAGCATGCCCCCCACCAGCCAAGTAGGTGGGCGTGGGGGGAAAGGTTGGGATCAGGGGATCTTCTGCCCCGGGTGGAGGAATGTAAACCCTATAGAGAGTTCCTGTGCTGCTGGGGTGGTGCAGCAGCATCCTGCAGGGCCCTGGAGCAGTGTGCTGATTTTGGCCCCAAACGAACCTGATTTGGCCCACTGAGGAGAGTAGAAGTACTTCTGGAAGGACTCTGGAGAGCTCCTGCACTTCACAACAGGTCAATTTAACCCCCAAGTAGGCCCAATTCGGCCTCTTTGGGGCCCAAATCAGCCCACTGCAGAGCACAGGAGCACACCATGCTGCCCAGGAGCATGCCCCATGAGGCGTGTTCCCCCACTTTCCGCCCCTGCCAGATAAACAGTGGGGGGGGCAGAGGGTGGGAGTGGGGGATCCTCCACCCCCAGTAGGGGACTAGTAACCCTAATCTGAATCCAGTCCTTTGAAATGGATTCAGCAATCCATTCTGGACATGTTCAGAGAGACCTAGGATGCTCCTACATTTCTAGCATGACAAGGTATCGAGCAGGTCTCTGGAAACAGCATATAAACAGATATATAAATAAGGAAATAGTAATGATAACTTTTTACGTTACTGTTCAAGACAGTGCTTTTTGGAGGGAAGGAAGGAAAAAGGAAGGAAGCTGCTGCTACTGTTATACTGATTTCCACCAATTCCCCCTTCGTACCACCCTACTCCCCAAATGCCCTGGTGCTAGAACTTTGAAAATATATGAGGTTAGGCCCCTGGCACAGCAGTTGGGTAGGGACAATAATGCCCAATTGTCAGCATTTTATCTCGGTTGAGATCTTGCCTAGGAGAATGCATGGAGAGGCAAAGCCACACTCCACCTTTTTGTGTATGTCCAGAGTAGATTGCAGAATTTATAGGTTAAAAAAACAACAACACTTGGACTGTATACAGAAGACAATAAGAAACAAGGCAGATGTCTGGTGCAATGCTTAAACAGAACAGGGGCAAAAGACAAAGATAATTTATGATTCAGAGGGAAACAGGAACTGGAACAAAATGTATTACATAAATGTTTGCATTTGAAGATACTACATTATGTAAAATTCCAGATAATTAATAGCCTCCTCTCATTATAATTAAACAAATTATTCCCTAGATTGTTAATGCTTATTACCTCATCATTTTCGTCGTGCCGTTTGATTGAATCATTGCCTTACATTGCAATAGGCCAGAATTTCCATCGTTTAAGCTGTAATAATCAATTCATGTACTCTGGAGAAATCACTTGACCTACAGAATGATGGCTTTGGTATTCCACCCCAAATATAATGTTTAATGTTTCCTTAATCAAAAAGAGTCCAGTAGCACCTTTAAGACTAACCAATTTTATTGTAGCATAAGCTTTCGAGAATCACAGTTCTCTTCGTCAGATGCATGGAGGGCAAAAAGAGAAACTGGTCAGATATAGAGGAGGAGAGGGGGGGGGGCGGGGTAGATGCAAACATCTGTAGTAGCAAAATCAAAAAGAGTCGAAGGCTTGTGCTGCAGTGGAATTGGTTGGTCTTGGAGGTGCTGCTGGACTCTTTTTGATTTTGCTACTACAGACTAACAGGGCTAAGTCCTCTGAACCTTTACAGAAGCAAACTGATCTCCACATCAGAAGGAGCTGTTTGCATCTGCATATCAGAAGGAGATGTTTGCATCTACCCCGCCCCCTCTCTCCTCCTCTATATCTGACCAGTTTCTCTTTTTGCCCTCCATGCATCTGACGAAGAGAACTGTAATTCTCGAAAGCTTATGCTACAATAAAATTGGTTAGTCTTAAAGGTGCTACTGGACTCTTTTTTATTTTGCTACTACAGACTAACACGGCTAACTCCTCTGGATCTATGACCATGGAAATGTTTCCTTAATTATTTACTGTATTTCCACCACTTGTTAATGGAAACAATAAAACAATAAGTAGACCTATTAGCTTACAATTTTAATTTATGTTACTTATTGTCCACCTTTCTCACTGGGATTCAAGGTGGATTACACAGTGTAAGTCAATATGATCAACTGCTGGAATGTTCAATAAACAATACAATCAGGAATGGATTGAAGACATTTGAAAACAAGCAGAATTCCAAATACAGAGCTGAAACAATGATAAAACAAAACACAAGGAATCTGATATGACATATTAAATGATGAGGAAACTACCTAGTAAAAGCATACTTGCAGCAACAGAGTACACAGAAATATAGTCTACTGTCCCTATCCCTTTACCAGAACATCTCACTGAACCTTTTCCTTACAGCACAGCCCTCCTACCTGTGTAAAAAAGCCCTCCTGGATAATTCAGTTTTGCATAGTTTGTGGAAAGCCAGGAGGATGGGAAATTTCCTGACCTATTCAGGCAGGACATTCCATAATGGGCGGCGGGGGGGGGGGCGTAATAAGTATAATAAATAGGCTTATTATGGATCTTTACCTTTCTGCAAGCTGTTTCACCAGGAGAAAACTCAGTGTAATATTACTATTTTACACTTTTCTTCTGACTGGGTTGCTCTACCCCACTATACAGAATGCCTTGATATGTTCCTTATATGGATTTATTGTCGAAAGCTTTCACGGCCGGAACTACAATGCCAAGACCACGGCTATACAGCCCGGAAAATCCACAACAACCACCTTATATGGATTGCTTCTCTAGAACTTAACACAACATTAGTACAAACTAAGGGTTGTATCATAGCAAATGTAAGTAATTATAAAAGAAGCAACAGTTACATGTTGTATTGCAGGTCATTCTAACCTATACAGCAGCTCAAAGCCTTTGATTCAAAAGCCAGCCTGTGCCTAACAGCATGAATGTCAGACTGTGTTGAAACGTCAGTTATTAAATAGAATAACAATTTATCAGTAACCAGAATAAAAATTCTTAGCTATATCGAAAGCAAATTATTTATTAATATCACTATGTTGAGAAGTATCCGCAAGACAGCAATCTAACTGCAAAAATACTTAGCATTTCAGAGTCACAGAATGCAAGACAGCTGTACAGGTTTGAGTAAAGGTGCTTCTAAATACAAGCACCTGACTTGTGCAAGCTGACTTTCCCGCTGATCTCTGCTAATCTAAACAACCAACCAGGCCTTAGGCACCTATACAACTGCATGCTGATCATGGCACAAAAATATCACACAAGTTGGTGTCTATCTCAGGCATTTCCACAATTTTCTGGTTGAGTGCTGTCATAGAAGTTGTCATTTAAGCAACTTCTAAGTGCCACTACACATATTAAATTATTAAATCTTATTGATCAAGCATGGTATAGTAGTTAGTGTGTCAGACTAGGTTTCGAGCTAACCTTCTCAAATCCCCAGGCTGCTATGGAAGCTTTCTGGGTGACCATGGACTAGTCACAAACTCTCAGACCAACCTACCTCACAGGGATATTGGGAGAATAAAATGGAGAGTGGTGTAAGCTACTTTGGGTCCCCACTGGGGAGAAAGGTAGGTATAAACGAAGTTTTAAAAATTGCCAAAGATGATCCTTCTGGAAAAGAGCAATAATACCCCGAGAAGAAGAATTGATAGCGAAGAGAATGGAAAATGCAGAAATGGACAAACTAACTTCATTAATGAAAGGGCAAATAGAAGAAGATTTTGCAGCCCCATGGGCACCATCCCTGCTTCCACAAACACATCCCCTACCCCCTGGCAGCAGCTTTCCACCTGCAGCGACCATCTTCCTGGCTTATCAGATGCCAGCAGCTCATACTATCAGAGAATGGAAGTCCTCAGCGCCCCCCCCCCCGCAGACATTCATGGGCCACAGTTCAATTCCCACCCCTCTGTCTGAAGTTTCATTGAGGGGAGGAAGGGGGCAGGGAGACTGGACGGGGTGCCGCTTGATACATTACGGGAGATGTGTGAGTGGACATGTGTGACAGGGTGTTGAGAGAGGGGCTAATGACAATGTCAGTCAGGCATGCAAACACAGATGTTTGTTGTTTTTCAACTCGTTTTATTAAACTGGAAAAAGTGCCACTGTCCCTCGGTAGCCAACACATTTGAGCAGCCCTCATTCTGCACTCCCAGGGGTGGGGCGGAGATGCTGGCTTCCTTGAGATATTGCTTCCTGGGCTGGATCTGAATGACACTTGCAGAGGATTGGAGGGGGGGGGGGGCTGAAGCAGACATGCTTGGTTGTCTCCCGGACAGTCACGACATGCCTGCAAGGGAAAGACACAGACGTGCAGCAAGGAATTCAGCTGAGCCAAAGCCCACACTCCCAACATCTGAGATAATGCACATAGTAGAGAGCAGCAGTGGGAGCTCCACAGGTGCAGCTAGCAACCAGCTGATGCAAGACCCTCTGACAAGGAAGCGCTCTGCCTTGGGGTGATTTTACTTTTAAGGGAGAAAGTTAGCAGGTAGTTACAAACACCTGGTCAAGAGTAGTTTTCTGGGCATCTACCTCTGGGGCAGGCAGGGGCTGCCGCCACCATCCTCTCCCCTGCCAAGGCTAGCTGTCAGGCGAGTTCAGGTGATGGGGCAGCCAGCACAAATCAGCGAACTGGGTTAGCTCCTTCTTAGCTGTAAGTGCTTCCTCGCTCCTTACTGAGATGGAACTTCAGAGTGAGATATCCTGCAAGGAAACTTGAGTGGTTATTGTTAGCCAGACATTCTGGACTTTGCCCTTCTTCCCTTACGCAAGTGCAAAGTTCTCCCAGTTTTCTCGCAAAGTCCCTAAAGTGCACTCAGTGCCTGCCCCCATGGGTACCCTTTTTCCCGCCTTGTGTTCAAAGTACCCATGGCAGAAAGCAAACAGGCAGAGCTTTCAGCCGCATGCTAACTTACCTGAGGTCATGAGCATTGCGGCCAGATGCTTTGTAGGGTGCGTCTGCAGGTGATTTAGTGCGAGGAGAGGGGCTCGTCCACACCAGAAGTGCATGCAGATTGGCCCCCGTGATAGTTCCCATCCTATGCTCCTTCAGGCCATGGGGGCGGGGCTGGGTGCTCGGAGAGGGGGCCGAGGTTTCCCCATTCAATGGGCACCTATGGGCTACGCCTTATGTTTTCGTGGCATAGCTCTGCTGGGGACATTCCCTCAGCTGGAAGGGCTTAGGAAGCAACCTAACTCCGGTCCCACCCTCCACCCCGCCCCCTCCTATGCTGGCACAGGGCCCTGCGCTGCTTCTCCACATTTGATCTTCATAACTAATTATTATTATAATGAACTGTAAATCAAAGTATATCTGCAGAAAGCAGTCATATTCACACAAAGTATCTGAAGAACTTCCAAAATGTCTTGGAATAAAGCAGAAAATAATGAGGCTGTTTTTAAACTTTATATAGCACCTTATCTTGCCACAACATTTTTGTCTAAGCACCAGTATCACCCTTGAACTCAGCACCACTCTGAGAAAGAAGCTTGTTAACTAGTTCTATTTTATATTAAGCTCAAAAGAAAACACAGGGCCTGATCAAAGGAAATTTGCTTATTCAGCGCTGGGAAAAGAACTTGTTAGTTAATTGCTGCTGTCCTGGAGTACACTAAGGTGTGAAATAATTTGTCCTATTAGAAATGGCCATTGCTTGAAGCATGTGTGGAAAAAAAATTAACACTGTGCCAAGCCTGGCATAACAGCTTAACCAATTAGCCAGTGGTTTCCACAAAAGAAAATACTTAGGAAAGATTATGAGCAGCCAGATTTGGTATAACAGCATTTTAAAATTATTAAACAAGAAAACAAGGCCTTATCTCAGGCAAGCTATCGCTATAGCCAACACACTGGATGTTTATTTAAGCACACCTATATCACAAGATTTGCACTGTTTGGCAGCTCCATGAACCTTAGGAATCTACATGGGAAGTAAAATGAAAGCCAAGAGGCTCTGTAATATATAAACATAAAAATTCAAGTGGAGCTTTCCTGTTACAAAATTCATGCGATTTTTGACCATGGAACTTTATCAAGTTAGTTAATTTTGAGAAATAATTCTCTAATTTTCATATTCAGTGTACGATCTGATTGCTTTGCTGTAAAAATCTGAATGCTAGAGGATTCTTGCTTTAAGAGGACAGGAGAATTATTTTCACTACAATGTGTAGATAGTGGGATGGAATAATACCTAAATAGATCAGCCAAGTATGACATTGTTACATATTGCCCTGTTGACTTCCACATTGAAATGTTGCAATCTGCTATTAGTTCAGAATATGGCTACTGATCAGTTGACAAGGGTTAATGACTAGGATCATATTATGGCATTCCAAATTAACTGGCTTGCAATTAATGTAAAGGTTTTTGCAGATAAAATACCACGAATGCACTCAGATCTGGATGCCAGCTGTAATATAGGTGAGGTGGAAGAAATGCTTAATACACCATATGGACCACTTTGACCCAGTTACAGTGACAGGATCCTGGCATCTGTGAAGGCCATTACTTGTGCACTGGATCCTTTCCCATCTTGGCTGTTAAAATCATGTAAGGACTACATAACTGAGCCCTTGAGGTTTATCATGAATCAGTCACTAATTCAGGGCACCTTCCCTTGGCTGCTCAAACAGGTAGGTTATCTGCTCGCTAATTTAAAAAAATCTCTAGACAAAAATGACATGGCTAGTTATTGTCCTGTCTCTAATATACCCTTTCTGGGTACAGTAATTGAGAGAGCAGTAGCTGAACAACTCCAGTTCTTCTGGTACTTTGCACCCTTTTCAGTCTGGATTCAGGACACACTGGTGGCTCTAGTTGATGATCTCCTCCTGAATGTAGACAAAAGCTATGCTTCTTTGTTGCTCCTCTTGGATCTAAACATTTGATACAGTAGACCATGCCATCTTGCTGAGGTATTTGGAGACAGAAGCAGGTATCAAGAGATGTGCCTTGAACTGGTTCAGACAGCTTCTCATGGAATGGACTCAAAGGCTTGCTGTTGAAGACCACGTAGAGTGGGAATTATCTTGTGGGATTCTATAGGGGGCAATCTTATCCCCCATGTCATTCAGCCTCCATGTAAAGCCTTTAGAAGAACTCATTTGTAGCTATGGAATTGGATGCTATCAACATTCACATTATACCCAGACAAGATGGAAGTGATGCTGGTTGGGAAGGGGAAGATCTGGAAAGACATTATTCTCCCCACTTTTGATGTTCTTCGTATCCTTGTAGACTCAGTTAAGAGCTTAGGGGTTATACTGGATCCGGTACTACTACAAGAAAAGCAAGGCAGCTGCAAAAAATGCTTTCTACAAACTCAGTCTAGCCTGGAAGATGGTCCTGTATGTCAACATGGCCAATCTGGCCAGCTGGATCCATGGCATGGTAACATCAAGATTTGACTACTGCAATGCACTGTCTCTCCTCTATGTTAACTTGGAGACTCAAGTTGATGCAGAATGCTACAGCTTGGTTACGGTTATTATGAGGCACTAGGAGGAACATGAATATTACTCTCATTCTGCAGTCACTCCATTGGCTACCTATCAGTTACTGGGTTCAATTCAAAGTATTAGCTATCACATACAAAGTTCTTCACAGCCTTGGTCCATCATTTCTACAGGTCTGCCGCTCTCGCCCACCATGGTAGCTTCACTTATCTGAGTGGGCCTTTTGCAAGTGCCACCTTATACACAGGCAAAATCAAGAGCTGCCCGTACATGTGCATTCTCTGTGGTGGCCCCCACCTTATTGATTAGCCTACCTGAAAAGATCAGGAGAGCTCTCACTCTCCTGGCTTCTACAATCTGTGCAAAACTGAATTATTTAAGAGGACTTTTTACTCAAAAAGGAGGGTGACAGTGTAAGGAACTGGTCTCAAAGGCATGAATCAGTAAAGAGACAGGGACTATCATATATACTATGTACTGTCTGTTGATGAAAGTATGATGCTACTGGGTAGTTTCTATGTTGTTTAACATGTCAGTGTTAGAATTGCTTATGATCTTTCCCCTCTTTTCTTCAACTCTGTATTGGATTTCCTTTGGCTTTATATATTTGCAAATTTGTCCTATTAAATTCTATATTGAAATGTCTTTGAAATTGATTATACTGACTCACAGTGTGTAATCTGTCTTGTCTCAGTGAGGAAGGGGGACTATAAATAACATCAGTCATTTGATCAATCAATAAATAATGTCCGAGCTCAATTCAGAATTCTGTTTTAGACCTTTAAAACCATTAATGGGTTGGGACTGGAGTAGTTCAAGGATTGTGTCCTCCAATAGGAGCCTTCCTATATATATTTCTTCATGGAAGGGCCTTCTCCATGTCCCACCATGTTCAGAAGACAGGCACACCTTACTGGGCCTTAATAGACACTCTTTGTGAGATGTATGTGTGGCCCTATATATTTTAGAAGACACATTATTAGCAGTCAGACCCCTCCTCACTGCTATGAGGGCAATTTATAGAGGGAATATCATAAAAACCCTTCCCCATTTGTCATAAGTCCAAGGCACTGCCTGGCCCAGAGCAGATGCCAGCCAGGTGGAAGCTTGGAAAATTATCAGAGTGTAAGTCAGAGCAGCTGACTGACTAATGCCCCTCCACAGCCCAGAAAGAGATGCATAACTTAGGACAATGAGGTCTCTCAAGAAACTCCTGACTTATCTCGTCAATGCCCCATCTCATTTCTCTGCACCCACTTACCCTAATCAAAACTATTCTGCAAACTTGGTAGCTTTCCCCATCTGGTACTCAAAGAGACTCATCAAGCATTTTTTCACCTGTAGTCCACCTCAAATAGGAACCATCAAACTTCTCCCAACTTATTGTCCAACCTCTGGACATTAAGTTATTATTTTTGAAGCAAATATGTCAGCTTGTCCCAGGGAGTATTTTGCCCTATAATTGGACTCCCTGGCTGCCAGTGAATGTGTGGATCCATCCTCATGCCCCCAAATTCATTTGGGCCTCTTCTCCTCTTCTCCTCATGAAGCGCTGGTCATTTTGTTGCTGCCTTCATGAATTGGTAAATATTGCCTTCCCTGAAACTGCTTTCCCCCCTTTCCTCCCTGATTTTCTTAGTTAACTTTGTATGTGGGCTGTGTGCAATTTCTGTATGTTTGCCCTTTTATTTCTCTTTACTTAATTTTTTTTTTCTGGTTGAAAATTGGCCTGGCTTATTTGAGAATTCTCTAAAGGAATAATCCTCGTAAACATAGTTGGAGAATCCCAGTTACTCCCTCTCACTTGTCTCCTAAGCTAGTGCCCCCAACTAATTAGGAGACCAACTATTTGGGTAACAACATCAAGAATATTCATTTTCATTGGGCATTTGGAATGTAGTTATGATGGTTATTTTTCTTTTGACTTTGGTTTTTAACTCAGTTTTTTACACACTGGTGAAGAAGCTAAGAAGAGCCCTGCTGGATTAGACCAGTGGTCCATCTAGTCCAGCATCTTGTTTCATGCAATGGCTAACCAATTGCTATAGAGGGCCAACAACAAGGGACAGAGGCCAAGGCCTTCTCCCAATGTTGCCTACCAGCACTGGTATTCAGTGCCTCTGAATGCAGAGATTGTTGGTTATGGTGGTTTATTGGTTCTGTTTTTAATCTGTATCAATTTAACTAGTATGCTGATTTTTGTATTTTGTGCTTTTAAAAGTTTTCTCATAAGTTGTTATAAAACTGGGTTTCCTTTACAATATCCATGAAAGGCAGGAGGTAAATTTTAAAAATAAACAAACATCTGCCGTTATCAGCTGTGTCCATGTTTTTATTTTCCATATTCTCAGCTCACTGAATCCTCTGGCTCAAAAGGTAACAAATTGTTCTTCAATATATATTGCAGGGGAATCACATCAATAACGTCTAACCTAATAAATGAATTAAGGACTTCCTTTACAAAGGTTCCCAGAGAAGTTTTCTGGATGCAGATAGCAGTGTTGAGCAATTAAACAGAAAAGACTTCATCAGGATGTTTCATCATAAAAATAAACACGAAGAAATGTCTATTGCCGCCTCTTGAAGTACAGAAAAAATATTCACAGATATTTTGAATGGATAGCTGCAAATACTAAACAAAAATGTGTATGTATTTATCCATAGATGGCAATGATTTGAGCTGCTTCAAGTGTACAAGAAAGAATTTCATGTATACCATAGCAGGGAGAGGGGGATGTGAATCATGCTTTTTCTTTTGACATATTATTTTATAGCATATGAGGTATGTGAAAAAGTTTCCATATACTGGGTAAAACAGTGCAACAGCTATAGGATGGCTTCTCACATTACTGTTTTCAGGCATGGTGATGTCTATCTGTCATTCCCATGATTAAGGCAGCATCAGCATCAGCAATCCACCTGGCATTTCTTTTTGTTTGCCTCTTAGCTTTGTACATTCCAGTACTACTCTTTACATACTTTCAGTTCATCTGTTGTGAACAGCAGTCCTGGAATTGCTTGCAAATGCCTTTACCTGTCATATTAGATAACCACTGCAAGAAAATTCACTTGTATGCAAGTTTTCCATGCATGGTACCCCATACAGTTGGGGCACTTACTGATGAATATACCTGGTAACAGGTAGATGTGTACCTGCAAATAGATCTACAGAGGAGTAAGCACTCCAGCTTCAACTGGCACATGGCACAGTACAATGTCTTTTCAATGTAATGTTGGCCCATATATTAAAAGGAAGGTAGTGTTGATACTAGGATATCATGAATAAGTTTCTGACTGACCTGCACAGTAAAATGGTGTTTCTCTTCTACACAGGATTCTTTGGGTGGTGCACATGAACAACCATCCACAGCTGCTGTTTTTCCCCTCAAGCCAGGCCAGCTCAGACTTTTAGCTTGTTTCCCTTGACAGGAAGCTGCAACTTTGTATGTTAAGTTGCTAGTATGTGAACCTCTTCACTGTGGGTTGAGCATGGGTTGTACAGAAATTGCAGGTTCTTCTCACAACAGACAAGCAGATGAACTATTACGATAGAGAGAAGAAAACTTCCATGAGCAAATAGCTGGGTTCCTCTGTACAGTCGGAGGAGAAAGCAGAATACTGCTGCTGCCATAGGCAGAAATCATTGATAATGTAATGCTTAGTATTTAGATGGCACTTTAGTGTATTCAGAATGCTTCAGTAATGTTACAAAAATCTGCAGTATGTCATTATCCACTCTCTGCAACTGAGATAGGGTAGCTTTGCCAAACAGCTTGTTAGGTATGCTTCATTCATGAGAGGGAATTATTGGGTTTGGGACTGTGAAGAAACTAATCTGTTTCTAAAAATATAAGAAAAGCCCTTCTGGATCAGACCAGAGGGACCGTCTAGTCCAGCATCCCATTTCACCTAGCTGTCCTGCAGGGCCACCAAACCCCGTATAGAGGCCAGGCCTTCCCCTGGGGTGGTCTTGCAGCTCTGATAATACAGAGATTTACTGTCTCTGTATGTGCACATTCCCTTTAAGTCATAATGGCTAGTAGCCATTACCTTTCTTCAACAGAAACCGCCCTTCCCCCAGTGCCTTTAGAAGTGGTGATAGGGGAGACTCCTTTTTTTTGGCTTTTTGCCTGTGTATTGTTATAATGCCTAGACTGCTGGGCTGGGAAAAGTAAAAACTTGTTTCAAAGCTCTCTCCACTCCCCTCGCTGATGCCGTTTGGTAAATTCTCTGTCAACCAAAGGTACTTCAGAGGATTGCTGCGAAGATGAATGCAACAAAACCAACACCGTGTTTTTATTTAGACTGCACTCCTAGTGGTAGAGGTTGTCTTCTGGGTAATTTGTGTGTAGGACGCATTAACAGAAATCGTAGGAGCAGCTACACCTGTTGAGTTTCTGGGTGTCCTGCAGCGCCCCCCCCACCCGCGTGGAGCCTCGGGGGAGGGGGAGCCTTCGCCGGCGCTGGCTCGAGGAGCACGTTGGGCAGCTCCCGGCGCTGCCCGGACTCCTCGGGTGGCTGCTGCCAGCGAGCTGGGACCTTCCCCCTCAGTGGGCAGGGCCACGAAGAACTCTCGGGGAGCTGAGCGGGCGAGCGAGCCAGGGGTGTGTGTGATACTCTCCAGCCGCGCCTGCCCTTGTCTCCCGCCCGCCCGCCAGCAGCGCGCAAGCATCTTCCGCGTCGCCGCGCCGCTCGGCCTCGGCTTTCTTTTCCTGCTGCCGCTCTTGTCTTGGCGGGACTATGTCGTCCTCGTCGTCCACTCCCAAGGCGGAGAGGAAACAGTGGAGCTTGGGGCGCCTGGCCGTCGGGGCCAGGAAAGGCAGCATGAGGCCGGCCTCCCTGGAGCTAGACGAGAGCGCCCCCAACGCGCGTTATGCGCCGTTCTCCTTGGCAGCGCCTGGAGGACCCCAGGGGGGCGGCAGCGCGCCTCAGCCGCGGCACGGCTGCCCCGAGGCGGGAGCGCCGGTGGTGGTGAACGCCGACTACCCGCGCCCCCCGGTCAGTCTGGACCCGCGCGTCTCCATCTACAGCGTCCGCAGACCCCTGCTGAGCCGCAGCAACATCCAGGGCCGAGTTTACAACTTCTTGGAGCGACCCACCGGCTGGAAGTGCTTCGTCTACCACTTCACGGTGTAAGTTAACCTTTGCTCTCTCGGCTCTGGCCGCCACCTCCCCGCTGCCCTCTCAGCTCCTGCTCTCTTCCCCAACGGCGGAGCAGCCGGCTGGGGTCAAGGAAGGGAGACCGAGGAGACGCGAGGGGAGAGCTGGCGCGCCGGAGTCCCCTCCGGACTTCTCGTCCTCCCTGAGCAGCCTTAGGCGGCCGCAGGCTCTGGCGCGCGCTCGCCAAGGACGGAGTGCCTGCGGCTACAGCACCTCTGCTCCCCCCTCCCCCCCGCTCCCCGCTATCCTACTCACCTTAACTTCCCTCGTAAGAAATTTGCAGCCTGCAATTGCCTTGCCTTCAGGCTCTCTGTCTTGGGGAACAGCCTTTAAAAATAACTCTAAAACTAACAAAAACGCACATGTGCACAAATGGACCGTGCAGTCCCATGAGTATTTGCTGGGAATTTAGTGCTGTGTTAGTTTTGTAGCTTTGAGTGCCTGCACTCTCTCTCTCAGTAAAATGTAATCATGTAGATTCATACAGATTTTTAACATATAGAAGTTGGCAGATTTGGGGGTATGTGTAGTGCTTTCTTTCTTGCATATACAGCCAAATGTCTCATTTCTTGTAGCAACATGAAAACATGCCATTGAAAAGTGGATCCAGTGGCTGACATCTGTAGGAGTGTTACCAGAAATGACCTGTATGCATGCTGGGGAGCATCACTGTGGGCCTCTTTGTGCCAGAGGCCCATATGAATTCACTTTGAACATCTATTTAATGAGCAGTGTTCTACCTTCTCTCTCTGTGTTCCATTCATTCATAATGTTCTCAGCAAAGTAAGGCATTGTGTTCTGAGAACTTCTGGTTACAGTTCCAGAGCCCATATATTTTTTGTCCTTGATAACTGTTCTTCAGAACAGTCATCTGTCAGCAGCACCTGTCAATTCATTATTCAGTGCTAGGGTGTAACTACTTGTTGCATGCAAACAGATATAACTCAAGCTCAACTCTCTAGGAAAACGCAAGATTTAGAACAGAGGGTGGTCAACGAATGCTTTTATTTCCCTGTGCACTGCTTTTATTTCCCTGCCCACTTCTCCTTTTCTCCTAGTGGGATTTTAAGTGTATGTTTAGAAGAAACAGAAATTTGTTTTGAAGTCACAGTATGGAAAGAGGGGATTTGGAGAGGAGCAGAGAAGGGGTTAAGACTCAAATCCGCCTACTTGCTCTTCACAGCAATGCAGTTGAGATAAGTCTGACTACATAGACCGTAATGCTGTGATCACTAAATAACTTCAGAACAAATTGTATGTGTGTCATACCCCAAGGCCATGAATCAAAGCATGTTTTGGTAGGTTCTGTTGACATTTTTGATATATACAATATTTCAACAGAGCTTAGGCTTGGGACATAAGGCTGTCATGTGAAATACACAGTAACTTAGAGGCAGGTTCCATTGAGCCCAGTGCTATATTATTCTTATAAATTATTGTAGGCATTGAATGTGGGCTGATATATGAGAAAGAAAATTGGGGACAAACACCATTCTTGGCTGTTTTTTGTTTCTTTTGGAAACTGAAATGAAGAGCATTTCATAGATCTGATTTTTTTTAAAGGCTTTAAAAACTAAATCTGTATGTGTACATCTGCACAGCTGTACTACTTCCTGCTAATTAACTGTTCTCTGGCAGCTGTCATATGATTATTTGCTAACATTAATAAGTGTTGAGCACATGTTGCCTTATAGGCATGCTGAAAGGAATGTATTCTAAATACACAGATTATGCACTTGAGGCAAGAAAGTGAAGACCTGAGTATACACTGGAACACAACATGGCATTTGCTGCCTTTAAATAATTTGGCATCCTCTTTAGAGTTGGCATAAATGATTTATTTCCTCATGTTGGTATGTTTAAAATAACACTGTTTTCAAGTGCAGCAAAGCACTTCTGAATCATAGTTTAAAAACCAGAAAGCCATCAAGAGAATAAAATTAACAGCCTCTAAAAGTAGATTTTTTTGTATTTGTCTAACCAGGCCCACTTTTCAAGTTAGATATATCATAAGAACATAATGTGCCCTTGGGGGCCTGTGAAGAAAAACGTGGGAGTAGGAAATTGGCCCAAGTAGGACAGCACTGCAACATTGCTAAGAGAACTGGGTGGCTTCTTAATCCTGATGCCGATGCTGTTCGTTTAGCCCTGAATCTGAGCACAACAAAGCAGTGTGAGGTAGTTTGGGGGGGGGGGTAAGAGAATGCACATCTCATACCATGCATTTCCTGACCTTAATTTACCCATCCTTGCAGAATACTGTGTTAGGGTTTCTGCCCCTTTGCAGCTTAGAGGCCTTGCAGCTAATTAGTATAGGAGGAAACACTTTTTTTCCATTCCTAATTAATTATCATACCAAGTTTCAAAGTGATGCGGGCTCTTAAAAGCACTTGGACTGGTAGTAGTGAAAAGGGAATTTGGATTGTTTTTTGGTGTGTCCTCCTGTATGGAGTGTATCCTTGTGCTAATTGGTTGATGCTCCTGAGGTCTTCTTTCGTGGACACTTTCTCATGGTTTGGGAGCTGATCTGCAGCAGTTTTCTCCAAGTTTCTTTGTGTCCTCCTTTTAGATTTGTTTTTCTGTGTTTTTCTCATCATTTCCTGTTTTCTCAAACTGCTTTTGATCAGTTTGAGAAGTCACAGAGAAACACAGAAAAACTATGGAAGAACTATGGAAATGAGGATGTAAGGAAGCTCAGAGGAAAAACAACTCCAGATTGGCACTCAAACTACAGGAAAATAATTACATGGAAAGACCCCAGGTCTCTTGCATGAGGTCACAAGGAGCCATTTAAATATTTGAAGTCACATGCACTAGAATCATATGACTTCCTCTCTCAAAATACAAATGACAGCAACTTTGGATCCCATTTTGAAATATGTGTAGGCCACAGTCCTAAGCATAATTCATTACTCTAATACTGTGCATTCACTGTAATTTAAATGTGATTTAACTTTGTTGATTTCAGTACATTTTCAGCACTCTTGGTTTTCTTTGGATTGTGTGCAACATGTAGCAGCTGGTGCTGCAGAGATAATTGGAACATATGTACAAATATTGGTCACAGTGAATGGCAGAGCTCCCACTGATTTTTTTTAAAAGAGGTATACACTCTGTAGAGTGTGGGGTCCTTCCTTGCCCTCTGGAGTCAAGGTGTTTAGGTTTAAGAACAACATGGTATTAAGAATTTATCTCCAAACCTGGTGCTTTAAAGTATCAACAACTGACTATTTTAAATACAGCAAACTACTTTTGCTAATCAGGCCTTCAAGTAATGTAAAATCTGTTGCATAGTATAGACTGAGTAGCAAGGTTTAGCTGGCTGGTGCTTAACACTGTTTATCCTACTTGGTTTAGATTTTTTAGCTGCCTATGAGGCTCTAGCTAAGTAACATTCAGTGCCAACCTAAGCAGAATTATGCCCTAAGTCGGTGCCATCTTCCTAAAAGCTCTGAGAGGCAGGTCGAAGGTGGGAATTGTGACCATGACACGTTCCTTTGCTTCAAACAGCCCGTTGAGTCCTGGGCTGTGTTTTAAAACCTAGATCTGATTCCTATCCAAAACTCTGGCACAAGTTTATATATTTCAGTCCCATAAAGGAGATAGAGCATTTCAAAAGGCACTGCTTAGTTCTAATTGTGCTGAATGCTGAATTGAATTATTGATATTGAATTAGAACAGCACTGCACCAACACAGTGTTGGAAAGATTGTGTTGTTAAGTAGCAGCTTACAAATGTATACATGAAAAATTGATGTATTGTAATGGAGATGCTAAAAAAAGAGTTCCAATAATCCTTCATCTATTTGCATATGTTGCACTCAGGAAATAAGATCAAGTGGGAGTCTACGGAATGTGTCTGTCTAATTAGGTCAAAAATGAGTCACTGACTGATTGCAAGGTTGATGCCATAGTGCCATTAAATCATTTTGCTACATAATAGAGGATTATCTATCTGGTTTGATTTAACTCTGAACAGGTTATTTAGCATTTTAATGGTGTCAGTCTTATGTTCCTGTTTTCTTTGTAATTGAGGTCAGCCTAATCATATAGATGACACTTATGTTAATCCTGATATGTAAATTGAATGGATAACTGTAACTGTTTCTGGGTGATCCCAGTAACTTCAGTCAACTTCAGTTGTACTCAGGAGTCATTTCGTAGAAAAAGAGCTGGAGGAACTCATTAGCATAACTTATCAGCATAATCCATTATCATATGCCACACCCCTTGCCTTCACCGGAAGTGTGTCATTAGCATAGCTGATTTGCATATGGCACACCCCCTAACAAAACCTATCATGGCTGTTTTGGACCCAATCCTGGCCATTCACGGTCGAAATTGGGCTCAAAATGGCAAAAAAGGGCTGAAATGGCCAAAAAGGGGCCCAAAATGGTCAGGACCAGGCTGCTGCTGAGTGGGAGAGTGATCCACCACCTGTCAGAGGCCCGATCCGGGCCGTTTCAGCCCCAATCCAGGCTGAAACGGGCCCCAAATGGCTGAGAGTCAGGTGGGTGAGGCCACCTGACATGTGACCTCTTTGGGGAACTGCCGGAACTGCGCTCCTGTGCGTTCCCCCTCGAAATGAGCCCTGGTTGTACTACTCCTAAGTGAATGTCACAAGTCCTGTATGGCCTAAAGCTAATAATTCATCTTTACAATAGCAGGAAAAATGCTAACTATCAGCTACCTTTGCAGAGAAATGAACTTGGGTTTTGGAAATCATATTAATTATTTTTACTCCATCAGTCAGAGTGGGCAAAATGAGTGTGTGTAGGGGGTGAGTAGGATCAGGCAAGCTCCACCTTCAACCTTCATGTCCACTGGAATCTATGTGTAGAGTGTACACACATAGAATGCTTTCTGTGTGATCAGGATCCTGGCATTTTTCAGGGTTTCTGATTACATGAAGGCATTTACATATGCATTTGTGCTCTTTAGCTTGCGGGAAGAGCTTGATGCAGTGATCCTGCTCCCCTCCCCAGTGTAGGTATTTATTTATTTTATTTATATCCCATCTTTCTCCCTAATGGGCCCCCAAGGTGGCTCACATAATTCTCCTTGCCTTCATTTTATTTAGAATGTCTTAAAAAAGCCTTATTGTGCTAGGTTTAACTGAGTGAAGCACTTAACCTCTGCATAACTGCTCAAGTTAAAAGCAAACTTTTACCTCTACCCCAGTGCTGCTGTTTATTCTGGAAGGGTGGAAAGACATCACAAGACACTTTTCTTTTTCTAGCGCTGATGACCTCTGGGAGGGGTCTTAGGTTGGCTATTCCAAATCATGTGAGGGTCAAAGGGATAACTCCCTCTACTTCCAGCTGACCCATCCAGCCTTGAACTCAGTTGTGGTCTGAAATGACTACTATTTGCCCTTAAAAGTGATCATGATTCTTTATTTAAAAATAGTGACTGGATCTGAATACAGAGCTTTGTTTTTTTATACTGCTGTTTAATTAGGTTGCTTTACTGATTGTGTGTTTGTTGCTTCTTCAGACACAACACCTGAAGATTTATAGACAAAATAATAATACAATTCAAATCACAAAAACAATAATCAAAACAAATAAATCTCTGAGTGTCTCTAACTTTCTGGCCAGGATCCAAAATCTCCGTTTGTTGCACAAAACCTTTTTGTGTGTGCATAGGGAAAGACCATTTCTCACTTTGCATTGTGGTGGCAGCATATCATGCAGTTGCCACTCCATTAAATTCCCTGGCCTTTGGAAGTGGATTTGTGGGAGATGGTACCACAAAGGTCTTGTGCTTTGAAACTGCAAAGCCCTTGTGCACACATAATAAGTCTGGGCCTTTTGGCTCTTGTCCTATATATTCATCTTAAAAACTGTGTCGGGAACTGGGAACTACAGCATTTTATTTGATCAGATATTTAAAGATATTTATACTTATTTCAAGGGCATGCTGGAATTCCATTTCATTCATGTCATAAGCCAATTGCCATTGTTCTCATGATAAATCTTATTTGCATTTTTGTCTTTGATTGGTTTTTTCAGCTGTATTTGCTTCTCTTCCAAAGTCGGTATGTTGTATTTACATTTAAACCCAATATAATCTGAAAAAATGCCAGAAATTTCTTTATAAAGGTTACGTACACGTGTTAAGGAAATGTTTACTGTTATGATGACTCTGTGGAAAAATGGGTAAGCATTCTCTGTTATACGAACTGCTAAGTACTAAGTATAATTCTAAGTATAATTTAAGAAGTTAGAATAACTTGTTGCTGTGAGATTGATGTGCCTGAAGAGAAGAACATAACTATACCTATGAGTTCTGCTAATGGCAACCCTGTGCAGTTATTCCAGTTTAAATCCATTGATTTCAGTGGACAGACTGGAGCAACTCTGCATAGGACTGCACTGTAATCTTCCTACTGATTTTGAAAAGCCTCTTTTCATAGGTAATCATATACTATAATATCATGAAGTTTTTAAACTGGGAAACAATAGCTATTGCTATAGATCCAGAGGTGTTAGCTGTGTTAGTCTGCAATAGAGTTAAGTCTGCTAAAGAGTTCTGTAGCACCTTTAAGACTAACTAACTTTATTGTAGCATAAGCTTTCGAGAGCTACAGCTCTCTGTGCATTTGACGAAGAGAGCTGTGGCTTCCAAAAGCTTATGCTACAATAAAGTTGGTTAGTCTTAACGGTGCTACTGGACTCTTTGCTAATAGCTATTGCTATTAGTATTGTTCTGGGTAAATGTGATCTGTAGGTGGGCTATGATGGATGGCAGTACAGATAGAAGATATAATAGAGGACACTTTAATTTTGTTTTTTAAAAGGAGAAATAAGGACAGGAATACCAAGAGGGGGACAAAATTCTAGGGGTCCATATGTATCAGGTTTTGTAAATTCCAGCAACTCCTTTCCCCTTATATCATTGGAATTCATAGAACCTGGTGCACATATTTATTATAACATTGTATTGATATATTGATATTCTAGTGCTCATTAAAAAAAATATAAAGCTTCCTTTGGTAGGGGGAGGAAATGACCACTGAAGGGAAATTCTCGGAAAATCCAGAGAACTTGGCTGATTGTGCCTTGATGTTCCATGAAGGATAAGACTTTTTCACATCTTTTCAATTTTCCTTCCTTATTGAACAACTTTACATTGTTGTGAGCTTGCTTTTTTGTTTTGGGTGAGTAGAAATATTTTAAAGTTTTTTTTCAGTTGAGTATTTTTTTGAGAGACTGATGTCAACGTGGCTTATTCTCAGGTAATTTGTGCCTCATCTGTATTAAATTTATAGTGCACTTCAGTATTCTAGCTAGGTTTCTCAACTGGGTGTCTTTCTGATTCTGCTTGCTCTTTTTTTGGCACCATATTACTTTTTGTACAGTGTAAATCATTATTTAAGTAAAATCTATTATTTAATAATCCCATCCCTTTTTCCTTACTGTTTCTTAACAACTGAACAATTATTTTCTATTTATGGTATCAGGAAGCCAAGTGATTTATGGTAATCAGTTTGAATTAGGGGCCCCCAGATGGGATCTTTTTCTGGTGGCCCATGGTGGCTCTCGACAGCTCTGAATAAGGAAGGGAAAGAAGTTTCAGACAGTGGTGTTTTGTTTTTGCCTGATCCCACCTCTCAAATGGTATTTGTTTAAAAGCTGCTGGTGCTGAACTATGAGTCAACTAGCTCAGTGCTATTACATAATATTATAGAGTACTTACCGTAATTTTTTAAATTATAATTTTTACTGTGTTATAATCTGTGAATAATTATATTAGCAGACACTTCTGATCAGTCCCTGTGCCAATATTAGAGTTGGAAGATGTAGGAAAGATATTGTTACTCATGGACTTCTTGTGCCTTTCTGGAATACTTAAAGCACTTTACGTACTTTGTCAAAAATTCTTGTGACAACACTATATAGTAGTCCAGCATTGTTTTTCTTGTATTACAGGTGTGGAGACTTGAACTTGTAACTCATAAGTGGCCCTTAACTGTTGCACCACCTCACTATTTTATTTATTTATAGCCTGTATTTCTCACTGAGACTCAAGGCAGACCACACAGTATTAAATGATGCAATCAAATAGCGTTAGTAGCATATCTAATTGCCTGAATAACTGGTAGCTGATGATTTTTTTTCTTGTTTTGCTTTGGTTTCAAATCTGGTTAGGAATCACTTATGGTATAGCAACTCAGCAGTTCTTATTTTGTGGTCAGTCTGGCAGCTTTTGGTAAATCTCTTTGTCCTTAAGGAATCAAAAATTTTCTAATTGTAGATATGGCATATTTTAGTTTGTCTGTGGAGTGCCCAGCAGAATCCCTGCAAGTGTATGGATACATCTCTTTCCCAACAGTGATTGTACCTGAGCTGCTGTAAGAAAAAAAGTTCTTATTTGAATTAGCTTCAAGTGTTTGTTGGGGTGGCCTTTTGGGGTCTAGGGCCAAGGGCAAAAGTTTAGGATAGGTCCCCAGAATCACTGCTATCACCACTACCGCATCAGTGCTACCTCAGGCTCAAGAAAGGGGTGCATGGTGATTGCCAAGCCAGCTGGCTGCGACCTGAGCCCCAGAGGGGGCGGGTAGTGCATGCTGTGACCACTGAGCTGGCTGGCTGTTGTTTGAACTCTGGGGGTATACCACCTTTTCTTCCTTTTCCACTCTGTAGGGCTGGAATGGGGCCATGGGCAGTCGAGGGCCCTGCCCAGCCTGAGCCAGGTGCCCCAGCTGTCCCATGGCTGTGATCGCCCTGAATTTGTATTAGCCATCAGTTTATTGTAATATTACTAGAGTGCAATACTAGATGATAGTTCTGTGCACACTTTGTGCTTTGTGGACAAAATTGGGTGTTACTGTTTTATCATAATGAATAGACTGACTAAATATATTAGCTGTTGTCTGCTATCTGAGGGGGAAAGCTTTATGTCCATATCAAGCTATCAGATATGTAGTCTAGAAATGTAATGACCCTTGCAGCTTGATTAGGCATATATAATCACAAAAACTGGAATGAATTCATCAGTGAAACTCTTGTGCAATTTTTTGGACATGAGTAAACAGCTGCAAAGCTGTGTCTATTTTGTGAGCACTTCAGTTTCTTTGAGTTACTGTACCTGGTGGAACTGATGAAAAGGGCTCAGCAAAAGAAGCAAAGAGAAGCTAGAATATAGCTTTAGCTAGTATTGGATGGATTTGCAAAAAAGATCATGAACGATATGGCCTTGACTTGAGATATATCATAATTTAAAACCTTTGTGAAATTTTTAAAAAGTATGTGCGACATCCTTTTGTGAAAATGTGTTTTTTAAAAAATAAAATTGAGTTGACATTGATTGGCTGCATCCATTCCATTAAAATCAATGTTTGTTTGTTTTTGTTTTTTGTGGACATCGGCGAGGCAGGATTGCACCCCCCAATCTAACATTAAAATTATAATATTAAATTTTTGAAGTTGGTAAATGTAACCTACTGACAATGGGTGACTTAGGAGCAGAGATAATTTTAGGCTTCATGATAGTTGTGTTTTTCTAGTGAACTTCTTTTCTAGTGAATGAGGGGAGGCTAGGATAGTTTATAAAACTTTAAATCCCATTTAGTACATGTCCTTTTTGTGTCCTCTTGTTTTGCATTTTTGTCACTACTTTTAACATGGCTGGTTTCACTACTTCACTCATTTTTTTTATTGCCAACTAGCTTGCTTTGATAAAATATGTAACTTGTTCTTTCAGCTCTGTTTATACTGACAGCTGCTTTCATTTCACTCTTGTTTTCTTTCTAACAGAATCTAAGAACTGAATTGCAGAGTGTCCAGTTTATTATATTATTGTAAAGGAAACCATACATAGCTATAGTGGGGTAAAAAAACAATATTTGAAGTGTCAGCAGATTGTGAAACTGCCACAAACAAACATAAACCTTGTCCCTTTCTGCCTTTTACAGCTGCAAATCAAAAAACAAAGGAAGAGCAAAAAATACCTCCTGCCCCTCATCTGAAACAAGTTACTGAAAAATTTAAGGAAAAATAAGTGTATAACTGAAATTAAAATATGGCAAATGATATTAATTACACTTGTGTTCCCAACAGAACCTGACTTTGAAATTAAAATTATCTGTCATAATGAATGATATCTTAAATTGAGTTAAGAAACACAATTGTATCAGTCTGTATCACATCTCTCTCTCTCTCTTTTTTTTTATTCGGTTGGTTACTAACATGTTAAATTTATCAGTTTTTGTTTCTCATTATTCTGGGTTTTGCACTGACCACTGAAGAATATATTTCAGGATTTTCATTTGCCTCATTTAAAATTTTTTTCATGGGAAGTATTCAGATACTAATTTCTGCCTATAATAGATGAACCATGACCTGCCTTGAGTTTAAAGCCGTGAGACTTTCCTCTCAATAAAAACTATATATTTAAATGTATCAAAAAGTAAAATATGAAGTCACTACAATTTAGGGAGTTGTCTAAAGTGGACTACTCAGAAGTCAGTCACATTTTTATTCAGAGGGGCTTACTTCCAGGAAAGTGTTTTTAGGATTACAGCCTTCAATAAGATTTAGGGCAGTTTCATAGGCTGTTGCTTTTCTTAGTATTTATTATTATGAATTTTCAGGTCAGGAGCTATATATGAAAAGGTATGGCTGTTCTTGCATTACTTATAATAAATATTTCCAACCCTGTACATGCATCTCTAAGCACAGAGGGCTCTGTTATGGTGTCTTCCATGAGTCAGATTTTTTCACCACAGGGTAGGGAGAACAGAGAATTCCGTGTCACAAAAATCAATGACGATATGGTCACCAAAGACAGGTGACCATATGCACCTGTCTTTAGCTTTGCTTCTCCTACTTGTATGTAAAAACTATGCCTTTAAAGAATGAACTGTTGAACTTCTGAAACAGTTTTCTTTTTGCCAAATAAAAAGTAGAGCTCTCCTTTCCTAGATTTCTGGATCCTCAGCAACCACATCTTTCTCTTTTCCAGGTATAGCATGCTCTAATTTACTGATGATGTATGTAGCCAAAGTTCACAGTGTGACTATATGCCACTAGGCCTTTTTTAAAAAAGAAATCACTAAAGAAACAAAAAAATTCAATTTAATTTCAAGTTCAAAATGTTCAAAATGATTTGTAACCTTCCATCAGGGTGGATTTGATTTAAATCAAACTGATTTAAATCATGATTTAAATCACGATTTAAATCACTAGTCATTAAGGCTTGATTTAAATCATAGTTTTCTACATAAAGACTAATTCTTGCTGGTATAACTTTAATATGCAAGTAGATGCCTGCCTTACCGATAGGTAAAGGAACTTCATTAAAGTATTCCCAAACTGGGTCTCTTTTACGGCCTTCTGCCATTATAGGTTTTTTCCTCCAAGGAAAGAATGTGATAAACCTCAGGTCATACACACAAAAGATCCAAAGACTTGTGCAGTATTGTGCTCAGAAAGTTTCACTTTTATTTTGTACTGCTTGCCCCTCCCTCCTCACACTTAGTTTCTTCTTGTGCAGATCTATTCCACTCCAAACAATCAGAAAAATATTGTTTCTATTCACTGAACTTCTTGAATCTTAGCACTGGAGAGGTTGATTCTGTCTTCATAGGTTTGTAGAACAATAGGATTAAGGTCTTTTTCTCAACTCTGTTCATGTTATAACATTTTTGCTGTGAAGAAGAGGCATGTGATCTCTGCTGAGCTGACACAAATTCAGTTTTGAGAACTGCAAAACCAAGCATCTGTGATAATATCTTGTAGGCAGAGAAACTGCCCAATAATCTTACAAAAACCTCTGGAAGAGCATGACATTGTGAATGGATTAATGGAATTTATTTACCAAAAAAATTAAACATATACAGCCTTATTCTACATAATTAAAAACTAATCTTTATTTCATGATGGAATAACCTTTGGATGGTAATATATTTTCCTCAAAAAGCATTTTATTTAAAAAAATCCGATTTAAATAAAAAAAATCCGATTTAAATCAAAAAATCCGATTTAAATAAAAAAAATCCGATTTAAATCAAAAAAATCATTGATTTTTATCCACCCTGCCTTCCATGGAGAGAGCTTGATTTTTGCAAGTTCCGTCTCCCAAACAACCAAATAAAGCAGTGCTTATGGCTTTCTGTTGAATCCTTATATGAATTTCTTATATGAAGCAAAGAGTTACAAGAAGAAAAAAAGATCTTAGCACAATCTAAAAGTATCTAATAGTAATATGTAGAAATGATCCAGGCAGACTTATCTGGCTTCTGCTGCTGGCTCTGCTCTTGCTGGGTGTTTCTGTGTCTTTGGAGCTCTGGGGATTCTTCAGCCCTCTTGTTAGAAAGAGCTAAATAATTCCCCAGATAAAACTGGCACATGCAGCTTGAAGTGTAAGGGACAGTAAGGGGCAGGTTTCAGGTTGTTTTTCGCAACCCTATCTAGCTATGCAGTTCAGGACCCAGAACCAGCTCAGGAGCTCACCTTAGTGAGTTCCTAGTCAGTCGCCATATTGGATCCCCCTGTGATCACATAGATCAAAAGATTTTAAACAAGTGGCAGAAAGTAATAAATGATTTTATATGAAAAAGGAAGAAACCAAGAATAAGATCTAAAGTATGGATGAAAAAAAACCCAAGAAGGATTGGCAGTACCGAATATTAAATTGTACCACTAGGCAGCAACATTGGTTTGGATAACTGATTGGATTATAAATCTGAGTAGAAGACATATCAAATTGGAGACAACTGATGCTAAAGAGAGTATTCATAACTATTTATGGCTTAAGAAATCAGTAAAATCCATTAAAAAGGAAGATGGTGTTCATATACTAAGAGATGGACTACTTAAAATATGGTTTCAATGCAGAAATAGATTGAGCCCACCAATGTTGCCACCGATGTCATCAATAAACACTTACTGTGATGTCACCACTAGAAATAGAATTGATCAGTTCAGCTATGAATTTATGACAGATAAGCAAAGTAATGTGAAAACGGCAAGAAATCCAAGCTCAAGGGGAAAACATTCCATGGTTGATGTATCATCAAATAGTATCTAAGTTCAAAGAACAAACTCTCAAAGAAGGTGGAAGATTAAGAGAAAAAACAGAATTTGAATTACTAATAAGGGTGACTTGAAGCATTTACAAGGAAAAAATTATAAAATTCTACTGCACCACCACACAGAAATGGAACAAGTTAAAAACTGTATATTAAAATGGATGAAAAACTTGGGGGAAACCATCTCCATGAATCAGTGGAAAGATCTATGAATTAAATATATTAAATGTACAGGTTGCCAATTAAGACAGAACTGGTACAAAATGTTCTTTCCATGGTATACTATGCCCAAAGAAGATTCTTAAACTCAGGTTTGAGCTGAACCTGAAAAATATGCTATTAAATATTTTACTGAATAATGTTAGAAAAGAACAGGGAGATCTTTTCTGGTATATGGTGACAGCCACGAAAGTACTATATGCGGCAGAATGGAAAACAGATTCGTGCCCTGACATGCCTGAGTGGACAACAAGATGTATGAATATGCATCAATGGCTAAATTAACTTCCTATATGCACAATAGACCAATATCAGAATTCTGGAGAAAATGGAAAGATTTCTTTGATTATTTAGGTTAAAACTAAGATAAATTAAGGTAATTATATTATAGAGATAAAATAAGAGATTGACTTTAAAGTCTGGGTATAAACAACCAAGGCAAGGGGAAGAGAGCTATCATATAATTTAGTTGTGCTGTTACATACTTTGAATGTGTTTTTGTTAGTTTAAATCTAGTTCAAATGTAGTGCTTGTGTAAGTTCTATGCACTTTCTATTGTTAATAATGTATTTTAAAATAAACCTTTACTCAAAAAAATAATTTGTAACCTTGATTATAGGTGGTGCTGTGCTCTTTTCCTTCATGATTCAACCTACACTGAATATTGCTGTTTTGCCTCCAGTTAGACTCTTATGAATTCCTTAACAGTAATGTGTCAATATCTCTACTGCAGCAGTGTTTTCCAGATACATAGAAAAGAGATTAGATGTCTTTAAAATCATATGCACTTGGGTATAAAATAATACTCAACTTCTGAAGGTGCCCGAGTGAGCTACAGCTAAATGTAAAATCAGAACTTCATTCACTGCAAGACATATGCATCTTATATACTTAATAGCCAAGTGGCCCAGATCTGTGGATACTTCAGTCTAGAGACTGGAGTCACAGACAGATAAGGCGTGTTTTTCTACGCATCTGAAAAATGCCCTAGGTTTGCAGAAAAATCTAAAATCTAAAAAAATATACATGGGGGTTAAAAAACCACAAAATTATAAAAGGAGCACCTGTAGCTTTAACCAGAGCACCTGTAGCTTTAACTTAGTGGCTGTTGCTAGGCAACCATCACAGTTTAGCTAGTAGCTTTAACCAGAGCACCTGTAGCTTTAACTTAGTGGCTGTTGCTAAGCGACCATCACAGTTTAGCCAGGCTAGGTTTCTGTCAATAAAAGTCAGGGGGAGGGGGCAGAGCCCTTTCCATGGCCATTTTGGTCTTCAAGGGAGAATTCAAAGGAGCCAGCACCATCAGCAGGCACCAGGTGACTTGATACCACATGACTTGCATGACTCATCCAATCCTGGCTGCTTGCTATTGTTCAATGGCCACCCCCTCCCCAAGTCAGCTCAGTATAGTGGTTAGAGTTTTGGAGCACCCATGCAACTGAGCCATAGGGAAGAGGCTGCTAGGGAGGGAAGTGAAGACAGAAACAGACAAATGTGGGTGGGAAGAAGAAGAAGAACCTGGAGAATGAGGAGACGCTATGGGAGGCAGGGCTGGGAAAGAGGACATGGTGGGGGAGGGTAAAATGAGATGATCCCTGCAAGTCCTTGCTGGTCCCCCACTTGTACAGAATCTGTTAAAGGAAGTTTTATGTCAGTGAATTTAAATACAAACTTACATCATTCTGACCCTCCCCCCAACACAAAAAGCGTAGCCAATGTGGTGCCCCAGAGATCCATCTTCTTGGCTGGGATGAGGCTCCATAACTCCCTACCTGCTGCATCCATGGCAGCGGTGCTGTAGCATTGACCTTGGATCCCCCCCCATGCGTTAACAAGATGCCAGCAGTGCTGTGGGAGAGTGTGGGACTCCCTCAAAAACCCTCTTCTCCCACACTGCCTTGGACAACTCTCCAAGTCACACCCAGCTCCCTGCAGTATGTCTGGGTAGGGGGAAGGAAGGAAGTGGGAGCTCAGTCCCTAAGGTGCCACTGGTCCACTGCTCTGTTGTGCAGCAGAACAAAACAGAGGCCTGGTGACACCTGTGGGAGTCACCACAGCATTACCGCCTCTGAGCCAGAGGCCAGTCTCTGGGATGTGTAAAAGGACACCCCTACAGGAAGTGACAGATGGGTGGGAGGAGTTGAGGCAGGGAGGGGTGTGGAACTCATGTCATCCACATACAAGCAAACAGACAGGGAGAGAGCAGTGGAACAATACAGATTTTATTGAACTGCCAGCCATGAAGGGGATGCGTGGACACAGATTGCCAACTCCCTTTGTATCATAGGGCAACTGTGCCTGTGTGCACTGCTCCCAGAGGCTGTTTGGAGGCAGGTTGAGCCATCCCTTGTACTGCTTGCTTGTGAGTGAGGCAGTCTCTCAGGCTGACTAGCTGCCTGAGGGAGGATGCGCCCAGAGCCAGGCTAGAAATGCAGTCTGAGAGGATTGCTGGGCACTGTGATGGCCATGCTGCAGCCATGCTCCCAAGTCTCCCTTTTTGGATTGATCCTGCCTCAAGAAAAACAGAGGCATGTGCTGTGATAGCACAGGGTTCAGCTTTGTGCAAGCCACAGCCAGGTCTGTTGTGCCTTGGGAGAGTCCATGGCCTCACGGGGCGGGGGGGGGGAGGAGACCTCACCGAGGCAGTTGCTGCTAGCATCCAAATGACCCTTACACATCCAGTGAGGAAGTACTTTGTGACTGTGTTGGATTGACTTTGGGGCTTTGATCCTGTGAAGGAATGAATCCAAGTGTTCCTTTGCCACCTTAAGGAGGGAGTACAGAGAGCCAGCTCCCAGGCACCTTGACCCACAGTTGTGCCCTGTCCTCTGCCCAAAGGAAGTCCAGTTGAGGGAGTCTGCACAAAGCCCTGTTATGGGCTGCGAGTATTCCCCCCACCCCAATCTTTTGTTTTTTAAAAACTTTTATTAAATATAAAAAGATAACAACAATGAGCAATAAACAGCAAATGTATGGGGTAATATAATAGTTATACAAGATTGCAGGTTACAAAAAACATTTAAAACAGTTGTTTACTGTTGCCTATAGTTTGCAAAACACAAAGGAAAATTCACAATATGCTGATATAGATAATTTAGCTTGTAGTCCTAGACTTTCAATATATCTTGATAGAGATGATTAGGAGGAAGTGTTTCAGTTTTATCGATAAAATCTAAGGAAGACCACCATTTTTCATAATAATTAGATGTAGAGGAATTAACAGATAAATTATCTGTTATCTATAATGAGCTGATCCCATTGGTATACCAATGGTTCAAGGATGGTGGAGACTGATTTTTCCAAAAATAAGCTATTGATGATTTTGCTATAGCAAGTAAGTTATTAATTAATTCTCTTTGCGGAGTTGGTACATTTATATCTTGCCATAAATTTAAGAATATTAATTGAGGTTCTAAAGGTATGTCGTAGTTTGTTATTAATTTTATTTGTTTTAATATCTCCTCCCAAGGATTCGGTTTCGTTTTCTCAGCCATGCCGGACGCTCCTCTCGGCTGGTCCGGGAGGAAACGACCGGGCACCCTGACCGGGCGGCTGATCTGCAAGGATTAGCCCCCAGGACTCCCAGGGAGGGAGCCAGGGTCCGGGACGCGGCGGGAAGAACTCCCCGAAATCAATGCGGGGAGGGAATTGCCCGTTTGTCCCTATGGAGGCCGGCAGATGTGCGCGGCGCCTCGAGTGCCGCCGGGCAACGAGAAACGGCAAGTAAAAGAAACAGGCGGAAGCCTGTAAACAAGCGAATCCCTTCTGTTCTACAAGCGTTTGTGAAGGAGAGGTTGATCTGAAGAAGACTCGCTCTTCCCCTTCGTGGAGTTCCAGAATTTTGTTGGCGCCCCCCCCCCCAAAAATGGCAGCAAAGAAGCAAAGTCCCGCTCTCGGTAAGTCAATCTCGGCCACCTTGCAGAAAGGGGAGTCGCTCGAAGAATTGGTGCGCAGGGCGGTGGTGGAAGCCATAAAACCCTTTGTTGACAAGCTGAACGAAACTGATCAAAGGGTGGGCTTAATTGAAAGCGAGGTGAAAACCATTAAGGCAGCAGCGGGGGGGGCAGAAAAGTCTGCTCTGGAAAGTGCGTCACTTGTGAAGGCTACAAAAAAGGAGCTGAAGTTGGTGGAGAACCAACTGATCGGGCTACAAGTGGAACGAACGCAGACAATTTTGCGTCTCCAAAACGTGAAAGAGGAGGAAAATGAGGATCTGTGGGATTTGGTCTCGGAATTACTGGCGACACCCGCGAGGACGACTAAAGAAGAGGTTAAAAGCGCCATTTTGGAGGTCCGTCGGGCTTCTTCAAAATATGCAACAAAGCGACAGTTGCCTCGTGAGATCATTATTGACTTTTCAACTAAAAAGATTCGGGACACCATCCTATATAACTCATACAATGCGGATTTGGACTTTATGGGTTTGAAAGTCAAGATTTTGAAGGACGTTCCATTTCTAGTCCGGAAACGGCGTTTTAAATATAAAAAGTTTGCAGCTCTTCTGAGGGACCATGGAATAAAGTACAAATGGTTATTCCCGGAAGGAATATGGTTCAGATATAAAGATCAGGCCTATAAGATATTATCAGAAGATCAACTAAAGGATTTTGAGAATAAAAACCCAGAACTCTGCTGCACCAAGAACGAAGAAAAGGAGGAGCCGGAGGGGGGGGGGGAGGAGGAGAGCATTGCAACAGCAGTTGCACAGAGAGAATTGCGTCCGGGACCCAGAAGGGGGAGGAAAGTTTAATCAGAATTTGAAATGTTTATTCTCTGTATGATTAACCACTCCATCATTATTCTATGGAGCTATTTTTGTATTATGACAGTATGAAGGGAAACATTGAAGTGTAGTGTTTAGTGTTTGTAGTTCATTCCCCCCCCTTTTTCTTTTTCCACTCCCCTTTGTCCCTTCCCTCTTCCCTTTCCTTGTGATAGTCTGGTGTAGTGTTTTGTAGTTATAAAAAAAAAGAAAAAAAAAATAATATCTCCTCCCAAAATGCGTTGATTTTAGGACATTGCCACCAAAGGTGGGCAAACATACCTATGTTTCCACATTTTTTCCAACACGGGTGGATATTTTGATGTGATAACAGATAGCTTCTTTGCGGTTAGGTACCAACGTGTTAGAATTTTAAATGATTGGAGTTTTATATTTATTGCTTTTGAGTTTAATGTGGAAGAAGACCAAATTTCTTTCCATTGGTTTTGAGAGATTTGTATATCACAATCCTGCTGCCATTTATTTTGATAAGCATATTGTTTTGGCTTATGAAAATTATAATAATTTTATAGATTTTTGAGATCAGCCCCCTTTTGTGATGAGTGTTCATGTCTAAGAGTTCTTCAAAGTGTGTTTTTGGTGTTGATATTATGTCTTTTAAATGTATTTTGTTTGCCATATTGACCAGTTGTAGATACATAAACCAGGGGATGGTAGTGTTCAGTTTCTTTTCTAAGTCAATTTTTGTTAAAAGGCCCATATAAGAAGTTATGTCTAAAAGGCGTATATTTTCTAAAAATGTCCATTGCTTACGGTTTAAAAAGTTGCAGCCTGGTGGGAACCATTCTTGAAAAAGAATAGCTGAGTACCATGACAATGGTGGGAGTAGTTTAGATTTATAATGATCCCACATTTTTATTAGATCTGTCCAAAATACGTTATTGTCAGTTTGAGTTGGTCTAAGGAGCCTTTTGTACCATAGTATTTTGTGAATTGGCAAAGGGGGGTGTAATGAGTCTGATACCTATGACCAGATTGTTTCTTCTTTGGATCTTAGTATTTGTAATATAGTAGAGAGATGGATTGAATGTGCATGTAGTTCAGTGTCTGGATATCTGAAGCCCCCATTTTGAGGACTTTGTCGCAGTATATGAAATGCAATTCTGGGTCATTCGTAATTCCATAAAAATTATTAAAGATTGTTTGCCATTGTCTCAGCAATTTGTGTGGTATCGATATGGGAATAGTGCGAAACAAAAATATCATTTTGGGAAGCAAAAAAGATTTAATCAAATGAAATCTGGAATACTAGCTATGTTGTTGTTTACCCCATGTCAGAATTAGTTTCTTTATCTCTTGAATTGTTTGTATGTGATTGTATCCCCCACCCCTCCCCCACCCCAATCTGAGGCAGTTCTGTTGGGTATGCTTCCCTTGAAGCCTCCCCCTTTGTTAACATAAGCTGTGGTGCCTGGAAGGCCATTCCTCCACAACATGCCACTGGCCTCAGTTATGGAGGCCAGCATTTTAGGGACAGCACCCATCCTTGTGTTACAGAAACAGGGAAGATGGATGTGGATGAGCAAACTGAGGCATTGACATGACTACCCGGTGAGGTTGGTTAGGCTGAGTGTGTGTGATGGGCTCAAGGTCACCCAGGGGGCTTCCGTGGCACAATGGGGATTCAAACCTGGGAGTTCCCGGCCTTAGTCCAACAGTCTGACCACTACACCACACTGGCTTTCAGTTGCTTTCTCTTATTGAGGAAATGTTGACAAACTGATATTAGAACATAAGTTTGAATAATCTACCTGTTGCAATTTGCTAATATAAAGCATTTTTATAGAATTGGGTTCAGTGGTCACAACCATTTAGCAGAAAAAGAACCTACATATTCTATGTGTTCACATTCAGAGGCCATGGAAAGAAGAAAAGTGAGGGATTCTATGTTGCAAAAATGAAAAAAGGTATTTTGATATTTCTTTTGAGGCCATTGGCTGGTATCCAAACGGCTTATAAAACACAGAAACCAAAATGTGAAGTAAGTTTCTAGGATATGTACCGTAGCCCTGCATTCTGAAAAGAATTGTCAAAGTTTCCACTTTCTTTACTATTCCACTGAAGTCTCTCACTCATGCGCTGTAATTTTGAACTATAATTTATTCATCAGACAAATGATTCTTCTAGCATCAGCAGTGCATGTTTTGTAGGTCAACTGAAATATAGACTGTGTCAGTGGTCATTATTCTTTAGCTGGACATTTTAAGCAGTGGATGGACAGACCCATCCCATATGCTCTGCATGCTCTGTCACTGCTTCACATCTAGACTTGAGAGTTTCCTTTCTTTCAAACTCTTGTTTTTCATATTCTACATAGAGGTAGACTAGAGCAGGGGTAAGCAACTCCTGGCACATTTGCCAACAACAGTATACGGAACTATTTTGCTTTGCACATAGAACCAAATCTCTTCCCAAATAAATGAGGCTGGGGCCAGTGGCTTATGCCTGTCATGGCCTCTCAGAACTGCAGAGCCACCAGGTGAGACCCTGAGGTTAATGTGACTCGGCTTGCTTCAAACCTATCTGGCTCACCCCCTCCCCCACCTGTTTTGTTTGGTTGCATACCAACATCTTCATAGGCAGATGCAGAATGTTTTTGGAACTCAAGCCAAAAGACTGCCTACCTCAGGACTAGACTTTGCAGTTTTGTTCCTGTAAAAGGGAATTGTCACAGTAGTCCTTGGGGTTGATTTCCTAATGAAGGTACAGAAAACAAGTTATAATTCACTTTTGTTTGACTTACTTTCAGGCACATCTTGCTAGAGGTTTAATATTACTCTTTTCTCATTTTAGAACGAAGTTACAACTGGCATAATGTAAGCTCATGTAGAGAATGTGAATCCAGGACTTCAGTATCCTAGATTTCTAGCAACCAAGTGGTAGAATTTAATGTTAACTTATATGAAGACCTAAGGAACAGTAGCACATGATGCTGTATTACGTGCATGTGGTTGGTTTTGGGTTTTTGGTTGCCTTTATTTGCTCATATAAAAAAACCGTATAAGTAGCCAATACTGTTTCCCAACAGAGAACTCTTCAGTGTATTGTTCATGATGAACACATACATGAAATGTAAAGTGAGCCACTTTTAAATCACATTGATTTCAAAGGGAGAGTTAAGCACATGGGACAGCTCATCCCCCAAAAAATCAGTGTATACTCACAACAGTGCTTCAACCTGCAGTCAGTTCCTGTTGCAACTTCTCATGCTGCAGTAAATGTTGCTCAAGGTAGATACTGGCCTTCAGAAGCAGCTTTGGAAAAAGCAGCTACAGAAGCAAGGGTGGCTCTGGAGCATATTCGGAACACTTGCATAACTGTCCTGGAAAGCTATAAGTGCTTTTTTCATAGTTGAATTGTGCCTTGTATCTTTAATGGAAGATTTCAATTTTGCCTCCCTCTCTTGTTAGCATACTGGTTAGGCTGCGAATCAGCACTCTGCTGGCTTGAATACCACTAATGCCGTGAGCTTAACAGCTGGCCTTGGGTAAGACACTCAGCCCCAGCTTCCCAGCTGTATTGTGGGGATAATAATAACTCTGATTTTGTTCACCACATAGAGTGGGCACTAATCGGCCTAGAATAAGCACACTGTTATTATTATTATTTTAAACCTGGAAGTTCCACATACAGAGAGATAAAACTTAAAAAAAAATTCCCGATGTGATTTTTTTATGCAGTCAGAATGTCCCATATTTGAAAATTTGATATAAATAAAAATATCAAGTTTTTTCATTGTAATAGTGAATGGCAGCTTTTATTAAAGAGAAAATGTTTCATTTGGCATCCTCATTGAAATTTTGCTGTAAGTATTCTTACTATATTTTAATGGAATAATCAAAAGGCAAATGGTTATTTTTAAATGACATTTGTCTTTTAAAAAAATCTTCTAAAAACAAGCAAACTTTTAGCCCTAAAACTTGCCACTGAATTCTGTTATTGCTGCTGCTTCTTCAACAGCACTTTCTAATTTTCTACTACATGTATCACCATCAAAGAAAACAGAGCCGCATTAGCACATGGAAGGATTTATTTTAGCAATGTGAGATTCAATGAGAAAGTAGCACCTCTTTGAAAAGTGCTGGAATGTTCCAGGGTGTCCTTGGGGATTCGTTAGTGTCTTTCACAACAATGAACCCCTTGTCAACAGTCTTGGTCATGGGCAAACACCAGGCAAGCATATATAAGTTCTTATCAGCTCTAGTTCGACTGTGCATTCAAAAAAAGCAATGTCATAAAAACCTTCAGTGGCTGGCAATTCCAGAGCTTGCTGCTAGAGCTGAAAAGAATTCCCGAACAACATAGACCTCTTATCAACTTTAATTGCTAGGCAGTGGAGAATTGCTGTTTGTTCAACGTCATTCAGTATTAGTAGCTCTGTTGTGGGTTATGCTGTAGAGATAGTGAAATGCTTGACCATTTGAGTTTACAGTGGAAATAGGGAGAACAAGATGTTCATAGAAATTTAAGCTACAAAAGTACAGATGTAAAAAGCAAATTGTAGGGTTCTTGGGAAACTAACTGGACTGCTCCCTTTTATTTTTTTAACCATGTAAACAGTTAAGAACATGGAGTAATCATATATTGAATTATATGTCCAACATTACTATGAATTGTCACTGGTCACTGCTGCTACTGTTGGTCCTTTTTATGAGTTTGTTTTTCAGGGATTCACTGAGTTTTCATTAAGGTTTATATGAAGAATTTAGAACAATGCCTGTTGTGCTTCAATTGACATAACATTTATCTCCTTTAGTTTGCTGCAGCAAAATTCTTGGTGTTCAGATGGATACTGCTGCTGAACATAAATCATTCATGCACTAATCCTCTATGAATTTGTGTAACCCCTTTTTAAAGCCACCTATGCTAATTGCTACCGCTGTCTGTGGCAGTGAGTTCCACATATTAATAATTAATTGTGTGAAAAAATACTGTTGCCTGTTAACTTCAATGGGTTATTTAAAAATTTTGGACGAGTGAAAAAGGTTCTTTCTCTTTCCACCACACATTGCATAATTTTATCCTCCTCTTACATTATAAACAGAAAAGCCTGAAACACTTTAGCTTTTTCTGAAAGGGAAGTGACCCCAAACCCTTGATCACTTTGGTTGCTCCTTTCTGTATCTTTTCTATCTTTATGATTATCCATTATTGTTTCTTCAAACTGCAGGAGCTGCTGCTATTATGGGGGGGGGAGGGGGATTAACTCACAGTGTTTTTTAAAAAATGGTTTCAGATTTTTCCTGCAAATCTGGATCTTTTCTCAAGTTTGTACAAGTATCTGTCTTGTCTGTTCATGACTCCAGTCTCTGGTTTAAAGTATCCGTAGATATGGCCATGTTGAGAATTAGATCTTGATATGGGTATTACGATATTAGCTGTTTTATTTTCAGTCCCTTTCCTCGTGATCTGTAGCATAAAATTTGCTTTGTTATACAAAGCTATAATATTTGGCAGACCAAAACTTATAATATTTGCCCCAAAGTTTGGGGGCTGGATTATATCCGGGCACTATATGAAAAATGCTGATGTAGAAGGTGTCTGAAAGGCAACATAATTTACTCCACTGCATTTTCCTTGGATTGGCAATTGTCCTGCATCCCCTCCACCCACAACTGGAAGCTTGATTTTAATACCTAATCTTTGTGTTCTCCTGTTTAGAGACTTCCAAACAGAGAACTTGTTCTAGAATACTGAGGTGGTTCTGCATGTATGACAACATAAGTGTCTCTTTTTGAGTGTGCGCACTGGGAAACCAATGCAACTGTGTATCATAATGTCTAAACATATAGATAGAGCTAGAGTGATGAAGATGTTCACACAGTCATTTATATTAATCAGGTTGGGCATTATCAGCTTTTCTGCTAGTTGAAAAGGGAGGAGACTATTGTGAAAAAAAAGCCAAATGAGTTGAGGGCTGCAGTAGATTGAATTTGATGCAGTTTGATTGAATTTGTTTTCTGGACAACTTTACATGAGAAATGGTTATCATTGAAGCGTATTACAGAATAAATGTGTGTGCCAGGTTGCCTATAAACAGGGTCTGGTGCAGATGCATCTTGCCATTTCTGTTGATAAGGGCATCGATTTTGAACTTACACTCCTCAGTTATTTAGTTGATTATGTCATTATCAAGAGTTCCGCTATCTATTTCATATGCTGGGAGCTTATCACATATTGAAGTCTAGTAGGCAGATTTATTAATAGAAATAAGCTTAGTCTAAGAACTCTGCTTTAAAAAGACCTTATGTTATTGCTATTTTTGTTTTTTCAGAGTGTATTTGCTTGAAAATTAGTGAAATTCTGTGTATTCAGTTTCAGAATTCAGTTTCAGAAACACAATTGTGGGCTCCTTGGAATGGCTGCATGATCAATGACTGGTTGTTGTAATAGATTATATACAAGCAGGGGACCTACAAGGACTTGATGGAGGGATCTAATTTCTCCTCCTCCTCTTTCCCTTCCCTGAAAACTCCCATAGACTTTCTCTCTCTCTCTCTTTTGCTTTGTTTTCTTCTTTCCAGCCACCACCAACCAACCTACTTGTCTTCAGCTCCCACTCCTCCAGGAAAAGTCTGGCCAAGTTGCATGATGCTAGTTGCCAGTCAGGTCTCAGTTGTGCAGTTCTGGCTGGGCCCAGTTGTGCAATGGGGAATCCCCTCCCCACACTATTTCCTCTTTCCCTCTTCTTGGCAGTTCCCATATCTTTTCGCTGCTTTCTTCTCTTCTTCCCACCCATGTACCTTTTATCTGCCCCTCCATGCTTCCATGGCAGAGAGGGGATTTGAACCTGGGTCTCCCAAATCCTAGTTGGAAACTCTAATCACTTCCAGACTTGGGTGAGTAATGCAAGTTACATGATGATATGAAGTTGCCTGATGGTTGCTGCTGAGCCTGTCCTCAAAGAGTTCTTCCTCAAAGGTCAAAACAGCCTTAGAAAGGGCCCTGGCCCGTGCCTTTGGCTTTTGCTGACAGAAACCCAGGCTTGAAGGCTGACAGTGCTGTTTTGGTTTTCTAACAACATCCACAATGGCCATGGGATCTTCTTTCTTCAAGTTAGAGAGGCTGATTCTATTATTTCAGGTTTTTTAGTTTTAGATTTCATATTTTCCTGCAAACCTGGAGCTTTTCTTAGATTTCCAGAAAAAGCTGTCTTATCTGTTCATGTCTGCAAACTTTGAATTTAAGTATCCACAGATTTGACCATGTTGAGAATTAGACATGTTGATTTCCATATATGGGTAGTTCTGACTGTTTGCGTTCATGAATAAATGTAAGGTGTAGGCTAGGCAATTGCAGATGTGTCTGACAACAATTTAAGCAGTGTTGTAATGATAAGTGTTGCTTCAGGCCAGAACTCTGTTTGCTTTGATTTATATTACATTTAGGGATGCTGGAGTAGTCTGTCAGTCTTCATTACTACAGATTGTATATTTTTGTTTTGTTCTTCTTTTAGAATTGTAACTAGAGATGGGCACGATCCGCATTACGATCCAAAAAAACCCATGATAATGGCGATCACGCGATTGTGACTCAGCGGATCGTGATCGGCCACGGCCAACGATCCAGTGATCAGGAGGGGGGCTGGATCAGGGCTGGATCGGGAAGCCAGACACTCAGGCGCCAGTAATCTATTCCTGGGGCAATGGAGCCAGGGGAATGCCTGAGCTGTGTTTCCCCTCCTTCTGTCGCCCTGGAAACCCGAATGGAAGCCCAGCTTTCCTTGATCAGCAGGGCTTCCTTCCAACCACGGAGCAGCAAAGCAGTTACCAGTTGGGAGAAGACACCCAGGGGAGGGAGGGGGAAGGGGGTATTTTGTAGCCATGGGCAATCCAATCTCATCCCTGCAAACCCTGATAGGCAGCTCTGACGGCCATACACAGAAGGCCAAACACAAACACAGATGCCGCTGGCATCACCCACCGTTCTTTTCTCACCAGCGTGCTCCCTTTTGGCCTGGCGGGTGGGCACATGGGGGGTGCTGCCGGCGAGCGGCCAGACCCCCTGCCCCCTGAGGGGAGGCAGCTCGTCGCTGTCTCCCCGTGCCCGGTGGCCGCCGCCAACACTCATCTTCCCACATAGCTGGGAATAGCAGCTCGCCCCGCTTTGGCCTTCGCAATCCACGGATCGGGAACGGGAGATGATCGGTGTGGATCGTTTAGTCGGGATCGTCACCGGCACTGATCCACGATCAGCTGGATTGGCAATTTTTTTTGGATCATGCCCATCTCTAATTGTAACTCAGGCATTGATCAGGACCAAGCTTGCTTAGTTTTGTAATGATCACAGTATCACTTTCAGGTGCAAATTGCAATGTCTGTTGAGCAAAGCCAAAAAGAAGTCTGGTGACACTATAAAGAATAACTTATTTTTATGGACTAGAGTTCATTTCTTCAGATGTACGTGTTGTGCCTTAAAGAGATAGACAAGAGAAAAACAGAGCAGTTTATGAAAACCAAAGCAATTATGTGCGTGCAGAATACCCATGGTGCCCCTGTTTAGACATCATGGCGAGCATGAATATTGGGAGCAGTGTCCTGGTACATGTTGTCTTAATGTCTAAAAGTGTCTTATGTCTGTGACATTTCTGTGCGAATATGTACAAGGTAAGTGCCAGTGATCATTTGCAGCAGCAGCAGTTGGCAATAACAACCTCAGTGTTGCTAAGGTATTTTAACACTTGTAATAAGTAAGACAGTTTGATCTTGATGAGTACAGTCAAACTTCCTGATAATTTCTTTTTTTAACAATTTGAATTTATTTTGATAAATAATGCTTTTGATGAATAAAGGTGACTTTTAGGTCATTGGCAGAAAATCCTTGATGACTTTCTGAATGTTGCTGTTTTGATATCTGATTTTTCTGTTTATTTTGTATAGAGACTGATCAATTTGTTCTATATAGACTGTGGAATGGCATTGTTGGTGCTGGCATTGATGACATATGTTAGATTGCAAATGGAGGCTGTAAGTTGTTCAGTTGCGAGAAAAAAGCATTATGCATACACTTTCTTTCCTTTTGTTATTTTCCTATGTTCAGGCATTAAAATGGATTCTGAGCTAAGTCTTAGTGAGGCCTGTTCAACATTTGTTGCTGAAAGTCTTTCCTGTACTGTCCCCTTTCCCCAAAGAGAAAAAGTAGTTTGTTCTGCTGACAGAACAAGAGCTGTGAGTCTGAAGTTCTGTCTGTGTCCAAAATCTATTAGCAGTGCAACTGCATAAACTATAGGCTATATCAATAGGATGCAAGATAACAAATACAAAAGTGCTTTAGTGAAAAATAGCTAGAACTAAATCGATCATAGGTCTCATCAACATCTAAGCTACATGTTTAATTAAAAATGAAACAAAAACCCTTCTCATGAATATGAGGTCAAGTGGAGGATTTTTTCAAAAGAATTCACTGAATAAGAACATCAGTACTTCAAGGACTTCTTTCTTCCAGGATATTAACCGAGAACTCTGTCAATTTCTTATAATCAATGTCAATGTCAATGTCAATGTCAATTTCTTATAATCTCGAAAAGTTGCTGTACTTCCATGTAGATTTTCAAGCAGACTTCAGGTATCGTATGTTTTACTTTCTGTATTTGATTACTTTGGTCTTCTTAACTGCCTTTGACTTTAATGGGATTTACGTAGATTAATAATATGAAGGATGGCTGATGGTTTATTACTTTTTACTGACAAAACATGATTTCCAGATCAGACAGTGTATGGTTTTCAAAGGACAGCGTGAAAGAGAGACTGTTCTTTGCCTCCTAGACCACAGATTCTTATTATTATATTTTTGATAATTAAGTGTCTTATTTGTTTGATATAGTTTTTCTTCATCTTAGGCTTCTTGAACAAATATGGTTGCTATATGGAGTCTATTTGACCCTCATTTGCATGTTTATTGTCTGCATGGTGATCCTCTCTCTTTTTTTTTTTTGCCTTATTATGGGTTAGCCTCCATTCTGTGGTTTATCTTGTTGCAACCAATAAATGTTTGGTGTGTAGCTTATAGACATGGGGAGATAAACGTATTGTATGGCTGATTTGTGTGGCAAACCAGTACACACAAAATGGCTCACCATGGTCGGGTTGTCACGTCCCTCTATCCTCCTGCTGGGAGGTTTGGGACCTGGCACATACTTCTCCTGGGCTGTTTTAAATCCTCGTGTGCGCACATTGGACACACACGCTCCGGCGGTGACATGATGACATCTCTTCCGCAAGTGATGTCACCATGCCGGCTGTGAGGCAGCGTCACTTCTGTAAGTGATGTTGCACTGGTTGGGCGAGCACTTCTGTGCTTGCATGGAGCCAATTCTGCCAGTTTGGGCCCCAAACGAAGTGTGGAAGTGCGTCTGCAGCGGGTGGGAGCATGTGCACGGCGCGTGCTCCTGAGGTGCCTTCTGGTGGCGGGCAAGCTCTGGGAGCTTGCTCCCTCCTGCCAATCACCCAGTGATTGGCAGACAAGGGAGCAAATCCCTGGGAGTTTGCCTGCCACCTGCGGGCACCTGGGAACCCTACACCTTGTGTAGCTGCTGCCTTATAGACGAACCCTTCCATATAGCTTCTGTATTTCAAATGGTGCATTTCTAAGAATCCTCAAAGGTACATCTTGTCAGGTTCCGCCATGGCAGCAGTGAAGCTCTGAGTGCGAGTATCCACGGGAGGGGCCTTGGGCACGAGCAGGCTTGGGATTGTCTCCTGGATAGTGGGGACAATCTCAGCAACCTACAGACCTATCCTTCTGTAGCCTCTACTCTTCCCTCCTGCACTGTCCCTTGCTAAGTGAACTCCCCCTCCCCCTCCCCCTCCCCCTCCCCCTCCCTTCCCCAACCACTCCTACACAACCCACCCCGACCTCTTGGCTGAGTCTGCCTTTATAGAGCTTCTTCCCCCTTCCCCCTCCCTTCCTCCCAGGTGCTCTCCTATCCCTGGGCAGCCTCCCAGCCCTGGGTGGATTGCTCGTGATGCCATCCAGCTGGGGAAGCTCTTAGATGTTCCTTCTCTCATTCCAGTTCTTCCTTGCTTTCCTATCTTTTCTTGAAGAGTGGGGCTAGATGCCATCCAGCTGAGGATGTTCTCAGGTGTTCCTCCTCTCATTCCAGGTCCTCCATGCTCTTCTATCCTTTTGTGCAGGATGGGGCTAGCGGGGCCTTTCCAGGTGACACGGCTTGGCTACCTCCACCACCTTTCATGTGGCACCAGACTGGCCTCCTGGGGTCTGGCCGGTCCCCTGGGGTGGACGTCGGGCCTGCTGGCCCCACCTGGGGTGGGTCCAGGAGCTTCTAGCCCATCTGGCCAGGTATTGGCATCCCAGGCATGCATGTGCACATCTTGCCCTTTGGAGCTTGGTTTGACAGCATGTGCCTGGCCTGCCACCCAGGCCGGCTCCATTTCCCCTTCACTCTCTGTCGGCTGGGGCTGTGTCACCTCCCCCAGGCTCTCTGTGCCTGCAGCCGGGGTGCCATCGGTCCTCAGGCAGGGGATCTGTGGCAAATCCGGGGGGCTCAGGGTGTTCGTCCCCAGTCACATCTCTCATTATAGGCAGCTTATATTTCTTTATATTGAGACTTTCTGAGGAGCTGTTGCCTATATTACGTGAAGAAAGTGAACAAAGTACTCCTTGGATGGATGCATGACATGGGAGCGAAAATGCTTGAGCACCTGCTGGTTTCTAATGTGTTTGTTTGCATGATTTCATTGTTTCCTCATATGATTAGCCTTTATCACCCCCTCCTCCTTGCCATTTGTCTGCTGCTGCTACCACCTCCGATGTTTAAAAGTGCATAAAGTAAAAGAGGGAAAAAAGATTTTTGAGTAGTGAGTTACTTATTAGTGTATTGATGTCTGCTCATGAGTCCCTTTAATTTTACAGGGTTTTTTTATTGCTTTTCAAACAGACGGCAATAGTTGTGCAGGTCTAAAAGTGGGCAATCTGATTTTGGTCCAGCTGTTCAAGTGCAGAGTGGGGATGAGCTGTAAGTGATTCTGTGCTTTATGCAAGTTGGTCCATTTAATGACTTGAACATCCTTGACCTGAGGGAATTCTGCCCTCTCCTGGAAATTAGATTATTTAGTTCTTGAACTGGGCAAAGATAACTTCAGGCTGTAGTGACCAGACACAAAGGTGATTGGCATGCCACTGTACTCTTAAGAACTTTGCCAGGGAACTGCAAGGTGATCTGAACGGGAGCTTGCCTTGCATATGTAATTGAGGGAGTTGGATCAAAGTATGTTCATCTTGTGAGCAGGGCTTCCATGTCAAGAATCCAGCTGGGGGCAGTTTGATAACTTCCTACATCTAGAGGAAAAGCTAACCGTAAGTGTGGGAGAGGTGGGTGGGGAGCGGCAACACTGATGATTTGAAGCAACAGTCAGTTAGCTGATACATGCATCTGTTATTTCAGTTGCAAAGACCTTGCAGCACAGCTGGATAGTCATTTTACACTACATCTGTCTTCATATTAATTGACTTTATAACCATGTAAGGAGAGTATTTGGCTCAATGAGGTATTCCATAACAGATATGCAAGTCTCTGGTCCAGGGCTTTTTTTCTGGGAAAAGAGGTGGTGGAACTCTCAAGAGGGAAATGTTGCAGAAACATATGGAAGAAAAGTGTTGTTGCTTTCAAATGCCTGCTTTGTTTTTTTCAGCGGAGGGGGAGAAGGAGGAGGGAATCCCTCCTCCCTCTCAGCTGAAAAAGCTGCCAACATTTTAAAACAGCTTTTTTTAGCTAATGGGAGGGGAATCCCCCTCTTGTCAGCTGAAAGAAACCTGCCAGCTTTGAAAGCAGCAACACTTTTCTTGCCTCGCTGCTTTCAACTGCCCGCTTGCTTTTTTCAGCTGAGGGGAGGGGGAGGAGAGGGTCTGTCTTCCCCCTCCCCTCAGCTGAAAAAAGCAAGCGGGCATTTGAAAGCAGTGTTGCTGCCTCCAAGGCTCGCAGCTTTTTTCAGCTGATGGAGGATCCTCCTCCCATCAGCTGAAAAGTGGTGGCCTTTGAAAGCAACACTTTTCTTCCACTTGCAAGTGGCAAGAAAAGTATTGCTCTTTGCTAGAAGCTAAAGAGCTGGATGCCTTGGGCTGCACACAGGACGAAACAAGATCAGGGGGTGGGGCCACTGGACATGTGATTACTTTCAAGAGGTGAAAAAAGCCCTGCTCTGGTCTGTCTAAGGCCAAATGTAGATGAAAGTCAATTTGGGCATGTATATGAACTCCAGTTATTCCACAAAGAGGGGTTTTTATGTACTTCACATGGCATTCTTTCTGTATATTCATTTTCTGAAAAATTCATCTGGAAAACGATGGTAGAATAATGAGTTTTCCCCTTGCCTATAAAAGCTTATTAGGTTAGGATCAAATGAGGCGTGTATAAGCATACATGGGTAGGGTTCAAATGTCCAGGAACAGCCCTTTGCATCACATGGTATAGTGCTGTGGAGGATCCTCTGATTTTAGAATCAGATTTCAGTTGGTGCAAGGTGCAGGAGGGGAAGACTGAAAAGTTCTCAGAAGTCCCCAAGTAAAATTTTCATAGTCCTTGGAATCCTGCCCCTTACATTTTAAACTCTCACAACCCACAACATCTTAAACTGCATCCCCTGTTATATTCCCACATGTTGGTTGTTGCTTTTCATATGGTGGTTCTGAGTAAAAACTACACCAAAAGCACACACTTAGAATTTTTTTCACTAGCAACAAGACTATTAAAGATGTGTCACATGTGCTAATAAAATTATTATTAATGTTTGTGTTTGTAATTTTGCTGTTGTGATATAAACAGTATGTAATATTATTGACTAGCTTTATACCTGTGCTTCGCTATGGTATTTAACTACTTTAAATACAGTTATAATACTTATGGGTATGTAACATTTTTGGTTTGTGTGGGGTTTTTTAAAGTTGGTTTTGTAGTATAATAGCATAGTACTTGAGCTTCACAAAGGTGTTTGAATAAAGCAAAGCGTGTTATCCCTATTCAGGAGTCTTGTACTATCTTTCTTCAATTGTCTGCAGTTTCCTTCACCTGATTTTTACCTCAGAGCACAGAGTTCCACAGCTGACCAATCAGAGAGAGAGGGGTGGGTGCAAGCAGGCAGGAGCCTGCCAGCCACACAGGAAAGCCAGGCCCCAGAGGGAGATTGGTAACCCTAGTGGACTTCGAGGGGGACAGGGAGGTGCACTTGCCTCAGGATACATTCAATGACTCCCAATAGCAACTGCAGACTGTTTAGAATGTGGGAAGTGAGGACCAATCAGGCCACATATGCAAATGACCTCTGTGTTCCAACTGTCTCGGGGGGGGGATGAGGTGTGGAATGCAGATTACTTTGAAAGGCTGGCCCAATCAGGGAAGAGTGGCCGAGCTGGCAGTGGGCGGGGGCAGAAGTAGGCAGTAGCCTGTCAGCCACACAGAGAAGCTGTATTCCTTTGAGAAAACACATTTTACCCATTTTTACCCCCTTAGGGAGTGAATTTCTTAAAATCCCTTCTTAGTGGGTGTTTACATTATGAAAGAAAAGTTCTCCCCAAATTTCATGTTTCTAGGTCCAGGGGTTTGGGCTAGGCATTGATGAGTCAGTCAGGACACATCCCAGGAAGGATGACCCGGGAAACTACAGGCCGGTCAGTCTGACTTCTGTTGCTGGGAAGATATTAGAACAGATTTTAAAGGGATCAATCTGTAAGCATCTGAAGGACCGCTCAGTGATCCGGGGAAGTCAGCATGGTTTTGTTCCTAACAGATCCTGCCAGACCAACCTGGTTTCCTTCTTTGATCGAGTGACCAGCTTACTGGATCGGGGGAACTCTGTTGACGTGATTTATCTGGATTTCAGTAAAGCTTTTGATAAGGTCCCCCATGACATTCTGATGGGCAAACTGGAAGACTGTGGAGTAGACTATAGGACAGTTCGGTGGATAGGGAACTGGTTGGAGGACCGCACTCAAAGAGTGGTGGTCAACGGCGTTTCATCAGATTGGAGGGAGGTGTCCAGTGGGGTGCCGCAGGGCTCGGTTTTGGGCCCGGTACTTTTCAATATTTTTATCAATGATCTGGATGAAAGAGTGGAAGGGCTGCTCATTAAATTTGCTGATGATACCAAATTGGGAGGGGTAGCAAACACCCAAGAAGATAGAATTAAAATTCAACAAGACCTGAATACTCTGGAGAAGTGGGCAGCTGTGAATAGGATGCAATTCAACAAAGACAAGTGTACAGCATTACATCTGGGCCACAGAAATGAGAAGCACAAATACTGGATGGGGGATACACTTCTGGGCAGTAGTATATGTGAAAGGGATCTTGGGGTAAGAGTGGACTGTAAATTGAATATGAGCAGTCAGTATGATGCGGTGGCAAAAAAGGCTAATTCAATCCTGGGTTGTATCAAAGGGGCCATAGCATCGAAATCGCAGGAGGTCATAGCCCCTCTCTATACTGCCTTGGTCAGGCCACACCTGGAGTATTGTGTGCAGTTCTGGAGGCCTCACTTCAAAAAGGATGTGGACAAAATCGAGAGGGTGCAGAGGAGAGCGACGAGGATGATCAGGGGTCTGGAGACTGAGCCCTACGAGGAAAGGCTGAGGGCCTTGGGAATGTTTAGTTTGGAGAAGAGGAGGTTGAGGGGGGACATGATTGCTCTCTTTAAATATTTGAAAGGCTGTCATTTGGAGGAGGGCAGGGAGCTGTTCCAGTTGGCAGCAGAGGGTAGGACGCGAAGCAATGGGCTAAAACTACATGCACAAAGGTACCGACTGGATATTAGGAAAAACTTTTTCACCGTCAGAGTAGTTCAAAAGTGGAATCAGCTGCCTAGGGAGGTGGTGAGCTCCCCCTCACTGGCAGTTTTCAAGAAGAGGCTGGATGAATACTTATCAGAGATGCTTTAGGCTGATCCTGCACTGGGCAGGGGGTTGGACTAGATGGTCTGTATGGCCCCTTCCAACTCTATGATTCTATGATTCTATGACACTTGTCTTTATATATATAGATGATTAAACTAATGCTACATTATTTATTTATTTAAAGTTCTTGTATCCCAACTTTTTTTTCTTGTACTACCAACAAGCTAACAGTGTGACTATTTATTTATTTGAAAAAAAAATATATGCCATCTCTCCAGGGAACCTGCCCAACAAAGCTTACAAACTTAAACATAGTAAAAGTTATTATAGTCCGCCATTCAAACACAACAGAGCATAGAACAACATAAAACATAAAATAGCTTAAAATGGGTCTTAAACATTTCTTAGGCTAAAAACAGACTATAAAATGATGTAAAAATATCAGCCCTTCAGTTAAAAGCCTGGGTAAACAAAATTGTTTGGGTCTGGTGCTTAAAAGAAAGTAGTGCGGGCACTAGGTTGGCCTCAAGTGGAACAGCATTCTACAAACCAGGTGCTAACACTGAGAAAAAATCTGAAGTTGGAGAAACACAGAGCAGGTCTTGTGAAGAAGATCCTAGCTAGCAGTCTGGGCAATAAACAAAACAAAATTCATTAATGGATAAAAATAAAGCACAGATTTAAAACAGACAAAATCAAAAACACTACTAAATATGTTGATACAGTTCGCGCTTCTGCAAATACCAAATGAGATAGAGGTTTTTGCACACCTTCCTAAACATAGCCAGGAAAGATAACCTTTGTATCCACTCTGGTAGGCCATTCCAGATCATTGGACCAACCACCAAGAAAGCCTGTGACTTGGTTGTTGCTGTGTGGACAGGTCTGAAAGAGGGTGCCACCAGGAGAACAAAGTGTAACTGGCATGTGGGCCAGTGTGGTGTAGTGGCTAGAATGGCAAACTAGGATCTGGGTAACCTAGATTCGATTCCCTGCCCTGCCATGGAAGTTGCTGGGTGGTCTTGGGCCAATCACACACTCTTAGCCTAACCCACTTCAGAAGGTAGTTGTGAGGGGAAAACCCTGGAAAGGAGAATGATGTAATCTGCTTTGGATCCCCATTGGGGAGAAAGGCCAGGTTAAATGATATAAAAAATAAAATAAAATAAAATAATGGAAGATGCCATTTGGTAAGTATGAGGGCCTTAGGCCATTAAGGAGTTTAAAGGTCCTTAATAGCCTAGGGCCATCACTGTGAGTTGGGCCTGCAAGGAAGAGCCTCTCATAGGCCAAGAGAGGTCCGGGTCATTTCCAGCTTTTGAGGCCTACCCGCCGGGCCTTGTGCGGCTCCCAGCCTTCACCACTGCAGCTCCTGGCCTTACCAATGCTGATGGAGGAGGAGGTAAGTGCATTGTCTACTAAAGTGAGACAGTGTTATTTTTTCTGGGGATTTAAAACCCTCAGGTTTTTTTTTAGGTATTTTCAGACTTTTCTGCAAACCTAGGGGTCCTCTCATGAACAAAACTGTGGTCCATGTTTACTGATACTTACTTTACATGATCTATTACAAGCTTTTAACAAAGTATGATCTCTAAACAGCAGACAAAGAAACGGTGTATATTAATCACGCTCCCCCTCCCGCATAGTTTTCATATTGGTTGCATGTAGAATATAGGAGTTCTAATGGGTTGTATAAAAACAACTTTTTCCCTCTGCCAAAGCAGTCACAATAATTAAGCATAGAAGGTTACCTCAGTGCACAATTACAGTGAAGTTAAAATGATGTTTGTATGAAGTGACATCCATTGTGCTGGTTTCCTTCCTTATTAGGTAGTTCTCATAGTAATCGTTTACATCTTGCAAGGAGGAAGAAGTAGCCAATGGACTGTGTTGTATGTGATTTTATTTTGATTACCGTAATTAAAACTACACACAGATGAAAAATGACTGAAGATTTGTCAGACCACCCTGTTCAGTGATACAGTGAATGCACATACATGCACATTTGTACATCTGTTTGTAAGAAACAGCTAACATAAATTCACTTTACAAATAACTGGGGACAATTACCTGGTTAAATGTGAGGTTTAAAGCTGTACATGTGTTGAATGTTACATGAGAATTGTTCAACTCACATATAAGGAAAATTCAGCTGTATACTCTATATGGATAGTGTGTTTGCAGCAACTTGTGAACAGAGCAACCATCCTAAGGCAAATCCCACAGAAAATGAGTGTGAGGAGATAGAAGGGACATTATGAATTATGAAGTGTTACAGTCTGCAGCCTTTTTTGCTTCCACAGAATAATGACATTTATATCCTGACTTTCTCCAAATGGAGAACTGAAGCGTCTTACAATATGGTTCTGCCTTCCTCCATTTTATCCTTACAACAGCAACCCCATGAAGTAGGTTAGGCTGAGAGTGTGCGATTGGCCCAAAGTGTGTTTCCATGACAGAGGGGTTTCAAACTTGGGTCTCCTAGATCCTGGCCCAGTACACTGCTTCATACGTGCAGGTTGCCAGACTGGAACGTCTCAGTTAACTTAAAAATTTTAATCTGAAATACCTACTCTGTTCTAAGAGAAGAAGCTACTACTGTCAGGGATGAGTGAGGAACATATTTCTTCAAAAGGAATACAAAGATATACAGATATCAAGATGAGAACTTTGTTTTGTTATATTGCCAGTTGCTCACAAAGAAGATGTTCACTTTTTTTCTGATTCAAAGCCCAGGAAGCATTTTAATGTCCTCTTGTATTCCTTTAAACAAAATAATCTGTAAACTGTATATCCTGGAGAGTAAAGTTCTCAGACAGTTTTGGGCAAATGATGATGCAGGGGATTTCCTTTTTCCTGACTGACTCTTGGCATCTTGCCCTTTAGTGTTGTAACTTAATGGGTAGTTTTCAAGAACAAGTTTGCATAAAGGTTACGGAGAAATTTTCCTACTGCATTCTTGCAAGAAATTGCCAAGATAAGCTGAAGGAAGAAATGTTTCATCTTCCAAGAAAAGATTTATCTTAAGACAATTCAGTCTTTAGCTATGTACATTTTTATTTATTCAAATAATACTATTAATTATTACTTTTACTCATTTTATAATAGCCTTGTAGAAACTGGTGATTTTATAAATGGAAGCTGAGAGAAAATAACTTCTCCAAAGCTACCTGCAAGTCTGTTTGAGTTGGGATGAACCTTGACTTGTCTTTAGCATTCTGATCATTGGGCATCATAGTTTTTGCAACCTAATATCCAGCTAGCTTTCCTGTATGAAGACTACGGTGGAGGGTGGGTTCAATCCTTATCCTGCTGACACCTTTCTTATACACCTACTACTCTTTTTCTGCCTTCTCATTATCTTTCTTTTCTACCTCCTCCCCAAAGAAAAGATGAATAGCCACACCCACTTATTTTTTACTGGTCTTGGGAGATTCCTGCCTGCTTTCCTCTTGCAGCAGACATGTTGTCTATTTTTCTCTGTCATGTTCTTACTTGCTATTTTCAGACGTCACAAACAAATCTTAATTTGTGGTGAAAGCAATCCAAAGTTCCCATATTCAAGTAAAGCTTGGACAGATTTAGGATCCTGGTTTGTAAATGGGAAATAAGTCACAATGCATATTCAGTATGGACAATGCAACAAACAGTAGGTTACTGAAAGTTCTGTATCTGAAAGATATTTGGCATACTGTTTGAGAAAAAAGAGAGAGAAAAGGATACAGTGAATTAGGAATGGCAATCAAGTAATCTATAAAGAGCAAGAAATGAAAGATCAAATCAGAACTTTCTTTTCCAAACTTTATAAAGAAGGACACATAAAAGAAGAAGAGATGGAGAAATATTTGCAAGAGACACCAATCAAAGAGTTTATGACTGAGCATAGAAATGTTCTAAATCAAGCAATAACAATACACGAGATTAATTTTGCAATTAAAAAACTAAAGGCAGTGAAGGCCCCAGGACCGTATGGGCTGACAGCTGCCTATTATAAATGTTTTGAGGATATATTAGTTATACTCCTACAAAAAGTGATGGAGATACAAGACAGGAAGATCCTACCACGGACATGGCAAGAAGCAAATATAACCTTAATACATAGAGGGGAATGATCCATTAATATCACAACCATCCAGACCCATCTCCTTATTGAACGTGGATTATAAGATATTTACATCAATAATGGCGGAAAGTTTAAAAAGATGTATCTCAGAAGTAATTCACTTAGATCAAACAGGCTTTGTCCTGAAAAGATACTTGAAAGACTATGGCCGAATCCACACTTCCTTTTTTTCCCCCACGTCTTTTTCGCAACTGTGGCGCTAAACAAGCAGATACTCACACGCCTTCCCATTCCGTGAATTCTCCGCCATCACCGTGCCACAATTGCGCCGCCTTCCTGTCTCACGTGAGAATGGCGGAAATAGCTTTTTGCCTGCATTTTTTTTTTAAAAACTCGGCATTAATAGCGCAATTGCGCAATTTAGATTTGTCGATATAATGCAAAACTGCCTATTGCGAGCAGCAGTTTGAGCGGGAAAAGAAATGGTCCCCGGAGCATGTGCATGCCACACGGTGACCATTCCCATAGTGTGGCCCGCCATTTTTGAGAGCGGGTGGATCACAATTGAGGGGGAGGTGACCTTGCCATCGGTATAGCGCAAAATAACCCCCCTTTTTAAAAAAAACATGTGCCGTCAATGCTGACGACAAGGAACCGCCCACTATAATGCTTTCCTTGGTGGTGTGTGGAGAACCGATTGTGCCACAAAGACGCACTGGGAGGGTGAATGTGATAATGGACAGCATGATAGTGGAATGAACCCGACTGCCATGACTGTACAAGAAAATCGGAAGGTGAGTGCGTGTGGATTCGGCCAATATTAGATATCTCGTCAAAGCAATTGAATATTCAAGAAGGAAGAGAGAAAAAATTGCATTTAAGTTTCTAGATGCTGAAAAAGAATTTGACAATGCATCTTGGAAATTTCTTATGAAAGCTCTGCAAAGAATGAATTGTGAGACTGAGTTCTTCAATTGGATGCAAAGTATCTGCACCAACCAGCAAGCCACAATCCTAGTGAATGATTCATTTACGGAGAAAATTGAAATAACAAAAGGAACATGACAGGGCTGCCCAATATCACCATGATTGTTTTTTATTGATTTGGAAATCCTGGCAGTGAGAAGCAGGCAAGGCAGTAGGATTGATGGAATAAAGGAGGGGAAAGAGATATGCAAAATTGAAAAGCTATGCAGATGATGTGGTTATTTCAGTGATAAATCCAAACAACTCTCTGATTTCTGTAATGGAACAAATATCAAAATTTGAACAGTACTCTGGGTACAAGTTGAACAAAAAGAAAACAAAGATAAAGTTACTTTCAACAACGACAGAGGCTCGAGAAGAGATTGGAAAAAATAACAGACTGTGCTTTCGCTACAAAGCCTGTAAAATACCTAGAGATAAATGTATCAGCACAAAATGAGAACCTTTATAAGGACAATTATCAAAAAGTGTGGACAAGCATTACTGAAGATTTGCAAAGATGGGAAAAATTGAATATTTCATGCTTAGGAAGAATATTTGCTGTTAAAATGAATATACTACCCAAAATGAATTTCTTGTTTTAAATGGTTCCAATTTGTATAGATCAAAAGATTCTAAACAAATGATAGAAAGTAATAAATGACTTCATATGGAAAGGGAAGAAACCAAGGGTAAGATTTAAAGTATTACAGGATGATAAAAGATGAGGAGAGCGGGCAGTACCAAATATAAAACCGTATTGCCAAGTGGTGGCATTGGTTTGGATAACAGATTGGATTATAAATCATAGAATCATAGAATCATAGAGTTGGAAGGGGCCATACAGACCATCTAGTCCAACCCCCTGCCCAGTGCAGGATCAGCCTATGCAGATGCAAATCCAACTTGGATGCAAATCCAAGTAGAAAGGTCATTAAATTGGAGACAACAGATGCTAAAGAGGGCATTCATAATTATTTACGGCTCAAGAAATCACTGAAATTCATTCAAAATCAGGACAGGATCTGTATGTTAAGAAATGGACTACTTAAAACATGGTCCCAATGTAGAAATAGACTGAGCCCACCAATCTCACCACTGATATTGCCAATAAATGCTCATTGTGATGCTGCCACCAGAAATAGAATTGATCAGCTTAGCTATGAATCTATGATAGACAAGCAAGGAAATGTGAAAACTTGGCAAGAAACCCAAGCTCAAGGGAAAACATTCCATGGTTGATGTATCACCAAATAGTATCAAGGTTTAAAGAACAAACTCTTAAAGAAGGCTGCAGTTTAAGAGAAAAAACAGAATTTGAATTATTAATAAGTGGTGACTTGAAGCATCTGTTAGGGAAAATTTACAAAATTTTATTACAACACCCCACAGAAATGGAACATATTAAAATTTGTATGTTAAAATGGATGAAAAACTTCAGAGAAACTATCCCCATGAATCAATGGGAAGATCTATGGACTAAAGTTATTAAATTTACAGATTGTCAGTTGTTAAGAGAGAACTGGTATAAAATGTTCTTTAGATGGTATACTACCCCCCACAGACATTGTGAGAATTAGTAAGGCCTACAGTGGACAGTGTTGGAAATGTCAATGCATGGATGCAATATTTTATCATATGTGGTGGACATGTAAGAAAGCACAAAGATATTGGATAAAGATACATGAAGAGATGTAGAAGTCTCAAGCTCAGGTTTGAGCTAAATCCGAAAAAATATGCTACTAAACATTTTACCAAATAATGTTACAAAAGATAGGGAGACCTCTTCCAGTACAAGGTGACAGCTGCAAGAGTACTATATGCAGCGAAACAGAAAACTGAATTGTGCCCTGACATGCCAGAGTGGATAGATAAGATCTATGAATATGCATCAATTAACTTCCTATGAGCACAATAGACCATAGCGGAATTCTGGAAAAAATGAAAAGATTTCTTTGACTACTTAGGTTAAAATGAATATAAATTAAGGTAATTTGATACAAAGATAAAGCACAGGAGAAATGATTGTTTAAAAATTATGAGTATAAGCAACTAAGGAGAGGGAATGAGAGCTATTATATAATTTAGTTGTGTAGTTATATACTCTGAATATATCCTTCTACTAGTGTAATCTAAATTTAAATGTAGTGCTTGTATAAGTTCTTATGCACTATTGTTATATCTTTTCTTTTTAAATAAAATCTTTAAAAATAAAAAAAATATCAACTAATGGTCTGTGTTGGGAGAATAGTCTATGGTTAGTGAGGAGCTGTGTGTGTGTGTGTATTGGGTTAAAAAGTGGTTGAGTGAGGCACAATCTGACCACAGATGGCATCATGTGACACCTAAACTTTGTACAATGTTAACCATCAGTGCACAAGAATGGTCTCCAGAATGGTTTAATGAGATGTGTCTGTCCTTGAATAATTTATGGTGGTTGTGTTCCTGTTGCTCAGCCCATGTGCTCAGCCCTGTTGCCTAGTAAAATAAATGGTGTGTGATAAGCGTTGTAGACATAGCCACCCGCATTAAATTCTCCTAGTATGTACTTTTTTATTCTCTAATATAAAAACTATTAAGAACTAAGGAATTAGGGTTGCCAATTGCAACTAGGAAAATTCCTGGAGATTTGGGGGGGGGAGAGCCTGCGGAGGGTGGGATTTGGGGAGGGGAGGGATTCTGTGGAGTTCCTCCTCTCCAAAGCAGCCCTTTTCTTCAGAGGAGCAGATCTCTGTGGCTTGGACATCAGTTGAAATTCTGGGGGATATCCAGCCGGTATCTGGAGATCGGCAACCCTATAAGGAATAATTTACTTTTTGAAAAATAAACCCTCAGGGGGATTAGTAATGGTTGGCTGGTAACAGCTTACAGGCATCATTGTAGTTCTCAGAGTAGTTGTGGTATATTAGCAAATAGTGCTGTGTTCCTGATTCTGAACTAAAGTATTGTAAATCACTATTTGTTAGCAACAAATAGAAATCTGGAAAGAAGCACCTCAACCTTAAGCAGTGGATGGGAAGATCCTTTCTGTATTACAGTTAAACATCAGAATCCGGCATTGTTACCTCTGACCTGACAGTCTGGGCAGAGTCGGACAGAGTCTGGTTCCTAATGTTTTCAGATTCTGAAGTCCCTTATTTGAGTGTTACTTTCTTTCATGTGCCTGGGACTTGGCTGAGAAAGCAGATGACACAATGCAGCCCTTTTCATAACTTTTTCAGGACACACAATATCACTAGGTGTGCAGCTTACCCAGATCAGAGGTAGTCGTCTACAAAGTAGGTCATCTCACGAGAATTAAGTAAACTAAGACAGTTGCTTCAGATTTTGAGCCTTCATAAAGGGCAGCATTCCCCCCCCCATTTTTTACAATTGTTTTTATCAAGGGAGAGGACTCTGTTTAGATATCCTTTCTAGAGAAAGCTATTCATAAATTTAGAAGCAGTAATAATTTTCTGTTGAACTTAAGAAGCAAGATGGCTGTTTAAACTTCTTGTTTCAGGTAGTTGACTTACTGATATTTTATATCAATGTTTTTGATGCTCCATAGAACCCCTCTGGATCTATGTTCATAGAATTTGTAGCTCCAAGCCACCTGGCTACAGATGTCCAGATTGCTACTGTAGTATCCAAGCTGATTAGTGAATCATCTGAAATGGTTGGGTTATATTTAAGCAATGAGTGTAAAAGAGAAATTTAATTATGCTGTTCTGTCATTTTGTCAGCTTCACCTTATCATGTATTTTGCTGTTCTGAAAATTACAGGCTATGTGATTTTCCAAACATGCTGCCAGACCTTTTCAGGACAAAGAAAAGAACACAGCCTTTCCTTGAAATACAAAAGGTGAATTTATGGAGGGAACGATTATTTCTTGCCAGCATGGATGTCTTACTATAATGGCATTTCTGTAAAATAAGATGTTAATTATGGGAGTAGTTAATAAAGGGACCGTGCTACTTTGCATGCTTCTTTGGGAGCACTGTCATGTTTCTTTTTCTGTATGTGAAACTGTAAGTTGCTCAAAACTTGAGTTACTTTTTGGAACATTTTAATGTAGAGGAAATAATAAACACCTAGAGAAAAACCTAGAAGTAGTACATAATTTGTCAGTAAGCTTTCAGTATCATAAAAGAGATGGTGGATAGAACAAGAAATAAGAAGGGGGAAAGGAGAAAATTCACATAGACTTCTTAAACTGGTGCCATTTGGGGATACAATCAGACACCACTTTTAACCATTTTTAAAAGCTTTTCAGCCATTGCATTTTCAAGCAAATTGCTGCAAACTTGAATGATATAAATCTTTATCTCCGAACACATGCCACTGTTCCCCACTTTCTCACTCACCTTTTCACTGCTCTGTTTTTGGATTCGGCAGCAGCAATTTTGTTTTCCATTGCTGCTGTACAATATCCTCCCCCTGCCCCCCACTAACAAGATGACAGAGTAGTGCTGTTTTGATGTGACTATAAGGTCTTCATCCTAGAGCTAAAGTTCATTTGCTACATCATGTTGAAGCTACATCAAAAAACAATGCTCCTGTCCTCCTTTCTGGTCTTGTTTAAAAAAAGAAATGGCACTTGGCAACAGTGGGGATTGCAGCAGCAGATACATGGGATGAAATATTCCTCAACTTTGTAGGCATTGAACATGGAGGAGTTGGGCGTGGGTCCTTTTAAGTTCAGTCAGAATGTCCTGTCTTTTCTAGATGCTGGAGTGGATCATACTATCCATATCTCTTTTATTTCTCTACATGTAACTGATCAGCTCTCTAGCACTTGCAGAGGAAATGACGTTGGCCAGTACTAAATGCTGCAATACCACCAGCAATGATGAGTGTTGTTCAGTATGATCTCATTTGTTGTCCATGTGATGTTCCAAGGTGTTGACATTCAGTGGTGTAACAGACACAGCAGTACCCAGTATGGAAATTCAGTGAGGGTGGAGAAAAGCTGCACCTGTTATCTAGCTGCCTGTTAAACAGCTGTCTTAGTCATAAGGACTGTTCAAGAACATAAATGCTGGCTATCCCATTTCTATGTGTTTGAAGAACTCATTTAATTTTCTCATTGTTCAGTAAATACAGCACCTGCTTCAGTTGAGTTCAGTTCATATGATGGTTAGCAGATGAAGATTCTCTGCCTTCTTATTCACTGAAAAGGGTCATAAATTCTCTACCACCATATGCCATAAAGCCTGGGTGGGGTGAGAGTCCCAGGCTTTGGCCATGGCCTTCCCTCTTAGGGCCAAGCTACACATGACGAATGACACTTGAACAGCAAGTGTATTTCTCCCTGTTCACTTGCCCTCCACTCAATCCACTTGCCGTTCAAGTGTCATTCGTCATGTGTAGCTTGGCCCTCAGAGAAGAAACAAGGATGATTGAGGAGCATCAGAAGCTTAATATCCTTGGGTTTCTCTCTCCTACCTGTTACTAACGAGAGAATAAACCAAACAGAAGGAGAAAAGTAGGTTGTCCTAAGCTTGGGTCTTGGGAGACTATAATGCTTCTGACTGCTGGCTGAGCACCAGATTATGACCATTTAACATCTCTGCAATCCCTATTCAGCTGCTTCCCTGGCAGACCCATAGGACTGGCTCATTAGGGACGCTGAATAAAAATGTGAAGTTGACTTGAGATGCATGTCACAAAGATTCATTTGTGTTCTGAATTTTCAGATTATAAATATCATCTTTTGCTTTATAAAGAGTATGAGGAACTGCAACTTTAGAGGGTACATTCTGCTTCCCAGGACAAGTGTATATTTCATTTTTATTAAGTAATGGAATAAATTATAGCAATAAAACATGTCATTTAAAGACTCTTAATAGTCCTAGAGAAACCTCTCCTGCTGCTCATTCAGTTGAGGGAGACTAAATATAAGGAAGCCATTGGAGAGCTTGTTCAGGCTTAGTGTGTATGTACTTGCCTTTATGACATTCTTTCAGTATATGCTATATAGTTTTACAGCTACATTATACATTCGACACTTGTTGGATCACATGTGTGTGACTGGACTCACAGTCATAGGTACATTGGGAGGACTCATCTTAAACAGCCGTCATCCACTTGGCGCTGTTAGGGAGTGCCATGAGGTGGGAGAGGGAGCTTCTGGTGTACTTTCCCTCTGGTTTTCATAGTATGTACTAGGCAAATCTAATTGGGGGGGGGGTGCCACCATTTCTGCTGGTGAAAACTGGGTGGGAGAAAAACCAGAAGCCCCCTCTCCCTTCTCATAGTGCTCCCTCACAGCACCAAGTGAAGAAGTGGTTTTGAAGACAAGTTCCTCCAAAGTGAGTCTGTCTGACTGTGTCTAGTTGCACACCTGTGACCCAACATGTGTTAGGCATATCGTGTATTTGAGACCTGAGTATTTCAGAAGCTTCCAAGAATAGCTTGGAAAGTATCTATCTTGAAACCTAATTAGTTTACTTCATGAACATGTGTTGCTCAGACAGATAGCCTTGATATGTTGGAAGATCATTTCAATACATTCTACCAACACTGTCTAAATATACACTGTCAAGTAGCAGCTTAATCTTGGGGGCTTTGAAATGAGCCTGAAATCTGACATCTTGTGTTTGCTAACAGTGTGCACATGACTGTTTGGATACCCAAAGGAAGTTTGGCAATGTCTTGGCCACCCAAAGACTTCCTAAAGGGTTTCTGCAGTTTAAAAAATGTGTATGCTTTGTGGCTTAATAAAGACATTTACAGAATAAAGTGCATGGGTTAAGCCACGTCAGTGTTGGTGTATACATAATTATTCCGTGCTTACCATATGAAGCATGCTTGGAATACTCAGACATAAGAAATAGAATTATTCTGGCATGCATTTTTCACTACTTTTATTATTTATTTCATTCAGAAATTAATGTTAGCATAAAACAACGATATTTTCTTAATACTTTATAGAAAACATTAAAATTTCAAGTAGATAAAAATGATTAGAATATAGTAGAGATGTGTCCTATAAATCTGAGTGGTTCTCTTGTCTGTAAGAATATCATTTTAGCCTGAAATATTTACTCAGATCTCTCAGTAAATCTCTGGGCTTCTTGTGGTAATGGTAGCATGGGATATTTCTCCCCTAAATATCTTTTAGAGGAACAGCATGCCTCATAATGATGGCTGCTTTGAATTTTTGTCATACTGAAAGTTACTGCTTTGGTAAGAGAGGACACTTTGTCCAAGAAAGTAGGCAATAGTTGTGAAAAATTTATGGTTGACACTGTTTTTTTTTGGAAGGGCTAGGGTAGTTTCTGAGCCTTGGAGTTGTAAAGTCATCAGCTGTCTGGCCCTTAGAAAGGGGAGCTGTATTCCTTTTGAACTAGTGCTCAAAGGTCCGAATCAGGAAAGCGTTTGATCTGACTGAGACCATTTACCTGTGTATATTTTGTGTATACCAGGTGCTGCTGACAGTTACAGTGTTCAGGGGGAGACCTGTGATACTTGCTCAGGGGTTCGTTAACATTACAAAGGCTGTATAGTCTCCAGTATTGTGTCAGGGTAATCTGACCTAATGAAAGGAGCTATAAAATTCCCACTGCTTGCAGAAGGAGAAATAGGAAACAGTACTATTGTTATAAATGCTGAATTTGTCCTACATTGCAACAAATACATACTTCACAATAAATTATCTTGACTGCTTTTGTTAACCAATACTTAGGTTTACAAATATGTAAAGGTGCAAGCACTAAGTCATTACTGACCCATGGGGGGACGTTGCATCATGACGTTTTCTGGGCAGACTTTTTACGGAGTGGTTTGCCATTGCCTTCTACATTTTACAAATGTTTATAAGTACCTTTAATAAAATGCAAAGCAAAATTCCTGGTATTTCTATCATTTCATAGTAAAGGAGAAATCTGAAACCCGATTGAAAGAAATAAGCTGAACGTTTGACTGTCTGTGTAATGGCATGGTATTACTATTTTCTGCTTGTGTTTCTGCCTTTGTACTTTGCATACTTAATCTACAGTAGACCCTCACCGTTTGTGGATTCACAACTTGCAGTTTCACACATTTTGCAGTGTGTAGCCTGACTCTGTGATGTAGCTAGCCATGTATTTGGAGAGGGAGAGAGGACATGAGCATACTGGCCCGCCCCTTGTTTCTGCCCAATCACCAGCTCATTAGCACTGTCCCTATGTGTGGAGGAAGTGTGCTTGCCCAGTGAATTACATAGTAGTCACTGCTCCAGCCTGGCCAGGCAACTCAAACTGTGGAGTCTGGATACAGTATTGCCACTGTGCAATATTGTAGCAAACCAGGATCTACTTGTGACTTTCCTGGGCTTAGTCTACTTCTTTGGGTGGGTGGAGCCTTTTCAGGGCCATTTTAGCCTCCAGTCCTCCCCTGGAGGCAGCAGACACTGCCTCCTTATATTCACAGATACTGCCATGTGTGGTGATCTCAGGAACAGAACGCCTGCAAATGGCAAGGCTCTACTATGTGTTTGCCTGCCTGTCTGCTGGGTAAGAAAAGAACTGTTAATACGGTTTTGAGAGTGGTGATTTGGAATACAGGATGCTGTGTGTTGCTGCATGTTCACGTCTGTTGTCAACTCAACTGGCATATAGAAGAGTTGTTAGGTAGTGCAGGGGAGTACCAGTGGATGTGATGCATGCTGGCACTAACAACATTGGAAAATGTATGTGGGAGGTTTTGGAAGACAATTGGGAAGAAGCATGTGGCTAAATTCCAGATGGATGGGGGCAGAAGAAACCTGCCCAGGCCAATAAGAGCTTTCCTCCAATCCCCAGGAATTCCAGATCACATGGGTGGGAAAGCAAGTTAATGCAGTTGATGGCCTTGTACCTGGACTTAATCAATCTGGCCACCTGGACCCACATTATGCTAATATTGAGACTAGACTACTGTAATACATTCTACATAGGTGTCCGGAGACCAGCACTTACTTGGGGCGGGCATGCTGTCCCTTGAGTACCAGTATCCCAGGTCTAGGCCATGCCCACCACAACAAACCCCACATACCCCATGGCTGCCCGAAAAATAGGGCCAGAGGAGCAGCACAGCCCTGAGACACTGGAGCCATCAGCAAGCAGTGGCAGGCCTGCATACTACAATGTTCCCTGGCCTTGAGAGGACTTGCACTTGCTGATAATGTTATCAGCAGTGCCCAGGCAATCCCTACGAGGCTCGGCCTTGAAGAATGCCTGGCAAATGGACTGGAGGGAAGGCAAGGAGAAGCCCTAGGGTGACAGTGGCAAGAGCATCTTCCCAGGAGGCCCCAATGCAGCCAAGCTAGAGGCAGAGTCAGTTGCAAAGGGTGGTACAAGGAGCAACACAGCTGCAGACTAGTGAAGGCACCAGCAAGACCTGGCCCAGTAAAATGGGAAGGGTTTGATTATACTTTCCTGAGTGTTAATAAAGGTAAGAAAAGTGATTGATGACCAGTGAGTAGCAGAAGGGAAAAGTTTATCAGGTCTCTGATTAATTCTAATTAGAAAGGGGGAAGGAGATTGGCAGGGTGTGGGTGATCAATTCAGGAACTCCTGGAAGACCTTTTGTCTTTACATTTATGCACATCTACGCGGTGTGGGGCTGCTAGCCATTCCTGCCTCATGACTCACATTTCAGTAATTTTCCATCGCCAGCCAACATGCCATGTGCTTGAAACACCTGGGAAAAAGGCTTATGATTAGGGTTGCCAGGTCCCCCAACCCCCCAGTGGAAGATCTGGGACCCAGCTCCTACCTTCTCATTTTCCTTTTCACACGCGTGTACTCCCAGTTTGTGTGATTACATCAGTTCCAGGAAGTCATGTCATCGCACGGGTCACGGGCTGTCCTGGGAGTGCTCCTGCGCTCCCCAGGGAGCCAAATTGAGTCTCATTCGGCCCAATTCAAGCCTGAATTGGGCCGCTGAGGAGCACAGCAGCACTCCCGTGCCTGATTCGGCCTGAATCGGGCCCAAATCTGGCTGAATCGGACTGCTGTGCTGCATGGGAGCATGCCCCGCTCCCCAGGAGTGCACCCCGCCACCTGTGTTTGTGCTGTACTGGCCAGGTAGGCGGGGGTAGAGCGTGGGAGCAGGGAATTCTGTGCCCCCAGCGGGGGAGTGACATCCCTACTTATGATATGTCCATATTCATAAGCTGTATTAATAGAGTGAGATGTGGCTTGACTGCTAACACATTATGCAGCCACTGCATCGGCTGCCCATCAGTTCAATTAAAGATAGTGGCTATCACATACAAAGCTTTTCATGGCCTTGGATTCTCATATCTACAGGACTGCTTCTCCTCCTATGGTCTACCATGAGATCTTTACTCATCTGAGCAGGGCTTTCTGCAGGGCAAATATTCAAGATCAGCTACATGTGCATTCTCTGTTGTGGCCCCTACCTTATGGAATGGCCCTGCCTGATGAGGTTCGGAGGGCTCCCGCTCTCTTGGCATGCTGTAAACAATGCAAAACTGAATTATTCAGGAAAGTATTTTTACTAAATTAATATAGCTATATTATAACAATGGATTTAGAAGATGTTTTAATAGATTGAACGGGTCTGTGGACTATACTACTCTGTATTGTTACTATCGTAGTATTATTATCCAAGTATGTAGTTTTTCATTGTTTAACATGCCATGTTAATACTTTTGCTTTGTCTAAGTTTTTTTGCTTGGTTTTAGGTTTCTTAATCCTAATCCTGTTACATTGCTCATTGGATGTCCTATTTTATTAGTTGTATTGATTTACACTTTGTAATCTGCCTTGAGTCTCAATGGGAAAGGTAGACTATAAATAACATAAATAAAAATAAATTTAAAACTTCATTGATCACCTAAGCTTCCTTTCTCTGAGTGAAGAGAAAATCTCACTAGCATACTTTCTCATTGGACTTCCTACATCCTTAGGATCAAATCATATAATATATACAGTTCTGTGCAATTTTTTAAAATTAAAAACATTTAAAGAAAATGTTGCATATGGCAGTTGATAGTAGAGGGAAGAGTAAGAGGGTTTCTGAAACCTTTTCCAGTTGGCCATTATTCCTCTGAAAATCTACCTGCATCAAACTGGTGTTGTTTTCCAAGCAGAGGAAAAAGATATGGGGTGTTATATGTTTTCCCAGGAGAATACACACACACACAACTATATTAAGCTGCCTTATATCTGGAGCCAAATACATGTTTTTAACAAGTTGGGCCTGGGTTCCCCTGAACAGCATGTGCAACTCCAAAACAGGGCAGATAACTCCTGCTCAGGCCTGTTTTGGTGCCACCCCCACTGCAATCCCAAACCCAGTTGGGTTCCCACAGGCTTGTAAAATGACGTTTGCTGTAGCTGCTGTGTGGATGTGGGGAAAACGTCCTGGATGTGTTAAAAAAAAAAAGCACTGTGTTGTTTGGCAGTATGATCTCTCCTCTTAAATGGAGGCAATCAGAGAAAAGCCATAGGGTGGCATGGATGTGCCTTCAGTTTGCCTTTGGGTGAGTTGCTGGATAGATGGATAGAGTTTCCTCTACTTGGGGCTTATTTGTTGTTTTCTGCAGCATGCTCGTTTGGATTTGCTTGAATGAATAATTTCAAGCCAGTTGTTTTGTAAACTCCTTTCTTCACTGAACCTTCATGCTCTGTAATGGTATGTTGTGTTCTAAATCATATGGATTGATCTGTGGCATGTTTCAGCTGTATGATTTTGCTTTATGTGCAGTATTGGATTAGGTGACTTTTTGGTCCCTTCTGGCTCAAGACTTCTATGAAAATGCCCTGCAGGTGTGTATGAGCTTCTGAAGCAACAGCACCAAATTGTTTACTCTTGATTGTTTTTTAGCATCCTTCCTTTTATGGAGTTTCTCTTCCCTCTATTTTAATAAACTGAAAAAATATTTGTGCCAAATACAGGTGCTCCAGTATCCCTCCTCTTTTGGTTTACATCCTGTTCACCTGTTGTGAAGAGGGAGCCTATTTTTGACAGACTTTTCACCAGCCAATTTGTTGCTGTTAGGCAGGCTGCTTCAGCCTATTTCCTCTTGACACTGCTGTACAGTTGGCTTCCGTATATGTGTGCTCTCACACATTGCTGTATCACTGTTCTGCTTGTTTACAAATCATATAAATCAGTTACAAATAAATGCTGTTTTTTTTAAGTCCTCCTCTTTATTGTTCATTTAAATAGTCCTTAGTGACATTAGGATGGATCTAACCCGCATTTCTCCTTATGAAAAAGGGGAGAAAAGGATGCCTTTTGACCACCCAAAAGTATACTGGGGATCATGGTATCTGCATGGACTAAAGCCATGCGGGGGGAAAATGGACAAGAGGGAAAACGTACAAGATTGAGTGAAGAAGTTGGTTAGATCCATCTCAGTTATTGACTATCTATTTGAATTGGCAACATTTTTGCACGTGCACAGTTTAGGGGTAAACCCCCTGCCCTTGTGCAAACCTGTTTGGCAGATGTTTGAATAATTTCATGCTGAACTGAATGGATTCTGTGATTGACTCATGTCTTGATCATCACAGTCAAACATTGGAAGTTCAGCTGTCAAACATATCTGACATGAAATTTGTGGCTTGCCTGCTATTAAATTTCAATATTTCTGAAGCAGGATAGATCACCATCCTGTTTTTAAATTTGTATGAATAGAAATATGCTGCTGTTTTAATAATGTTTTAATGTAGATGGAATTTTTATTGTGTTTAAATACGTTGTTATCCGTCCTGAGCCTGCCCACGGGGAGGGCAGAATAGAAATTTGAAATAAATAAAATCAAACACAAACATTATTTCAGAAAAGTAGTATTTTGTGCTATGTGTGACATTGAAAACAACATAGGCTATAGAGCTAGAAGGCATCAGGTAAAGTGATTTAGGAACAGTCTCTTGGAGAGGAAACCATAATTAATCTTTCTGAACAAAGTTTTCAAAATAAGGTAACATCTTTCTGCTCAATTAAACATCTGAGAATATTTTGCTTAAATTACAGTTATCATGTTGACATTCTGGACAAGCATTTACACATAGTCATTAAGAGATTGAAATCATTCTAATTCATATTTGGCATTCAAATAAGAACTTTTGATATTGGTAGTTTTTAGATTTTTGGAGAGTCTGGAAGTCGTCTGCATTGTGTTTGCATTGTAATGCATTGCATTATTTCTAGAAAAACAGTTTTACTGGTATTACAACCCTGGGTTACTTACAGGACGCTCCCAATTTCTTGTTACAATTAAATATGAGTTTTACTTTTGTAAATTATTTATTTACAGTTATTGTAATGTATGGTTTTTCATTTGTGTGTCTTGGTCTCTACTGTTGAGTATCCTATCACAGGGCCAGCCTACACGTACACATTATGGTAATCTCAGGGCTCGACTATTGGAATGCAATGTATATGGGTTTGTCTGTCAAGTCTGAGAAACTCCAGGTGGTACAGAACACTGCAGTTCAGTTATTACCAAGAGCTAGGTAAACCTGGCAATATCACATTCATTCTGCAGTCCGTTTCCGATTCGTTACCTGGATCAGTTCAAGGTATTGGTTATCACCTAGAAAGCCTTGTCGCACATGGCTCTAGGACTGCCTCTCACACTGTGCTCTACCATGACAACATTCTGAGGGTTCCATCCTGCAAATGGCTGGTGAGCTTTCCAGGTTTAATTCTAGGTGCTGGTATTGACCTTTTAAAGCCCTGTAAGCCTTATCTGGTTTGTAACCAGCATTGGATCTCCTACTCTTATATGGAGATGACCATGCTTCAGATGTCCCTGTTATTTAAGGCTAGATGTGTGGCAACCTGAGAAAGGGCCTTCTCAGTCATGGCACCCAAACTATTGAATTCTTTAGCCAGGTAGATTTATCTGAACCCCGCTCTGTCTTCCTTTGTTTCATTTGACATTCCTTTACTGATGCTTCTTCCTATTTATTTTTTTAATTGTTATTTAGAAAGACACATACGTATTAGTTTTAGTCCTTTTTTAACCTATAGGAACGCACTAAATCGGATTTGGGTATCAGGAATACCATAAATACTGGTATTCCCAGTATTTGGGTCCTTAAATACCATTTTGGAATTCAGCCAATTTTTTTTCAAGATTCCGAAATTAACAAGGTATGCTCTTCCCTATGGGGGAATATTTCCCGGGGGCTGGAGGGGCTGCTTTTGGAGCAAACATCACCAAAATTGCAGTGTAAAGAGGGCTGTTTGACCTCTGAACCCCTCCCCCCCAAGTTTCAAGTAAACTGGTTCAGGGGCTTGTAGAATTGGACCGCTTAATCAAGGTGCCCCCAGCTGCTCTCTATTTTTTCGCCAAACACGCAGGAGCCACCATTGACCCAAAGCCTCCCCAAAAGAACTAACAAAGCCCAGCAGAACTAGAATCAACCTGGCAATAGAAGGGACACATTTCAAAAAAAATCTCTCCTTGAAGCTGCAGCCAATAGCAGCAGCTTCCACGCTTTTGAAGGTAAAAGGAAGGAGGATGTAGGCAGTGACTCTCACAGGTGAATGGCATTGTATGTTGTTTGTCCTATCATGTTTAATACATAGCCAATTTCTCTATGAATCTTGCAGAACTTTTCTTTCAGACTTCAATCCTGGAGAGGCATAGGTACATTTGAATTGAATATGGTAGAGGCACTCCTAGAGTGGTATTATGTGTCTGAATCTTTTGGAACTGTTGAGCACTTTGACCTCAGGCCAAGAAAAGATACAAACATATATATATATGTGTGTGTGTGTGTGTGCGTGTGTCTGTATATATGTATGCATGTATGCATATATATGCATATATATATATACACACACACATATATATACACATACATATAAATGTGTATATATATGTGTGTGTGTGTGTATAAAATAAATAAATAAATAAATAAATAAATAAATGTAAGATAGAAATACTTATATAGCTTTGATTGGCATAATGACTTGTGGAAATCCTGAAATCTTTGTAGACTTTTTCTTTACACAAAAGGGCCAAGAAGACCACTGCAGTTAATGAGATTCTAGAATATGGAAGAGAAGGATTTTCTATGTAGACATGGCTTGTGAGAAGTTGGAGGATGTTAATAGCACAAGCAAACAAGGATTTTCTAGACTCATGAAAGCTTATGGAGAATATAACAGAGCTTAAATAAGGAAAAAAATAAAGTCAGACAAATAGTTTGGCGAACTTTGACAGCTTTGTAACGCAAAACCAATTGTGCTACTGAAGCATGTCATTAGAGATAGATGCCAAAGTACAAATATTTTGAAAATGTCAATCTGGTTTTATAAGAGAGGTTCATGAGGAAGTATCTGATTGCAGAGAAATGTTTTTATAGACATAAAGAAAATATTTATGCAATATAATGTAGCAGCGTGCGTGAAAGAGATCATGTGAAATAATTTTAAGTCTGGCACCTGAAGGACAATATTCGTGGAGTGGGCTTCCTGTTGCTTTTATGCAGGAGATGAAATGATCATAGCTTCTGAGAATGCTATATACTTCATGTGGTGGTGGAGAGTGCCTTCAAGTCATAGCTGACTTATGGCAACCCCTGGCAGGGTTTTCATGGCAAGAAACTAACAGAGATGGTTTGCCATTGCCTGCATCTGCAACCCTGGTCTTTGTTGGAGGTCTCCTATCCAATTACTAACCAAGGCCAACCCAGCTTAACTTCTGGGATCTTATGAGATCAGGCTCACCTGGGCTATCCAGGTCAGGAAGGATATATACCTCATACAATTCATTCATTTCCCAATAGGTTTTATGAGTGTTTGTTTAAGGAGAAGGTTTTGAAAACATTACTAAGTATGACTTGATAAGTGGAGCTAGCTACATGTTTTTGTCTCCTAACATAATTACATTTCACCCAGAACATCTTGCATTTTAGGCCCCCTTGACCCTGCTGTTTTTTCCTTCATACCTGTACATAAAAATAACTGCAAAGTGCGGATCCACGAATTGTGTACAGGGAAGTGGGCTCTAGTCCAAGTAAAATTTCAGTCTTTAAGATGCCACAAGTTTTCTCTTCCCCCTGGACTTAAAGATCTATACTTTCCTATTGAGGAAGAACAAGGAATCTGTTAGGTTGCTGAGAGTAATGAATCCTTGTTAATTGTTGTGGGATGACCTTTGGGTGCATTCAGCCGGAGAAATGTGTATCTAGAATTCTCTTGATGAAGTTGGGTTTTGATTTGCTGCCATCTGGTGGTCACATTTGCTGCTCTCTTTTAGTCTTCAGTGGATATATTAGGCTTAAGTAGGTTTTTCTTAGCCCAGTTTTTTACACAGAAACTTTTTGTACATAACTTTGAATATCTGAGAACTAGCGGCCTTTTATCTGAATGGAAAATTGTTAACACACCTGCTTGTATTGTTAATGATTTCTGACGCTCTAAAAGCTTTTCTATACATGGCTTCTCTATACTATTATTTACTGAAGGGTAAAAATGCCCCTGATATTAAAATGGTCCACCCATGGAGGCTCATGGATTCCTCTGGATTCCAAAATGCTTTTAAGAATTCCAAGCATCTTATATACTAATAGTGAAGTGGGCCTCATCTGTGGATACTGAAATCCAGAGACTGGAGCCATGAAAGGACAAAACAGATCTTCCTACGCACCTGAAAAAATGCCCTAGGTTTGCAGGAAAATCTGAAATCTAAAAAAGTACATTGAGGGTTTAAAAAAATTCAAAATGCTAAAAGGACCTCCTGTAGATTTAACCAGATGCCCTCAGTGGATGTTGCTAGGCAACCAAATAACAGCTCAGTATTTCAGGCCTGCTTTATGTCCATAAAAGGCAGGAGGAAGGGGCAGGGCCATTTCCAGTCCTGTTTTAGCCTTTGAAAGAGGTCTTATTGGGGCCAGGCCCAGAAACAACCACAAAACGACTCGAAACTACCTGAATTCCATGACTTACCCAGGCCTGGCTGCTTCCTCCTGCTTAACAGCAGCTCCCCCACCCTGCCTCTGTAGTGTAGTGGTTAGAGTTTCTGAGTAGGGTGTGGGAGACCCAGGTTCGAATCACCACTTTGTTGTGTAAGTTCACTGGGTGACTTTGATCCAGTCACACACTCTAAGCCTAACCTACCTCTTAGGGTTATTGTGAGGATATGTGGAGGCAAGAAGCATAATGTAAGCTGCTTTGGGTCCCCATTGTGGAGAAAGGTAGTATATAAATGAAGTAAATGTAGATGAAGATGGAGGACAGATAAAAGATAAGTTGTTTAATGAGTTTGAAGGACAGAAGAATATAGGGAAAGTTTGAGCATATGGGGACTGCATAGGATTTCCAGTTGCCTGCCGATCGCTGGCCATTGGCAAGAGGTGACAACTTCCCCGGCAATTGTCCGCTACCACCAGGCAACCTAGGGAAGCACACACCAGGTGCGCTTCTGGCGGGACATGACAGTGTCACTTCCTGAAGTGATGACATTGCGCCAGCCATGTGCGTGCTCTCATGCTTCACTGGAACCAATTTTGGCCTCAAATGGGAGCACACCTGTGCCCAGCATGATGTCACTTCCCAGAAGTGACATCCTTATGTGAGTGCTGATGCACTCACAATACCAGGAGATGCTCAGTAAGTGCTGGATCCCCTCCTCCTGCCTGAAGGCTATCAGGACCTGGCAACCCTAGGACTGTCAAGAGAAGGAAAAGAAGAAATAGTGTGAGGAAGGGGATACAAGGAAAAGTAAATTACTCCACAAAAGTCTTTGCAAGTTCCTTACCGTGCAACTGGGCCTGGCTCAGCAGGCACCATGCAATCAGGCCATAGGGGAGCAGCTGCCTGGAGTGACAGGGGGAAAGACAAAGGTGGGTGGGAAGGAGAAAAGGAAGCAGGAAAAGGGGAGAGGCAGTGAGGGGCAGGGAAGGAAAGAGGACATGGTGCTGGAGGAGAACATGAGATGCCATGCAAGTCCTTTTGGGTCCCGCACTTGTGTTCTCTGTTGAGGCTGTGGTAGAGTTTGGAACATGAAACTCCTTGAAGCCATTAACAAGGTGGCTCCTTGTTGACCTCTCTCGCCCTTGGGGTGGAAGCCAGCTTTATGGTTTACCATCGAACTGGATGATCTAAAGAGGGCTGGAGGACATCTTGAAAGATGCTGACAGAAATCTTGCACTGAATCTGATGGAGCATGCTATAGAACCCATTGGAAGACTTATGAAACATTGGTGGTAATGGCAAAGAAACATTATCTCTGCAACTATTGCATCAGCTGCTTCATAACCATCCTAGTTGTTTTATGAAATCTTGATTCCTAAATCTGAATTTTTACTGGTTCAAGAACACTCAGCTTTTGCAATGCTTTTTGTTGACAAAATAGCATGGATTTGTTCCCATCTGGATGCCAACTGCAACAGAGTTGAGGTAGAGGAAACACTTAATACACCATCTGATCTGCTTATGGACCATTTTTACCCAGATACAGAGATAGATATTGAGAGGATTCTGGCATCTGTGAAGGCCACTACTTGTACGCTGGATCGTTGCCCATCTTGGCTGCTAAGGTCATGTAAAGACCACATAAGACTACATAAATGGGCCCTTTATGTCTGACAGAAATCAGTCACTAAATCAAGGCACTTTCCCTTGGTTTCTCAAACAGGCAGTTATCCACTTGATACTTAAAAAAACATGCCTAGATAAAAGTGATGTGGCCAATTATCGACTAGTCTCTAGGCAAAGTGATTGAGTGATCAGTAGCAGACCAACTCCAGGTCTTCTTGGATAGCTCCTGAGCTCTGGGACCTTTTCTGTCTGGGTTATGGGAGGGACATGGCTCTGATGACTTTCGTGGATGACCTTTGTCTGAATATTGTTGCTCCTCCTGGATCTATCTGCAGCTTTTGATACAGTAGTCATACAATCCTGTTGAGGTGTTTGCAGGACATGCCTTGGCCTAGTTTAAATTATTTCTCATGGAATGGACTCAGAGGATTGCTGTTGGGAGACCAGCTATCTTCAGTGTGGGGATTATTTTACAGGGTCCTACAGAGTGCAGTCTTATCCCCAGTGTCATTGTAGCTATGGAATTGGATGTCATCAATATGCGGATGACACCCAGCTCTGTGTCTCCCTATCTAAATCCCCTGGTGGTGCAGTAGAGGTATTGAGTCACTGTTTGACAGCTGTGGTCAGATAGCTAAGAGCAACCAAATTTGAAACCGAACCCAGACAAGACCGAAGTGATGCTGGTGGGAAGGCAGAGATCTTGAAGAATGTTTTGCTTCCCATTTTCAATGGAATTCAGTTGACCCTTGCAGACTTCTCTAGCACTGCTGCTAGAGAAGCAAATTAATGCAGCTGTAAGAAAAATGCCTTTTACAAATTCAGTGTAGCTCAGAAGATAGTCTTCTACCTTGACACAGCCAATCTGGCCACCTGGATCCACACCATAATAGCATTAAGACTAGACTACTGTAATGCACTCTACAAAGGTAGGTCTTTGACTCAAAGTCAACTCGGAGACTTCAGTTGGTGGAGAATGCCGCAACTGGATTATTATCTGGAGCTAGACTGAGCATGTGTATTAATCTCATTTTGCACTCACTCTGTTGGCTACCCATCAGTTACAGGGCTCAATTCAAGGTTTTGGCTATCACATACAAAGTCCTCCATAGCCTTGGTCCCTCATAACTGCAGGGCTGCTGTTTCCATATGCTCTGCCACAGCATCTTTGCTCATCTGAATAGGGATTTCTGCAGGTGCCACCCTGCACATGGGCAAAATCAACAGCTGACCATACAGATGCATTCTCTATTATGGCTCCCACCTTATGGAATGTCCTGTCTGAACAGATCAGGAAAACTCCACTTTCCCTGGCTTTCCAAAAACTGCAAAACCGAATTATTCAAGAAGGCTTTTTAATGCAGGTAATAGGACTGTACTGTAAGGAAGTGGTCTCAAAGAGATGCATCAGTAAAGAGATGTGAACTATAAACTTTACTACTATATACTGTCTGTTGCTTTAAGGATGCTCCTACTTGGTAGTTTCAGCATTGTTTAATACGTCATGTTAAATTGCTAGTTTTATTTCAAGATTGTTTTAGCTATGTATCAGATTTCTGCTTGTTTTTTCAAAGTTCTGCTATCCTTACCCTATTGTATTGTTTATTCAATGTCCCAGCTATTGATCAAATTGACTTACACTGTGTAATCTGCTCTGAATCTCACTGAAAAAGGTAGACTATAAATAACAAATACAAATTACTAGATTCATAATTCCTGTCACAAATGAGTATCCTGTTTGTGCATCTTCTTTTTGTTTTCTTAAAAAGTAGAAAGCTGCATACTGTGTTGTTCAGAGCCTTTTCAGGAAATCCAGTTCAGAAGGGGGGGGGGGGGAGTTCAGAAATCCAGTTCAGGAAATCCAGTTCAGAAGGGGGGGGGGGGAGTTCAGAAATCCAGTTCAGGAAATCCAGTTCAGAATTGTGAGGGGAAAGTCATTTGTTTAAGCAAATCCCTTCTGTTGGTTAAGCTTACATTGTTTACAAGTAGCATAAGGGAGTCAGAATGAGGTCATGATGTATAAACACATTGCACCATACCATGCTAATGGTATCGTTCAGTGCATGGCTGGGATCATAACAATCATACTCTATCATAGTTCTCTTTTGAAAAAGAAAAAGCTTAAGCCATCTCTATTTTTGTCCAATCCTGGAAGTTGTGGTGGGTGGTGGGATGGGGCTGACTCTGTCCTTTCTAGTTAGTGAGATTTACCTTGATTTTAAAAGTAGTGTACACACAGCTCTGGATATTGGGTTAGGAAGGAGAGTTGCACACAGAGTAGCTGTTTCTACAGGCAGTTTCCTATTGAGTCAGTACCTAGTGCAAGTATAGTACCTAGTATATACTCTGTGCAAGTATATACTCTCTGCAAGTATAGTACTTAGCTGGATCAGTATGCATATATGTAGGCTGACTGACAAGTTAGCAAATTTCTTACACATAGAGAGTCCAACTAAATCTACATTTCTTTCTGAAAACAGCATGGGGTTTGAATAGAGCACCCAGTACCCTCTAACAGTGACATCCGATGTAGGGTTAAGCCCATTGATTTTAGAAGGGTGTAACACTGTTTAGGATGACACCGTAAGCTGTCTTTTTCCTGCCAGTGATAGCAGCTTTCTTTCTTCCTCTCCGAGCATGGCTTGATTTAATATTAGAGGATAGAAATATTTTCATGAAGTGTTTTTAATTTAACTAAATCTTTGCTTTACCTATTGACTCATTTTAGTGATTTTAATTTTTGTTTTTATTTTTGTTTTGTATTTTCAGTTTCCTCATAGTGCTGGTCTGCCTTATATTCAGTGTGCTTTCCACGATTGATCAATATTCAACACTGGCCACGGGGACATTATTTTGGATGGTATGAGTATAGATATCTGCTTAATTAATAAGTAACTTTGCTTGTGTGGGAAGTGGGTTGAGGAATTATGATTTCCAATGTATTTGATGCTCAATTGCAGCAACAGAGAGTAGTGCTTGGCACATATCACACAAACAATTAGTTTCAAGTCAACTTGAAATAAAAATTGTACTTTTTGAAATTCTTAGTATGTAATCTTCTCTCATTGTGTTGATTCAAAATTCTCACCAGCGTGAAGACAAGAGATTTAAACCAGAACTGTAAGACCTAATTTAAAGAAGATATTTTTCATCCATGATGAAAGCCTCTTCCGAGTCTTACACTTAAGCTTACAGATTATAGTTCAGAATCTAAAGATAATTACATTTGTTAAGAGCCAGTTTGGTGTAGTGGTTAAGAGTGCGGGACTCTAATCTGGAGAGCCAGGTTTGATTCCCCACTCCTCCACGATGCCAGCTCGGTGACCTTGGGCGAGTATCAGTTCTCTGGAGCTCTCTCAGCCCCACCCACCTCACAGGGTGTTTTGTTGTGGGGTAATAATAACACTTTGTAAACCGCTCTGAGTGGGCATTAAGTTGTCTTGAAGGGCGGTATATAAATCGAATGCTATTATTATTATTAATAGCATAACCTGTCACTAATGTTGTCAATTAGTGGATAAAGGGGTTGGAAGTGAGGACTTACATTATTTGTAGCTATATGTCCAGAAGGAATTCTTGTATTAATTACAATCTTAAGAACCACTCCTGTTTCTGGATGTGGTTAGAGATGTACAATTTCCAGAAATGTTGAAGCCGTGAAAAAAAATCTTCTTTTTAAAAAAAATATAAGCAGTATTCACTTACCTATAAAAAACAAACCTAATTTGCTAATTTACAATGTAAAATGCACTGTTTAAAACTGTTAGCATATGAAATTGTATTAATTGGAATATTTTTGGGAATTTAAAAGTAATTTTCAACAAGCAGGCTCGCAAATATATCCAGTACTCAAGCAAAACCGTAAAGTGTGACATGCTATTTTTTCTTAGCACATTCCTCTAATTCCAAAAGGAAAAATATATTTCATAGGAGTATTTTCAGTGTTCTACAAAAACTCCCATTTTTTTTCAAATAGTTTGAAGTTCTCAGACTTTTTCATACTATACATTTTCGAGTAAAATCTTGTCTTCAAAAGTATTTCAAAGAAAATGTTTCATAGGAGAGTTTTTTCATGCTCCCTCAAATTTCCCAACTCTTCCATTGAAACTATTTTTCCTGAGCCTTCACATCTCTAGGTGTTGTTGCATTTCCTTGAAAATTTGGCTTTCAGTAACTGTTTTAGTTGCCAGTGGTTAGCTTGTGTGTGTGTGTGTGTGTGTGTGTTGGCTCCCTATGAGTATCCCATTAGTATGTGTATGCATTTTAACTTATGACTGTACACAGTAATTCATACCAAGAAAAGAATGATCCTTTGTTTAGTGCATCAAAGCATTCAGACACAAAAGAGTGTTCACTGGATATACTAAGTCCTTCAAGATGAACTGAATAGGAATGCCTCATGATAGCAACAGAAATAGCCATGTCCAAGTCTTACATTCTGTTCTTTGCTAGCAGTTCAGTTGGAGTGACTGGTGTTGTATTACTTGACTTAATTTCTTGGAGCAAGCCAGCATTTATATTTCATTTGACCAGGCTATTCTTTAGGCACTTAATCGTTTAATTGTTATGTACATCGTGAGTTCCTCATTATATGTGTATTAATATTTAACATTGACAAAATCTTGACCTCTGTTTTCCAGAGGGGTCAGCTTTCAGAGTGCATGCTCATGTGTATAATAGAGTCAGTTTTAAAATAGTTTAGGCACAGTTCAGTATGTTTGCACAAGGGTAACTTTTGTGGGGGGTTTGCCCTCTATTGATACAGAACATTTTCTGCGGATCTGGTGGTAAACAGTTGCAAGTGATGAATGAGCAGGCAGTAATATGTTTTTCTGATGTTTACATGAGGAAAGAAATTAGCTGGCTTGCTCCTGATAGTGAGGTTAAAAGGATGGTTCATAAATACAACATTTGGCAAGTTACTTTTGACTGTGAGGAGAGTGAAACTTCTGTCATTCGAGATGGGGCTAGTTACTTCTATTAATTTAGTTTAAATTAATTCAACATTTACATCCTGTTTTTGCCCTATATGGCATTTGTACTTTTTGGTTCCTTTACCGGATACTGTTTAAAAGGCAGCAATCAGTGGCTTGAAGGGCTCTTCTAGGACTTGGGTAGGGGATGGAGGGGTGGGATGGGAATCCATTCTGCCTGATGCCTCCTGTCCCCCGCCAGCCTCACATCACTCTCCTTTTGTGGCACGAAGCTTGCCTCCACTTCATGCCTCTTCTCTCTCACTAGCTGCTGTTCTGTCCCCTGCCAGCCTTTCATCACTCTCTTGCAGTTGCATGAAATTTGCCTCCACTTCCTGCTTCCTGCTTTTTGCTTGCTGGCTGCCTGCTATATCTCTGCAAGCTCCATGCGGGTGAACAATCTGGCCTATCATGGTTAGGCTCCCTAGATCCGATCTGGGATTCTCCAGAGTGATCTGGCATAGCCAGATAATGCCTGATCAGCATAAATCCAGCTATTTTGCTGGCTCACGAGTCCTGTGGAAGCCTGAGAGCCTAATTTGAGTTGAGTCAGGCAAACTGTGTGAAGCCTGAGAGAGAGTCTGTGCCTGTGTGTTTCTGAAAGAAAATTAACCAGCTAGGTGATTTTGGTCAGGTCTGTCTTTATATGTCTCTGAGAAAGGATTCTGGCTAAATCAGGTAAACTTTATGGAAGTCTGAGAGCCTTATTCTGTCTAAGTAGGTAAACCGTATGTGCATCTGGAACCGTTTATGTATATCTGAGAAAGAGATTAATCTCTCTAGGTCAGGCAATCTGGAAAGGCCTGAATGAATCTATGTTTGTGTGGATGAAATGAGAGTTTAGTCTGTTAGTGAAGATCTGTGTGGAAAATTAGTCCCAATCAATCAATCAATCAATCAATCAATCAATCAATCAATCAATCAATCAATCAATCAATCAATCAATCAATCAATCAATCAATCTGGTCAAAACCCAGCACAATCTGAACAATACAGAATACAGAAAATGTCAACCAGAATTCCATTGTACAAAAATGTAACTTTTAAAAAGAAATTGACTAACATTCTAAAATTAGGTTCCATGCACATATCGTCATTGCTCTGGAAAATTAGTCTGTGTGACACAGTCTGTGAAAATATATTTAAGTAGAGATAATTATTTGTGAAACCACCAAGCTTAAGAATTATTCTGAAACTAATATGCTTATCAAACCACCAAGTGCAACCATCACACTTAATGTTCTTATAAATTCTATTGTTTAAGAAAAAAGATCCTTTTTTGTCTCACAACCACCCTCACATACTAACCATTCTGTCTATAACAAGCTTTCCTATATTAAATGTTAGACTAAGGAAGACTAAGGCAAAGCTTTTGGTAGCAGTGAAAACCTTTTGAGGATGCAACTGTATTTAGATCACACATTAAAAAGGGAAAGTGTTATCAAGGTAAAATCCTGATTAAAGTAGAGAATATCTGAAACTCTGTGCAGAGAAAAAGAAGAGTGTTGGTTCTGACCAGAGCCCTTATGTGGTACGAGTTTAAGGTAACATAAGGAGGAGCTGAATTAAAGGCCCAAAAATTTAAAAAGATAATAAAAACTAAGCAAATCATTATACCACAAGATGTTTTGAGTCACTCAATTTTGGTGGGTATTCTCCTGCTTTCTCTGTGGACCTCCCACTGAGCAGTGGAGGGAAATAGGGTGAAAAACATGGTAGCATGCATCACATCACTTTCTGTGAAAACTCAGAAATGGTGTCATGGCTACACCGTGATTCTCTAGGAATGCCTCACATCTCTTTACCATGGAGATCTGAGGAATTCATAGAGTGCTGTGTTGTGGCTATGACATCACTTCCAGGATTTTACAGGAGGTGTCATTGTGATGCATGCAGCTCTATCTTTCAAGGGTTCTTCTGTCTGTTGAAGGCTCCCACTTTTTGCCAGGCTGGCAACCATAGTCCAAGCAGTTCTTCCTCCTCACTGCAACCCTTCGGTCTACATGGATTATTTGTCCATATGGGTCTGGCAACCTCCAACACCAGAGTTTTGGGAATCTTATTGTTACTGGGAGATGGAGAGGATGGCAAAGAACACATCCATGAGCGCTGTTGTACTTGTGCTTCATAAGATCCAAGCCAATATCTTTAGGTCAGAGGTACATAACCCTGGGATACAAGACTAAAAGTGGCCATTTGCTGAGGGGCTAATGCAAAATCCTGAGGTGCTGACATTTCATCTGGGACAGAGCTTTGTCCCAGTGTGTCTGGCTAGGTATAACCCTTGTATCCTTGCCTCTTTTTTTGTTTGCCAACATATCATTGTCTTCATGGGTAGATATTGGTTGGCAGTTAAGTGTACGTGAAATACTGGCTATGCGGAATACACATAGTATTTTCCCTGTGTGCCAAGTATCATGTTTAAAATCAGCCTAATTGTGTGTCACCTGCTTCATGTGACTTGAGATTGTAATATGAAACAGCCCACAATCTTTGTTTTCAAAGGGGAAGGGAACTTTTTGTTTCACTTGTGAGATAATGAAAAGAAAGGGCAGAGTCATGTTTAAGAAGCACTTCTGTTCCCAGCTGATTTAGAGCAGAGTTAAACATAAGCATTTCATTAAAATCAATTAGGCTTTAAAGTGCGTAATTTAGACTGGGTAGCATCCACTGTTCTATTGTGATGCTTAATAAACCGTGTCTTTTGTTTATCTTCTAAATAGTGGTTCTAAAACTTTAGCAACCCTCAGACTACCATTTTGATTATTTTTTTCATAGACTTCCCCTCCCCGCAAAGCCCTTGCTGATGCTTATCAAGTGCCAGACTCTTTTCAATGTGTGCATGGCAAGCTGTCCTCCAAACAATATAAGTGATAATGATACCTGCAACAATTTTAAAGCAATCTTAAATAAAAAGTTTTAATGTCAATCATGGATTTACATGGTCAAGTCTCAAAAGCTCTGTAGGGACACAGCTCAAAAGAGGCAGACCTAATCAGTTTCACCTCTTGATTGGAAAGGACTTCGTAGTGGAGAAAACAAGAAACTCCAGTATTGGTTCATAACTCCCAGATGCCAGCTGAACAGAGTAGAAAAGAACAGGAAAACTTTCAGAGCTGCCATTAAAAATAGAAAAAAGGCCAATAAAAACCTGAACTTCTGGCATTTAATTGAGAAATGCTAATAACTGTTATTGTCTGTGGGTGCAGAGGGGCATCTTTCTGGGGTGAAGTAATTTGCATTGGAACATAATGTGAAAACTTATTCAGTTTTACACCTGAAGCAACTGTGATGACTCTATGAAGCTGTTCCTCCTTCTTATATCACTCAGCCACTAATGGGCTGAGCTATTGGTTCCAAGCAACCAATCAGCATGTTTTCTGGCTAGTGCTCTAAAAGCTAGGTGATTGCAGGAGATAGTAGCTCTATCAGCTTTTAACCTTTGACAGATGGGGAAGCTGGTTCTGCCTCCTTCCTCGGGTGTGTGTGTGTGTGTGTGTGTGTGTGTCTGTTTTTGCAAAAGTGTGAGAAAGGTGAGAAAGGTTCACCTTCTGCAAAGGCTCATGGATACCTGGAGTTCTCTTTTGGACTGCTAGGCTCCCTAGATCCCAGTATGAGAAATGCTGACCTAGAACAAAAAGGTGTCTTATAGCACCTTAAGATCTCATGATTATTAAAGGACAAGTCTGTTATGTCAGATGCAGTTTTGAGCAGTGGTTTAAAAAGCCATGAAACAGAAGAGCTATTGTTTGTGACATTTGTTGTGGCACAACAACAAGGTGAGATTTGCTAATTATATTTTTAGTAACGTGAGATAAACAAGAGGCTGCAGGATTAATTGTGTGCCACTAGGTGGTGGTGGTGGTAGTATTTTGGCTCTCATTTCCCTGCTGGCAATTTCTCAACACAAGCTAAAGTGAGTGGATCATCATACTGTAGAGTATATATACACTTGGCACGTTTAAAATATTGGTGTAAGAGAATTTTGGCCATGACTCAGAAGCAGAATGAGGCGTGTTTGTGTAAAAATTGTTTCTGAGAGTTCAATATTTAAACTATGGAAAAAGTAAATTCAAAGACATATTCTCCCCGTGAGACTATATTTTTCTTTTATTTTCATAAGCAAGGGCTTTTATGGTGCCAAGACACAGCAGAATGTTGTTATCTCAGCATGATCTAAGAAAATCCAAGTGCACGATCCAAGTGGATTAAACATTCTTCTGAACTACGGGATATTTAGTATGCCTGAAAAAGCTATTTTCTCTAAAGAATCTCATTTTGTTGTCAGTTTTGGTCCCAGAATTATAAGGGTATTTTTTTGTAGTGAGTATATAACTTATGTTCAACATCACATGTGTTATATTACTTTTCTTCTCTTCATTTTTAACTCTTGCTAATACTGGGCAGTATATTTAAATACTGATTTGAAAGTGCACATTTATTTTACTTATTTATTTGCATCATTTATAGTCCACCTTTCTGATTGAGACTTAAGGTGGATTCTACAGTGAGAGATAATTTAAATCAACAGGAATGGGGCAGCCAATAAACAGTACATTAGAGGTTTGGATTGCAGAAATCTGAAAACAAGAAGAAAATCTGAAAACAGAACTGAAACCAAGCTGAAGCAAAGCATTAATTTTATTGTGACATGGTAAACAATGCACGAGTTACATAGAAGGATCATATTTATTTTATTTTTTATTTATATCATTTATAGTTCACCTTTTTCACTGAGATGCAAGGCGGATTACATAGGGTGAGAATAGTATAGTCAATATCAAGTATTTTTCAATAAATAATGCTATAGGATATGTAAATGCAAATTTACAGAGACATAACTTCAGCAAATCCAATACAGAGTTAAAGAAATACTGACACACAGCATAAGCAATTCTAAGACTGACATTAAACAACATAGAACTACCCAGTAGGATCATACTGTGTCTGTTAACCAATGATGAGGTCTCCTTCTGAGTTGGGGGAATTAACATGCAAGGAAAGGCAGCAAGAGGCAGGTAACTGCGAGATGTCCACCTATGTATGCAAGGGTCCCTCTAGAGAACTCTTTAATAAATAGGCAGATATTCAACCAAAAGGGCTTTTTTATTTATTATTTATAAAATAATAAAGATCAATGGCATAAAATACACCCAGCAAATACACATACAGAAACAATGAGGAAAGTGGGAATAGAAGTTCAAGGGTTGGGTGATATTTACTAGTTCCTGGAGAGCTTGGAGAATGAAGAAGTTTCCATGGAGGAGCAGCATCTCATGAAAGGGGATTTACAGGACCCAATGGCGTCAACTACACAATCTCTGGCTCTTACAGCTGCTCATCCTCCAATGTGAAATATGCTCTTATGTGCCAACAATGCCCCTCTGCTCTGTACATAGGACAAACCAGCCAACCTCTGCACAAAAGAATAAATGGACACAAATCTGACATAAAAAATGGCAATATTCAGAAACCAGTAGGAGAACTCTTCAGTCTCTGGATGGTTATCTCATTATCAGAAGTAACTGCCTTTCAAGCATTCTATTCAGATTCAGCTATGGAGAGGAGGGGTCATACTCAGCTTGGATTGTGCACTCCACCTGACTTTTGCAACTGATTTGCATCTACACCCCCTCCCCTCACCACCTATATATCTCAGGCCATTTTCTTCATATACCCTCCATACATCTAACGAAGAGAACTGTGGTTCTCAAAAGCTTATGCTACAATAAAGTTGGTTAGTCTTAAAGGTGCTACTGGACTCTTTACTATTTCATGAAAGGGGAGAGAGAGGACTCAGATATGTCTGAGGGTGCATGGGGGGGGGGAGATTCTAGAACACACACTGAGCACATGGCAGGACAGTCAGATATACTGTGAAATGTCCTGAGGCAGGACTGAGAGTCTCTGCCGTAAGACAATGATGGCTTAATTGCTGTCTCTGGAAGTGGGACTTGATTGTGCCTTCCTGTGAGGAATGAAAGGTATAAAAAGATGATGACTCCTGATGGCTGGATGGGTGAGACTTATCAGTCCCTGAGTGACTCAGGTGGGAAATGGGCTCAAGAAAAATCAGCAGGGTGGATGAAAAGATTTACTCAAGAACTTCTGGAGATCTTTTTGTTATACAGTTCTGCACATATCCGGGGTGTGGAGCTGGAAGCTTCTCTTACCTCATTACTCACATTGCAGTATTTTTCCTGCCTACCCAGGCAGTTTGTCTACATTTAAAAAACATAAGGGGAAGGACATGATATCGTCCTATTCATAAGTATATCCAATATTGTGAGAGCAGGTCTGACCACTAACAATACTTAAAGCAACAGATGGTACATAGTAGCACATACTTAAAGCAACGGATAGGAGATAAGGCAATGAATAGTACATAGTGTTGGAGTCTATGGTCCCTGTCTCTTTAGTGAAGCATCTCTTTGAAACCACCTCCCTACAGTACACCTGTCCTATCTGAATAAAAAAGCCCTCTTGAATAATTCAGTTTTGCATCATTTACAGAAAGCCAAGAGAATGGGGGCTCTCCTAACTTTCTTAGGCAGGCCATTTCATAGAGTGGGGGCTATCACAGATAAAGCAAATGTACAAGCAGCTGTTGATTTTTCCCATATGCAGTGCGGCATCTGCAGGAGACTGTGTTCAGATGAGCAAAGCTGCTGTGGAGGAACATAAAGAGAGAAAGGGTCCTATAGGTATGCTGGATCAAGGTTATGAAGAGCTTGGTACCTTGAATTGAGCCTGGTAACTG